>NC_092667.1:7915689-8224856 GCF_032118995.1 Asterias amurensis | reverse complement strand
GTTTAAAGACACTGTTGACAATTCTGGAAATCTATATATAAAATATATATATAAAGTACTTGGTAACGAGCAATCTGTTGGTAGTGTAAACATTGTGAGAAACGGCTCCCTCGAGAGTAACGTTTTTTTTTTTTAAGAGGTAATTTTTCTTTCAGATAATACAAATCTTCAGCTGAAACCTTTGATTATGCATATGAAAGCTCACAAAGTATTCCGACAAGTGTGTTTTTTCCAATTTGTTATTCTCTTGCAACTTCGCCGACAAATTGAGTCAACATATTCACAGGTTTGTTATTTTATGCATGTTGGGATACACCAAGTGAGAATACTGGTCCTTGAATTGCCAAAGGTTAGGTGTCCAGTGCATTTAATGTTCTGAATAGTGAGAGCTAAAGCTACACCTCCGCTGCCTATGGCATTACAATTAGTTTAACTCTTGTAAGTTAAGAGAACAATCTTCTCTTAATATTATATATAAAATAATTGTTTTTAATAAACCAACAAACCAAAATAAAAACTTACAATCTATGTATTTGACATACCTGCAAAACACCCTGATTGAGAAGAGAAGTAACATAAGCCATAAGGATGCACAGCAAACCAAACCCCAATCCTAAGAACGACAAAGGGTTATTTAATTATTTAAAAAAGGTTGGACAATGTGGTATCAGTATAGGATAGAAGAGTTACGTCTGTAAACAAGAACACTATTTGCGTCATAGTGTAATGTCTCACCTAGAATGTATTTGTGTACTTTGTTTCATAGTGGCAAGGAAGAGGCTTCTGTAGGTCGAGCACGAGGTGCCCTCGACTAGGTTCAAAAGTGTGCATGACATGTCGAACATTGTCAATAATGTTTAATTGTGGCCTTGCACTGTATGTTAAGGTAAGCCTGAAACAAAAGATCACTTCGCCAGGTTTGATAAAACAAAATTCAAGTCTACATTAAATTAGAATGCACGAGCCTCGAAGTGTGACGTCATATTTTCCAGCTATCCTTGGTCTCGCCAGCCAATAAATACGGTTACCAGCTTAAAACTTTAACCAATCCATAGAACATGTAGGTGTGTGTGCTCTTCATTCATCATTGCTTAGCTGACACTCACCGATGAGTTTGGTCGTTAGTGTGTACATTGATTGGCTCATACGAGGAAAGCATGGCTTGACCATATCTTCAGCTGTTACTGCAGCCAATGAATTCAATCCAGATGACACGGTGCTGCAATAGAGTGAAACGCAAACAAATAAAATCAAAGCCAGATTTTACTGTTTTATAACTTCTTACACGACTTGCAACTGCAAATAGGTTTATCTTGAGCAAAGCAACAGGTACATTTTGAATAATATAAATTGTTACCGTATTCAAAAAAAAATGTGGTTAAAACGTACATTTTGTACATTTATACATCCAATTAATTATCCATAACACATCCAAAATGATTCAAAAACCTAACGATTGTATGTCTCACAGCAAATAACTCTTATCAGACAAAGTAGCTCTTCGGTCAGTTACAGTGTTGTACATTACCTGAGAGCTGCACTGAAGACTGCTGACGTGAAGAGACCAGGCAAACCTGGGATGGATCCAAATAACTCCAACATGAAGTAGGGAATCAGCTAGGAGTTTAGTAAATGGAAAGTGGTCCAGAAAAATCATGTTACCATAACTGAATTCAAAACAAAGCATTGTATTTTGTGAACCACAGCAACAATAATAATTTGACAGTATTTGACAGCGGCACACTTTGTAAAGAATTACTTAAAGACACTGTACACGACTTTCGGTAATTGTCATAGACCAGTGTTCGCAACATAGGCATAACATAACAAACCTGTGAAAATTTGGTGTGCAAAAGTTGTGAGAAAATTGTTAAGAAAAAAACACCCTTGCTTGACGAATTTGTGTGCTTTCAGATAGGAATACAAGACTTCTAGCTAGAGGTCTTTACAAAAAATATTATTTAAGTAAGAAACTACTTCTTTCTCAAACACTACGTTACTTCAGAGGGAGTCGTTTCCCACAATGTTTCATACTATCAATAGCTTTCTAGTGCTCGTTACCAAGTCAGTTGTTAAGTTAATATTTGTTTTGAATATTTACCAAACGTGTACCTTCCCTTTAAATACTACCTTTTTCTTCATGTGTAGGCCTACAAAGATTGTCAGAAATCGTGCCGACTCATGCTTCACTTTCTGATCGTTAAATTTGTTGTTTACATATACACAAAATGTTAACTATTTATGTCAACATCGTAGTTCTTTTTACTTTTGGCTTATCGAATCAGATATCAGTGCACTTCTCGATGTTCCCTTTTTTAGTTGGTTGCATATTGCGCCACAGCACCTTGTAAACCATTACAGAGTGCACTACACTATGTAAAACGTAGTCCAATATCTTGCAGGAAAATGATGAATGTTTTATAATTCACCGAGTGACGGAAATGAGCGCTTTAATTATCAGAGGCCAGGTTTGTTATAAATTATGAATGTTAGACTTGTTGGTGTGCGAATGACCGCAAACATATTAAAGTGTGGTGGTCAGTTTCAAGTAAACGTTAAGGCCGAGGTTCGGTTAATGTTTAACGATGGACAACCTAATGTAGGTATGAATAAGCTGACTTGAATCTGAATGATTTACCTGATCTGTTTGGTCCACCTTGTTACTTGAGTAAGGATCGCATTGTTTATCAGCATAGAAAGAATACATCACTAGGCCAGAGAAACAGGCTGAAGAAACAACAAGTACCATTCCAAATGCCGCCATAAACAAGGCTCTAGTAAGCACAAATGAAAGGACTTCATAGTTAATATAAAAAAAAACATCTCAGAGCAAGTCGATGATTGGTTGCAGATTTTTAAGAGGGTCTTCTGATCTCCGTTAGTTCGTCTTGAAGGCAATGTACACTAATGGGAGACTTTTTGAAAGCTCTGCCACTAGAGGGCAGCAGACCTACCAGGTAAGGGTGCACAACTCCTATAGCAAACAATGGTAAATGCTAAACATTCAAAAATACTCAAAAAATATTTAGAAGTCTCTCAGCCTCTTGAAAATTAAATCAGATACATTGTCATACAACTAAACTTCAGATTTCTTCTCATTTTTTGGTAGGTCACCATTTTGGAATTTTTGCTAATTACCCCAGAAGAAACACTCCCAAAACCTCATGCACACCGCTTGCTTTCATAGGGGAACTCGTGTCCAGTACGTCCTGTTCCAGAACAGTTTGGTTTATGCTGGCATTGTGTTATGAAAAACAAAAATACAGTTTGGCTAAATCTAAATACAAAATCAAAAATACGCAAAACACAAGGTATTTGCTGTCAGTGACCATCACTCATGCTTCTCCTATTCCTAAGTTGTTGACATTACCTGGTGAAGAGCGCCCTCTCTTGGTGAATGGCAGATAGTGTAAAGTTTCCCATTGTCAAAAACCAGAACGAAAGTGTGGACTAAATTGGTCATCGAAGTTGCCAAAGAATAATGAAGAAGAAATTTTAAAAAATACTCTTATTGCAAAAAATCATGTGCTTTTAAATGCCAGTAAGACTTCAGGCCTAGCGTATTTTAAAATTGAGTAAAGAAATTGCCTCGTTCTTTTACACTTTACTTGAGAGGGAGCCGTTTCTCACAATATTCTTCTACATCAAACATCATTCCATTCTTTTATCAGCTGTTTTTTTTTTTCTCAAATAACTCCGGGCAGATGATCGAAATGTATAGTATATATCGTGAGTGCTAAAGTTTATCGACACTCACAATGTTTGTCATTGTCAGTGTGACAGAGGAGCACTGGTGAGCAAATACAAAAGAGGGTGATTTTGACGATTTTTTTAAGATTGCGTCTTTAGAGGGGTGCGTGGTGAAGTGCCGCTAGGATATTTTAACCATATCCCCTTCTTAGCGTTTTTGCCAAGCCTCAATTTCGGGCTATCTTCAGTTTCGGGATTGGCTGATTCTAAAGGAGTTGATATGTCCCGTGTAATGAGAAAGACACGCTTGGTCTACTGTGGATTCTTACAAATCCGAATGTGGATTTTACTTTTGAACGCTACTCTTATTTGTTAGAAGGTGGCCGCTTTTGCAGCTAACATTCCCATGTGGAAAGCATTGCGACGAGAGCCTCATAAACGTGTTTTGTTAGTAAACAAATGTTTACCTTTTCAATTTTATCTGTACCCTTTTCCTTTAGGGGCTATAGCTCTTCTACTAGTAATTGTCAAATACCAGTCTTCTCACTTTGTGTAATTCAACATATGCATAAAATAACGAACCTGTGAAAAATTGAACTCAATTGGTTGTCGAAGTTGCGAGATAATAATGGAAGAAAAAAACACCCTTGTCACACGAGGTTGTGTGATTTCAGATGCTTGATTTCGGAAACTCAAAAATATAATTATGAGGTCTCGAAATCAAATTCAAATATTTTAGTGGAAAATTGCTTCTTATAATGCTAACAATTGTTTTGAGTAATTACCAATTGTGTACAGTGCATTTAAACAATATATTTGGGACTTTGGGATGTTCTATACTCACATGGTTGCTTTTGTGGAGGATCCTGTTGACATGTAGCGCTGAACTTGAGACTGGTTAACCCCGTAGGTAGTACACCACGTGAAGGATCCTCCAATCACAATGGACCAAAACGTATGACGAATAGTCGGGTCAAAATTAAAACTGCGAGAATAAATAAAAACATTTATTAACGAGACACAAATCTCAAAAGGGGGTTTTCAGGGAGCAGAACTTTGTTTTGCTGTCGGAGCCCATATTAAGATATTTTGTGGAATATTAAAACTAATAGTTTAGAATTTCTTTTTCGAAATCTCTGCATCATTTAGCAATTCAAGTTGAAACAAACGGTGCTTTTCAGAACCACTCCAACTCATTTAGAGATTTTCATATTGTCTTACCGCATATACATAACTTTAACTGAATTTTCCTTTATTGATTCTCCCAAATGAGCACACAAAAATAATACAAATGCTCAGCATAATGATTGGCAGTCCTTTGTTCCTTGTCCTAGGTTATTGTTTTTCACCTGCGTAAACTTTTTGGACCCCGCTATAATGTTGAAAAATTTTCAATAAAAAAAAAGAAAATAAAAAAAAAATAACTTCCAAAAGTCGATCCTTCCCCCTTCTTCTGCAATCGTCCAGACTCTTCCAACACCACCAAGTCTTGAGGAACCTTCTATGATGATAGCTAGAAAACCTGCCATCATGACGCAGGTTTGGAAGACGTCTGTCCATAACACTGCCTTCATACCTCCCTGGAAATTGAAACAATTGTTGTATGGCAAACAGAATAAATTGTGTACAAACATAAACAAACATGAAAACAGAACAAATAATTAATCATGTTTGTTTTTTTCGCAAGTCGCCAGACACACAAGGCTTGAAGGCTAGTTCAATATGGGAGCTATAATCAACTTTTTGTCCAGGGGCCGTTGCCACCTACTCCTGGGGCTGAAACAGGGTAACCCCCTTTACAGTCCATACGGATGTAGGCTTGGGTATCATCCATCAGAAAGCCTGGCTGGTAGAGCAGAAACCACTACCTCCCAAACATAACGAAACAATCGTGGTTATGTGGCTTGTTTAAGGACACAAGTATCACGACAGGGACTCGAACCCACACTAACTGATCAAACAGCAGAGATCGAATCCGGTGCTCTTAACCGCTAGGTTAAGACACACCATAAGCGTCGCTAATCGCTATACGTAAAGTCGGCCTCAGGTGGACCTTGCGTCAACAACAAAAACAGTCGGCGCACGATTTCTCAGTTGTGACCTGAGCATATTAATTTTTGTCTGCGCATTGTCGACGGTTTGTTTTTTGGCGCAATAAATATCGTAGGTCGACCTGAGACCGGCTTAATGTGATAAAATATGTTATGCATACTAATGAACTACTAATTACGCACATTAATTTTTGCAAAAAGGTGATCATAGGCCTACTTACCACCGTAGTGTATACTGTGCAAACCAACCCAGTTGCCAGAACTGCGCCCCACAAACTTAAACCAGTCACTAAACAAAGAAAATAATTGGCAACTAAACAGTTACTGTACATGGTACGATGTAACCTCAAACAGAATTGCAAGGTCAAATTGAATTCAAAAGCCCAACACAAACATAATAATGTTCCCAATATACCCTCGAAAAGTGAAAGTTTCAATGAATCTTGGAGTGCGGTGAAACTACAAAAAGTGTTCAAACTTTGCAATATGCTCTCGACTTTATATTTTGTATTCACCCTTGCCCACTTGTGTGGAAGAGCAGACCAGGTAGGGCAAACGAAAATAGTTCATGCTATCAAATAGAATGAAAACAACTCTCATTCACATTTTGGTCTTCAATTATTCAAACCTGCTGACACTTACAAGTCAAGCTTGAACTTCATGTTATTACTAATAAGTTAAACACACCTGCATTGAGTGCTAAAGCGGGGGCGTAGATGACAATTCCCATGTACACTACCTGCAAGAAAACATACAAAATACTTGATACCATGAAGTGACTCCGTGGTGTTGCAGTTAATAACGATCCTATAAGCTAAAGTAAAAGTCCCAGCCGATTGTTTACCTTCCGCCCAGGAAGTTTATAGTTTAAAAAGGACAGTTCTTTTCAGTACTGAGAAGTCTCCCGAAAAATCTACTCCGTGTTAGAAGAATATAATCTGGCAAAAAAGTTCTCTATCAAACAAACTCTACCTGGCAAGTACTTTAACACATTGTGGTGTTACCGCAAACCAAATATAAACTGATACTTCACAATGCTATGCATCAAAAACCATATTAAAACAAAACTCAGAAACTAAGAAAGTTCATACAAACCGACAACTCTTGCATTAAATAGTATATCAATACCCATGTTCGAATTAGCTTGAACTCATATCAAACTGATCCGGTCTCACTGGTCTTTGCTGTTGCTGTTTTTCTTATGACTTGTTGAATGCCGAAACACAAACTGCAAAATTAAACGTGTCTCGGCAAATTCGCAAACAATGTCAAACTCAAATGGATACTTACCATATTAAGAAAGAAAGTCAATGTGCCACAGATTCGTACCACCTTGTTAAAGCGCTTCTCCAGATACTGAAAACGAATAATTCGGCTTGTTTACAAAAAGTCTACATTTTACAAGATTTTGTGGTTACTTTCTAATATTATTTTGAGCCAACTGAAAGTATCCCTACGATTCATAACACGTTTGAGCGCCTTTCAATGCACGGTAGCTTGCACTTCCGAATATTGCTTCAAAACCAAGGCAAACTGATGGATATTCAACTAATAAGTAACCCATAAAGGGATAACAACCAAGTGAACATCTATTTTGTTAACCCCCTCACCCCTACCCCCCCCCCCCACCCCAAAGACTGGAAAAAAATGAATACATACCCATTAATCGCAATATTTAAAAGTAAAAACTTTGAATTTTGAATATTCGTCATTAGTTGAACCTACTGCCACCTACCTCATTAGCACTCGTCACATTCAGTCGGAAAAACATAGGAATGAAGAGCCTCGCTACGAAAATGGCAACAATGACGTAAGTAAAACTAAACAACCAGAACATGGAGCCATAGATGTAAACCTCAGCTGGAGTACCCAGTACCGTGATTGCAGAGATAAAGCTTGCTACCAGAGACATCGCTACTGGGATGGGATTCATGTTCCGGTCTGCTAGCAGGAATTCCTCCGTAGTGCTTTGCTTTTTACCAGTACATCCATGGTAGAAACCAATGGCGAGAGAAATACAAAGCATCCCACCAAAAACTACGTAATCCCACACCCCAAAAGTGCTAAACTCTTCAGCCTCCGACATGTTTCGCTCACTTCTCTAGCTTGCAAAGCTTGAATAATGAATTATGGCATGGCGTTATTAACACACTCTGTTCTACAAACTTACAGCTTAACCATAAATCGCTCTGATAACAGACGTTAAATGAATATTCATTATAATAGTTGAGTTCTACAAACAGATAGAAACTAGCACATGAGGAATTTTGATAAGAATGTGTATTCATAACAGATTAATCGTTAGTCGATTTGCTGAAGAGTAAACACTATTTTTGTTTGGCTTATTATATAAATAAGAATGCAAGGTTGTAACTGTGTAAAAAACGATTAAGAGAAGCAAATATTCTGGGAAACTACAGGTATATTTATTCAACATAAACGGAGTCCGGTCGCTGAACAGTAAATTTAGAGTAAAATAACTTCACTATCGAGCTTCTGTAAATTTACTATGTCTTCGTGTAGCATTATGTTACAACGGGACAATTCATTTCTGCTGTTGAACAAAAGAAAAATTGAATATAGAGCGTGATTTGAACCTGCCACCTATGGGTTAGCTTACCTGTGTGGCAGCTGATACGGTGTGCCCCCCCCCCCCTTTGCACACAGTCAGACAGTTATGACTTGCACCCGGAACAACAAAACGACAAAACATGGATACCACAAACTTTATGAATGCATGGATAGCTAATTTGGTAGAGCGCGGGCACGTTAATCTGGAAGTCCCTTGATTCTAATCCCGCTCTGGTAATTGTTATTCTTTGTTAGCCTGCGTCTTCATGTTGAAATAAAAAGTCATATCCTCGTAAGCTGATCTCCTCCTTCCGCTGTTTTATGATAAATTTGAGCTTGATTGCGGCAATAAAGGCTTGTGATGACTGGCACCCCTGCTCAATGACAACATTAGGGAGACGGCAAACAACATGCTAACCTGCGAAGTTTGGCTCAAATCCTTCTCTGCGGCCATTGTTTCCATTGTTGAACCCAATTAGTTAGTTTCCCCGGGGGTTATGGTACATTTTTGGTAAACAAAGACTTGTCAGTAATATATTTTTCAGTCTTAACGCTTCCATAATAAAGTTGTAAAGCCCGGTTCCTACTTCCTGCGAATGCGAAGCGAATGTTGACGTCATAAATTCACAACGAATAATTCGCAGCAGTTGCCCTGAACTCTCTTCGACTCACTTGCGAATATTGCTGCGAAAGGAGGGTTGTGACGTCCCGTTCACGTTAAACTCGCTTCGCATTCGCATGGAGTATGAACCGGGCTTAAGTCTGCATATTGTTTTTGTCGGCACGTTTTAACGTTTCATTCATAATATCCTCACAAATTAATGTGATTAATGATGCAAGATTTGAAAATAAATTCAGCAGCCTTTTTAAAGGCGGTGGACACTTTTGGTAATTACTCAAAATAAATATTAGGTCCAGTAAAAAAAAGAAACATGTTTAGTGTACGGGTTTCTCAAAAAAAGAAGGAGGAGGGGCTTTTTATTTTTTATTTCAAGATGGCCGCCATTCTTTTTAAAATGTCAAATATCCATTGTTTTTTTCTACTGCTCAAACACACAATACATAAATGAAACATTTTGGTCAAGACAATGAGACAAGACATTCAGATTGTTTTAGCTGAGATCGTTTAAAATAACCTTTTTTCATTAAAAAAAAAAATAATAATAAAGGAGGCGGCCTCTAAAAAGGAAGCGGGCGGGGACGCTAAACATGTTCCTTTTTTTTACTTGGCCTTAGCATAAAACCTTACTTATTATTGAGTAATTGGGAGAGGTTGATATTTTAAAACATTGTGGGAAACGGCTCCCTCTGTAGATTTCGAGAAAGAATTTATTTTTCACAAACTTGATTTCGAGACCTCATAACTCAATTTTGAGGTCCCGAAATCAAGCATCTGAAAGCACACAACTTCTTGTAGCAAGGGTGTTTTTTTTTTAATTCTATTATCTCGCAGCTTTGACGACCAATTGAGCTAAATTTTGCAAAGGTTTGTTATTATGATACATTTGTTGAATTACACCAAAAGAGAAGACTGGTCTTTGGCAATAACCAATAGTGTCCAGTGTCTTTGAATTGCAAAAAAAAAAGGTTATTATTTAATGGCAAATTGCTGGAAACAGATTTAACATGGAAATATTGACTGCTATGAGGGGCATGCAGTTAAAATTATAGGCCCGAGGTGATGTCAAAACCATGACTATGCCCGAAGCGAAGCTAAGGGCATAGCCATGGCTTTGACGTCACCGAGGGCCTATTATTTTAACTGTTCCCCGATTATTAAGCAGCCAATATTTATTTTATATACCGAATAAAGATTCTTCTAATCAAGAACACTCTGACTATACGGTGAAAGATCATCTGCGAAGAAAGGTCGCGCCGTGACACGGAAGCTAGTCGTACATTATACCATGTTAACCCACACCTGTGACGTCATGCTATTGTTAAATCGCTCCATTATTTTGCACGAATGGCGCGATGGGTACATCTATTCACCCACTGTGCATAAAAGAGTTAGGGAATAAAGTTAATGAAGTCAATGACGCCATGGACCACATATTATTTTGTTTTTAATGGTTTTTAACAGAGGTTAATAGAGCTACACATGTATTGCAAAATGATCGTTAACACTTTCCACATGTGAACAGCTACATTATTAAATTATTATTTAGCTGAGATGTTAAAAAATAATTATAGAACTATAACAGTAATTTAAGCAGGTCTTAAAGTCAGATCAATCAATTTCATTTTAACCAGTATTTTTGTTTTTGTTTTTATTAATTCATAATGCCTTATTTATCATACACAAACATGGTAAGTGAGTAAAGTCCCTAAAATTTAAGATTGCAAAGAAACTTTTTTCAATATCATCATAAAATAACAGGAATTCAACTGAAATTGTTGATCATAAAGGTAGCTTAAATTTGTTTATTAAAAACAAATCTGAAACTACAGGCTTGTACGCGGGTAGGTCAATTCTTTTATCTTCACCTTTTGGTTTTTTTGTAGACCGAGAAAGTCGGCTACAACATCATCTGATAGTCTGTTTCTATCACTAACTTGTATAAATTTACTTAAAGTCAAGAAACCAAATCACTAATCTGCTGCGTTCGTTTAGCTTCCCAGGGTCGACCCCGGTGTGTGGCGGTTTTTTATTTCCAAGGACGAACGTGTGCAGATAATAACCCACGTTCGTCCTGGAAAAATAAACTGCCACACACCGGGGTCGACCCAGGGAAACTAAACGAACGCACCCATAGAGAAAGGACCACGGAAGGAGTTCGAACTTCCCGTGCAGTAACAATATAAAGCAATGGGCCTTTGTGCGCGAGGTACGTCGCCGCATCTTCAATGGTAAACTACAGCTCATTTTGAGGAATGCGCTGAAGATTGCCGTGACTATTTTCTGACGTCATTTCGCTGCAAGATATTCCACAATAATGGAGTAGAAATATATCTTAAAATAAGACTTCATCGCATGCACAGTTGAGTACAGTTCACCCTCATTCATAAAGACCCACGCAATTGCAAAGATTGTAATGTCAATGTTTTGTTGTTCAAAAACAACCGAAATTCATGAATTTTTACCAAAATCATGAAAAATGTATCAATTATTAAAATATGATATTTTAGGGAATTGCAGGACCTCGCTTGCTAAGAAATAGTGCGTTTTCTTCGTCATGAAATGAGCTCTTCCGTGATGTATGCCATGATGTTCCCCAACGTTAAACAAAGACTTTGGTCATTTCTCCATGGTATAAGCATAGAGAAATATACTTTTCCTGCCACTCTTCCATTCGTTACTGGGGTTCTGCGCACGCCGGTTACCCACAAGACGGTGCTCTTCTCCACTATGGACAATTGCCTGACCGCAGACTGGAGGTTTGTGCCAGCAGTCACAATAGGATTAACATAAGACTGGAACGAATTAGCGGCAACGAACGTGTTTCCTCTGAAGTAAGGAAGTTCGAACTCCTTCCGTGGTCCTTTCTCTATGATTATACATATCATAGTTGCGTTATTTTGACTATGCCCCGGGCATAGTCACTATGATGTCATCTTGGTAAAAAAAAAAATTGACTCAGTTGGTCATCGAAGCTGGAAGAGAATAATGTTGCACAGCTTTGTGTGCTTTCAGATGCACTATAAAGAGGTTACTCCAGAGGGAGCCATTTCTTAACAATGTTTCATACTGACAACAGCACTCCATTGCTCGTTACCAAGTTAGTTGTTATTTCAACAATTGTTTTGAGTAATTACCAATCGTGTCCAGTGCCTTTATTGATGTTCGATCAAATAGCTATATGGTTTCAGTGCCAATTTTAAAATGCTGTCCTGACTATATACGGCATACCCCACATGGCGATGACGATTGATTAGCGACATTGGTAAACCCATAGACATAAACCCCATTGGCACTTTATACATTGATGGTTAAATGGTGGCAAAATGTAACAAGTTCACAGTCATTTTCATTGAAACAAAGCGAACACAACGATACTAGAAGTGTATCTTAGACTGGACACTTCAACCGGTATATATATTTAGCACAAATATCAGAACTTGTTAGGTCTTTAGCAGACAAGACATGTCCGAATGTTCCTAGCGTTCCCATCGGAGAACTTCCTTTGGAGGGACACGTTGCATTGGATCGGTCGAGTTGGTCTATGAAAAGCCTTTGATACCGTTTATTATAAAATGCATACACGTAGTCTATGGTTAGAAAGATGTTTTAAAAGTTGCATAAACGATTCACACAAATATGCTGCGAAATTGCGTGGTTTTCCTTATACTTTGCGAGCTACAAGGTCGGCCATTCTATGGAGTCAAAAACTTGACTCCCGAAAATGGCAATCCGTGTTAGTTCACGACGTATCAGCAAAACCATGCAATTTCTACTTTTAAAACATCTGTCAAACCACATACATTTTGTAGCAAACGATTTTTAAACACTTTTCATGGACCAACTCGCCCGATCCAAGGCAACGTATCCCTTTAATAAACTGCGCAGCTGTCGGTTGTTATTAAACAATTTACTCTGCTCTATGACGCAAATGTCCCGAAAGTAAATAATTATCTCACACTTTTATACAATATTTCTGAACTATTTTCTTCAAAGCTCAGCAAACAATTACCTTTAAATGCTTTGATTAAATCTATCCACAGTACATAATCGAGAAGATTCCTATCGAAAAAGCGACCGAAGTCTTCTTTACCTGAATTTGCCAGTCTGTCCCGGCATATCTGTTTTACCACGCTACTATTTCACATGGCGGTACTTGTCATCACGTCTTTATCTTCAGTCACTTTAAACACGTCTTCGTCTTTGTCTTCATCTTCTTCGTAATAGACCTTTGAGTATTAAATCAAATGACAAAAATGCAGTCTGGAGCAAAGTATGTCTATTATATATTATTATGTAAGCAATCCCGTTAGATGAGAAGTATACTCGATTGTTCGAATTCAAGAATGAAATTAAAAACGGGACGAGAAAATGGAATCTATTCTCTTGAGGTGATGTGAAATACATATTGAACTGAAGTATTGGTACGCAATTAGTATTTGTGGACTTTCTTTTCAATGGGCATAAATGGGTATCGCGCCGGATCAAATAAATTATATGTTATTTAACCAACAAATTATAGAAAACGGTCAGTTTGTGTACTATTAACACACTAATAATCATAACAATTAGTAAGTATAATACATACCAACTTGTCATCCCCGCATCGTAAAGGTTTCTTGATCGCTTCAGGTAGAAAGCAATACAGGCCATCCACACAGTGTGACCTCAAAACGGGATCAATATCTTTCCTTTTAGTGGGACCTGGCAGAGGCAGTAAATATACGAAGGGGGGTTACAAAATATGTTTAGCCAACACCACACAAGGCACGTTGTCTCTAGTCTTAATGAAATAATAAATTAGGAGATTTTTTGCACACTTGTAATTCAACTTGTCACAACGTAAACTTCCATCATACGAATTGTCTATGATGAGTCCTTAAAGGAACACGTTGCCTTGGATCGGTCGAGTTGGTCTTTGAAAAGCGTTTGTAACCGTTTTTTATAAAATGCATATGGGTAGAAAGATGTTGTAAAAGTAGAATGCAATGATCCACACAAGTTTGCCTCGAAATTGCACGGTTTTCCTTTATACTTCGTCGACTAACACGGTCGGCCATTTATGGAAGTCAAATTTTTGACTCCCATAGATGGCCGACCGTGTTAGTTCGCACAGTAAAAGGAAAACCACGCAATTTCGAGGCAAACTTATGTGGATCATTGCATTCTAGTTTTAAAACATCTTTCCAACCATATGCATTTTTTTAAAAAGGGTTACAAACGCTTTTCATAGATCAACTCGTCCGATCCAAACGCGTTTGTTTAAGTCGGCCGCAGGTCGACCTACGACTTTCGTGCATCTACTCTTGCGACTGTTACTTTTTTAGAGCGGCGACTGTTTCAGATTGTCTTCAAATCATCGCAGTTACGCTCAGGTCTCAAATACTCGCCGACTGGAAAGTTCCCGATGGTCTTAGCTCAAGCGCAGTGTGATCCTGAAAAGTCAGTCGCCGACTGTTTTTTGTTGACGCAAGGTCGCACTCAGGACGGCTTTGGAATCTGCTCTTACGACACGGCAGATTGTAAAACGCAACATTACTGTTATGAAACAACTCATACGTTTAACTCTTACCTGTAATGAAACTAACAACTAGGCCCACTGTGACGGTTACCAGCCAGAAGGTGCAGGCATACCACGTGTATGACAGCGTGTAAAGTTCAGTAATTAAGGGTCTGCAAAATGATAAGCAGTTTGAGAGTAACAAACAAATTCGTGTGACGTCATGATAAATCAAATCGAGTGAAAACAAATAATTCATCTGCTATACGGAGCCCCTGATATGCCATTATATAAGCGTTCATTAATATGGAAACCACGGAATAATGATTATACTGCGATTAGAGAAATGGCTTATCAGAGGATCCGTAGTAGTTAAACAATTTCAAGAAAACAACACAATAATTCCCTTTATCGGAATGATTTATGGGAACGAAATTTTTGGAGGGTACGAATTAGATTAATGCGTCCGAACAAAATAATACGTGTATTGGTAACTACTCAAACTACTTGCTAACGTAAAAACTAACTTAGTAACGATCTATGGAGAGCTGTTGTAAATATTCATATTGAAAACATTCTGAGAAACGGCTAGCTTCCGAAGTATTAACGTAGTGTAACAAAATTAATAAATAATTAATTTCTTCAGAAAATATTAAAAGACTCCAGGCCTGAAGCCTATTTTAGACATCTGAAAGCACACAAGTTTGTGTAAAAATTGTTTTTTTTTTTTTTTTTTACATTACTCTCTCGCAACTTCGATGACCAATTAAGTTCAAAATTTCACAGATTTGTTGGTTTATGCATAAATATTAAGATACACCAAGTGGGAAAACTGGTCTTTGACCCCGCATCATCCATTTATTGTAATCTCTAATTATCAAATTTTTAGTATCCTTCGAAGATCGTGCTATAAGCCGGTTTTGGCATGTTATTGTTTTAGACCTTCATATAATACTTGTCAAGAGATACTCGAAGTCACTACCTTCAGCTGGATACAATAATAATAATGCACATACCTGTCAGCTGGATCTGCCTCGGCTGTTGTCATAAAAGGTGATGTCAGTGGTGTAGTCATGGTAATATTACATCCACTTGTTATCAGCGGGGGCTTGTATGAATAGGGTGGGTAGAAAATAGACCCAATGGAGACCCAGAAGCCGAATGAACACCCACAGATCAACCCTACAACGGCACCCTAAATATATCAAAGAAATATCATGTAGTTTTATGACTAAATGCCAGTTAGGCTCGTTTGATCTCAACGATCATATGAAAAGAAAACAAATAGGCCCATAAAAACATTAATTCCGTAGCTGTTTAAATATTATTAAAATGGTTTCGTTTTCTCGATTTTGTTATTTCCCCCCTCCAAATGGTGCGCCATTTCATCAACATAACATTAACATTCATCGGAATTATATTTCGATCCCTCAAAACTGTGTTACATTGCCCTCAAATCATTTCGTCTATATCAAAATAATAGAACAACATAATTTAGTTCGTAGAACTTATATAAGAACTCTGCATAATTTATTGAAAATTGATTGCATAACAAAACGGAACTTTGAAGTTTTGAGCTCCTCGTTAAATGTTACTCTAATGAACCAAGCATATTATTCGATTTCGCTAATTCTTGAGAGTCTTTCTTCCTGATTTTGATCTTTGCAAACTGCGACTTAACACCTCTTTCTAAAATAGCTGGTTGCCTTGAAAACAACCCATGTGGTAACCTGAGGGTTTTTGTCTGGGCACAAAACTGTCAAAAAAGGACTTGCTTCGATTATTTAGTTTGACTTAAAGTGGACTTCGAGAACAGGCTTTAATGAACTTAAACAGGTGGATAGGTGTTTCTAAAATCGAGACAGATTCATTTTACACTTGCCCTGTCCCTCGGGTCAGCCTTCAAACCAGTTAATGTTGCGCCCTCTACGGTGACTAATAAAAACACAGCGTTGCCAATTAAGACACTGAGTCGCATGAGTGAACCAGGGTCGGCCCGATGGTAAACCTACACTTGTTTCGAATGTGCAGTACCTGATCTGACAATGCCGCCTAGTGTCACGGTCATGTTTAGAACTTTGACCGACGTTTTGTTGGAATGGATATTTCACGAACCAATTAATGTTTTCAAGTTGATTTGCGTTACAATTGACAATTGTCGTATACCAATTGTTGTATACATAGGATGTGAGTTTTGTCCTTGACTAAATCGCTGACCCTAGTTGTCTGAAACCATATCTAGGATTTGTGGCATGGTCCAGATGTTAATATCATGGCGTATGAGCTGACTGGTAACAGCATGTTAATGAAAATGACCCTCACTGCAGGGTTTTATCAGAGTCAGGTTTTCAAGTTATCGTTAAAGATTATAATGTGATTGTTCAGTAGAATGAGTGAGAACTAACCTTTGAATTGCTCCATGGAAAGAAGAGACCCAGACTAAACAGTCCCAGTAGAGGACCTCCTGTAACACTGGACAAGCTGATGGCTATCTACAAGAAAACAAATGAGTACTTTATATATTTTGAAAATATGTTTCTGAAATCATTAACTTCATTTCCATGTGTGGTTCAGAAGCATATTAAAATAGTACATGGTTTTTTAATCCGCCGTCCAAATCATCCACTGTAACATATTATTTCCGATAATAAAAATATATATAATTTTGTTTTGCATATAACTACCCGTTTTTCTTACATCATTTAATGTATAATTGCCGCGTTCCCCTTGGCATTGTGTTTTCTGAGGACGGACGGTTTTGTTAAATTTTAAAGCAATCGCACAACATCGGTAAACAGTATGTCCAAAGGCCCACACTTCGTGTGTCACAACTTATATATAAAATAACAAACCTGTGAAAATTTAGGCTCAATCGGTCATCGGAGTCGGGATAAATTAACGGGAAACCCATCCTTGTTTCTGCACGTTTCGCCGTGTCATGACATGTGTTTAAAATAAATCAGTTCTTCTCGATATCAAGAATTGATAATGGTTTTAATGTTATCTCAAAAAGTAAAGCATTTCATGGAACAATATTTCAAGGGAAGTCATTCACCATTACCTTCTGTAAACCCTGTAAAATCTGTGAACTTTAAATTATTGTTCTGTTCAGAAAGTGAACAATGGCTTTAAAACGATTCATTTTTCGGAATTTTCTTGAAAATGTTGAGAAGCCTGATGGAAGTGTCGTGGGAGTGTGGGTTCGAATCCCCCAGCCAAGACACTCGTGTCCACATGCAAGACATTCACCATTGCTTCGTCCTTCGGATGGGGCGTTAAGCCATTGGTCCCATGTGTTGTAAAACGCATGTAAAAATAACCCAGTGCGCTTATCAAAAAGAAAAGGGGTTCGCCCGGTGATCATTGGTGTGGCTGGGGAATGCGCTGTAGCACCTCGTAAACCCTTGTAACGTGCTACATCAATTTTAGGTCTCATAACTCATAACTTCAATAACCTGTATATTTCTGTGTAAACGTATAAATGTATACTAAGCGCCTTGAGTTCCTTGCTGGCAGATACGTGCGCCATAAAATACTTCAATATTACACATACAAAAGCGTATCCTTACCACTGGGTTAGATGCAACGAGCAATTCATTTTTTCTTCCATTGGCATGAATCAAAGAAAAATTGTATGGATACCATTGGCTGACAGTGAAAATACGTCTATTATATAACGTGGTATGAACCACACAAGGCAATTCGCAGTGCGATATCTACTTGCTCACCAGCATTACATTCTTACCTCTAACACTCCTTGTTTAAGAAATGAAGTGACGAATGCAGCGAAGATTGACAACACTCCGAACCCAAGAGCTGTTCATTAGAAGAAGGGTCAGTGTTATCAAAAATAATACGATTATTATACATCTTACATTGGTTTGGGTATGGTCCGATTATTATACATCTTCCATTGGTTTGGGTACGGTCCGATTATTATACGTCTTCCATTGGTTTGGGTACGGTACGATTATTACATCTTCCATTGGTTTGGGTACGGTACGATTATTATACATCTTCCATTGGTTTGGGTACGGTACGATTATTATACATCTTCCATTGGTTTGGGTACGGTACGATTATTATACATCTTCCATTGGTTTGGGTACGGTATGATTATTATACATCTTCCATTGGTTTGGGTACGGTACGATTATTATACATCTTCCATTGGTTTGGGTACGGTACGATTATTACATCTTCCATTGGTTTGGGTACGGTACGATTATTATACATCTTCCATTGGTTTGGGTACGGTACGATTATTATACATCTTCCATTGGTTTGGGTACGGTACGATTATTATACATCTTCCATTGGTTTGGGTACGGTACGATTATTATACATCTTCCATTGGTTTGGGTACGGTACGATTATTATACATCTTCCATTGGTTTGGGTACGGTTGATTTGCCTCCAGATATTTCAAGTTTTGGTTATACCATGTTTTCACATCTTTGTTCCAACATCCCTATGTTTTGTCACCCCTAAATCCATTCCCTAACCCAACCTTCACTTGCGTGTAGGGCGTCAAGTTTGTTTCGGAACACGCGGATGTTGGAATATAGGGGCATCTAAACATTGGCGTCGTTCTCCAATACCATTAGGTACAGGTACTCACCAATTCCTTTGGTTACTAGTGTATATCTTTCTTGACTCATTCGAGGAAAGCATGGCTTGACCAGATCTTCAGCTGTTACTGCAGCCAGTGCGTTCAATCCAGAGGATACCGTGCTAAGACACCAACAATGTTTCGTGAGCAAATAAAAAAAGAGTACGTATACAACCATTAAATTCTAAAGACATTGGACACCTTTGGTAATCGTCGCAGACCTAGTCTTCTCAACTGGTGTATTTCAACATAATGTACAAAATAACGAACCTGTGAAAAATTGAACTCAATTTGTCGTCGAAGTTGCGAGATAGATACGTCTTCACGAAGTTGTGTGCTTTCAGATGCTTGATTTCGAGACCTCACACGTGAGGTATCGGAATAAAATCAAATATTTTACTGAGAAATTACTTCTTTCTCAAAAAATTCTTCAGAGGGAGCTGCTTCTCACAATGTTTTATACTATCAACAGCTCTCCATTGCTCGTTACCAAGTGAGTTTCTAAGGTAACAATTATTTTGATTAATTACCAATAGTGTCCAGGGGTCGATTTCACAAAGAGTAAGAACTAGTCCTAACTTAGGACATAGTCCTAAGAGATATTTAAAAACGTATGGCTAGTCCTAAGTTAGGACGAGTAACTCGTCCTAACTAGAGATAAGACTATAGTCTTAACTCTTTGTGAAATCCACCCCAGTGCATTTAAGTTCAGTAACACATCATACAATAATGAAACTGGTCTTACCTGAGTGCAGCACTGAATACTGCTGAAGTGAAAAGACCAGGAAGACCGGGGATGGAGCCAAACAAATCCAACATGAAGAAAGGAACAAGCTGCGAGAGGTCATTATAGAGGTGATATTTGAAGTAATGTTGGACATGTTCTTGATAATGACTAAGAAAGGTTTTTTTCCGTGAAATCTATTCTTCAAATAATCCCAGTCCGTAGAAACACTGTGTGCATCAAACCTTATAATGATGTTTTTTAGTTTTCAAAATTGTTTACAATATTGAACCTTAATTTTGGTTTTACCCTTACACCGACGGGTGTTAGCACTGTATAAACAAAAGAGCTATGTGAACAAAATATCACAGGCATATCACTCGGGTTGGATTCGAACCCACACAGTAGAACCTGTTTATGAAGATGGTTTAAATACTTGTGTGTGCAAATTGCTTTTTTGAGGTAGAACTTTGGATCAAGTTTCAGCCACCACAATTTTTAAATAAATATGCTGTGTGGTATGCTTACAACTGGGTTTTAATTATTAAAGGGATGAAACATAGTCGGACTTCAGAGTGAAGGTTAAAAATCAGAATGTTTGTACTTGTGTTGTTTAACTTTGCAGTTTACCTGGTCTGTTTCAGAAACCTTGTTACTTGAATAGGGATCGCATTGTTTATCAGCATAGTAAGAATACATCACTAGGCCGGAGAAACAGGACGTGGAAACAACGACGATCATCCCAAAAGCTGCCAGAAATATCGATCTGTGGAATTGAGTAACTAATATTTTAGAATTCACCGAGCTGTATATTGAGTTTAGTTTTCTGTAGTCACTTGGTTGCTGGAAGCCATTTTTGATATTGTGATATGTATAACCCAACATCGTTCCCAGGGGTGATCGATCGCGCTGCGCCATTTTTTGTCTTCTTCAAATCAAGCCTTGCTCGCTCATACCCACGTTCATTATTTTAACTAGGCCTGTGGCTGATCCACTCTACGCACACGCTCAAGTATGGTGACACGCAAAAGATGCATCAAGTCAAAAGAGTATTCCTTTTTCCATTTTTTCTTTGAATGTAAGAGTCGTATAACTGTCGGGTGTCGTGGCCGAGTGGATAAGAGCACCGAACTCAAGCTCTGATGCTTCTGTTCAGCAGAGTGTGGGTTCGAATCCCGGTCGTGACACTTGTGTCCCTGAGCAAGACACTTAAAGCCATTATACACTTTCGGTAAACAGTATTGTCCAAGTCCCACACTTCGTGTATCACAACTTATATATAAAATAACAATCCTGTGGAAATTTAGGCTCAATCGGACATCGGAGTCGGGAGAAAATAACGGGAAAACCCACTCCTGTTTTCGCGCGTTTCGCCGTGTCATGACATGTGTTTATAACAAATCCGTAATTCTCGTTAACGAGAATTTATATTGTTTTACCGTTTTCTCAAAAAGTAAAGCATTTCATGGACTAATATTTCAAGAGAAGTCTTTCACCATTACCTTCTGTAAACCCTGTAAATTATTTGTAAATCTGTGAACTTTTTTTTTTTTTTTCTGTACCGAAAGGGTCCAATGGCTTTAACTATAATTGCTTCTCTCCACCCAGGGGTAAATGGGTACCTGTGAGGGCAGAGGTGGTTCTTGTGATTGGTTAAGCCGAGTAGCGCATGTATTTGTCGCACAGGCTGTATTCTCCCCAGGGAGCTGAGATGATTTAAAGAATGATTTAAGGCCCGGTGACCAGGGGTAATATTGTCGGAAGCGCTTTGAGACGCCCTCCGGCGTGAAAAGCGCTATATAAAAACGGTATATTATTATTATTATTATTAACTGTACAGAATGCGCCTGTATACATGTATGCATGTGTTATGGGAGAGCAAAGCATGCTGTGAAAAAAGTGGCGAAGCGAGATTGATCACCCTAGCGATAGGGGTTGTGTTGTACACTCTGGCTTGACTCTGACCCAGGCTCGGCCTATGTACGCGTAGGCCTACTCGGTACTTCAGACAAATACTCATCCATAGGGTTATTTGACTCGGCCTAGACTTGGCCTCTGGTGGGGTTGTTTGGAGTGTTCGGTTGTTGGATTAGAGCACTCGATTCCAACTATGTCCACTTACTTTGCAAAGCAGACTTTACATTTTGACAAAAACTGAAATAATTGTTGTTTGGGTTTTGGTTAGAATCGTTCTGCTGAGTGTGTATTTTTATCTGGCTAGGTTTTTAACAGGTCATTATACAGGTAGCCGTACATGTATTGTACTGTATCCGTGCTTACATTCTAGCTCTTTTGACGGATCCTGTTGTTATGTAGCGTTGAACTTGAGACTGGTTGACCCCATAAGTCGTTAACCAACTGAAAGTTCCTCCAATGACAATCGACCAAAATGTATGACGAATACTTGGATCGAAATTGAAACTGCGAAAAGGGGAAAAATATGGGCTTTCAGAGTCGCTGTAAAAGAGAAATATCTTGTCCATCACTTTACTCGAAAGCAGTAAGGGGAGAATGTTACGGACTTTATTAATTTGAAAAATACCCGAAGTATTTAACCAAGCTGTCTCTGTTAAAAATATATATATAGCAATCTACACAAGGCCCTGTGTACCGTCACAGTATTTTTCCATCTAGCGTTGCTTGTATAAGTGGTCCGATCTAGAATATTTCTGATTTTCTCTACAATTTGATCACTCGGTCTCAAAATGAATAGGAAAGTTTTAACTAAACACTTGAAAAAAAACCTAGTAAACTTGTTATAGGCCCCACCTTACTTTGTTATTTGTGTTTATTTTGAATAGCATACACCTCAGTATGTTTGCTAAGTGGGCACATTATTAGTGCGATAGAAACGGTCTGTTTTTAGAAAAGATTACAAAGAATACTAACTTCCAAATGTCGATCCTTCCCCCTTCTTCTGCAATCGTCCAGACTCTTCCAAAACCACCAAGTCTTGAGGAACCTTCTATGATGATAGCTAGAAAACCTGCCATCATGACGCAGGTTTGGAAGACGTCTGTCCATAGCACTGCCTTCATACCACCCTTTGATAAACATTAATGCATCCATACAAATAACAATATAGAAATACTGCATAGTAATACTTATATAAAAAATAACTAGTTCTTACCATATCGCATTCCACAACACCTGTGTTAATGCGCTTCACATTATGTACCCTGGTCATTGGGACAATCACAACCCTTTAATCTCTCTCAGCTCCCTGGGGAGTATACAACCTGGGCAACCGTAATCACTCCAAAGGCCTGTTAATGCAAACTAACAACATCTACCCTCGTAAATACCCATTTATACCATGACTGGGGATAAGCACTTATAGTTAAGTGTTGTGCTCAATAAACAGAAGTGACCAGGATTCGAAACCACACACAACCATGAATTATAACCACTAGAACTTGAAATTCAATGTTCTTAACCACTCGGCCACGGCACCATACAAAGCGTTTATTTCAACTGTGACAGTCTCTCAAGACGTTCAACTCATTTTGGTTTATGAAGATCTCATGAAATTAGCTACATAAATCAATGTGGGTTTTTAATCACTACGCTCACGCTCATAAAACCTACTAAATCTTGTTGATATTTTCAAACAACTTTGCATTGTCTTCTACCAGAATGTAAATGACGGCAAAACAACGCCGCCAACAGGGTATAAGCTGAATAAAAATGAGCATGATTTACATGAGACAAAAAGTGACGTAAATGCTACATGGACGAATGCAGTCTATTTTAGACGGGGTGCTATTCATACCGGTTACATTGCCATAACAAATGTGAAACTTGTTTTAAACGAATTACATTAATAATGTATCAGCCCCAACCTCAAGGTTTGCGAAACAGTTATAATATCCATACATACTGTAGCCCCAACCTCAAGGTTTGCGAGACAGTTATAATATCCATACATACTGTAGCCCCAACCTCAAGGTTTGCGAGACAGTTATAATATCCATACATACTGTAGCCCCAACCTCAAGGTTTGCGAGACAGTTATAATATCCATACATACTGTAGCCCCAACCTCAAGGTTTGCGAGACAGTTATAATATCCATACATACTGTAGCCCCAACCTCAAGGTTTGCGAGACAGATATCCATACATACTGTAGCCCCAACCTCAAGGTTTGCGAGACATGTAACCGGCACCCAATATATAGACCAGACCTAAATCGTTCCCAAACATGTTATCCGTATGCAAATGTAGCCCAACCTAAAAAGAAAAATGCGAAACATGTAACCCGCACCCAATATGTAGCCCCAACCTCAATCGTTCCCAAACATGTAATCCGTACCCAAATGTGGCCCAAACCTCAACGTTTACGAAACATGTAACCCGCACCCAATATATAGCCTCAACATCAATCGCTCCCAAACTATGTAACCCATACCCAATGTTGCCCCAGCCTCAAGGTTTTCCAAACATGTAACCCGCATCCAATGTATAGCCTCAACCTCAAAGTTTCCCGAACATGTAACCCAAACCAAATGTAGCCACAACCTCAAGGTGTGCGAAACATGTAACAGGCACCCAACTTATAGCCCTAACCTCAATCGTTCCCCATTATGTAACCCGCACCCAATCTATAGCCCTAACCTCAATCATTCACCAACATGAAACCCGAACCCAATGAAGCCCAAAACCCCAAGGTTTGCGAAACATGTAACCCGCACCCAATATATAGCCTTAACCTCAGTCGTTCCCAAACATGTAACCCGTACCCAATATATAGCCCTAGCCTCAATCGTTCCCAACATGTAACCCGCACCCAATGTAGCCACAACCTCAAGATTTGTAAAACATGTAATGTTACATGTTACGCAAACCTTGGGGTTTGGAGCTACATTGGGTACGGGTTACATGTTGGGGATTATTTCATTTCCAATCTATAGCCGTAACCTCAATCATTCACAAACATAACCCGCACTTAATGTAAATTTCAACTCAATCTCATAGACACCCATTTAGGTTTTAATGTGGGTAGATGTCTACTTTGAAAGCCGTAATACCCTTGGTACATTTAGAGTTGAAGAGTTGAAGAGTGTAAGCTTTGCATGGTTTTATTTTCAACTATTACGATGTTTATATTGTTTGCCATTTATTATTTTCTATATATAAAGTGACACACTAAAGTCTGTTTGTTACTCTTACCACAGTTGTGTAGATCGCGCATACAAGTCCTGTTGCTAGAACAGATCCCCATAAACTGATGTGGGTAACTATAAAGTACAAGTAAAAACAGATAATTTAAAACCATGCAGTGAGGGCCGTTGTCTTCACAAACTGGCATATTATTTATTACACACGAGGTCCAAATTAATTTCATAAGCACAGAAATGCTAAACGCACATAATGGTACTGCTTAAAACATATTGTGCTTTCGGGCGCGACAATTGTTGGGCTCAACCCACACAATAAATAACCAATAAACCGAATGAGATACTGACTATATGTAAATTTTAAATAAGTTTGGAATAAACAAAGAAAAAACCCATAGCTGGATAAAGTCTTCGGTCTCCGGATTAACCATGCCCCACTCTATCATCTGAGCTCTACAAGCCAAAACAGATCAGATGGTAGCGTCCCACTAGCAACAGTTAATAAACAATCACGGCACAAACCTGCATTGAGGGCCAAGGCAGGGGTATAGATGACAATTCCCAAATACAAAACCTGTATGAGAAATAAAGAAAGAAACAAATACCGACAAACAAAAATTGGTGAGAATATTTATTAAAGGAACACGTGTCTTGAATCGGACGAGTTGGTATTTGAAAAGCGATGGAAACCGTTTTTTGTATTTTTTGTGTATACTGATAGAAAGATATTTTAAAAGTAGAATATAATGATCCCCACAAGTATCACACGAAATTGCAAGGTTTTCTGTTTACGTCGCGAACTAACACGGTCGGCCATTTTTACTCCACAAAATGGCCGACCGGGTTTCTTCGCGAAATAAGAGGACAACCGTGCAATTTCGAGAAGCATGTTTGTGTGGATCATTTTATTCTTACATTTAAATTATCAATCTAACTATTAATGCATGACATAACAAACGGTTTCAAACGCATTTCAAATACCAACTCGTCCGATACAAGGTAACGTGTTCATTTACGGCCTATATGACAGGGGTCTTTCATATTGTGATCTCAATTGAAGCTACTCCTGTGTAGCAGACTACACCAGAAGTAACCCGGCAACTAGACCAGTAGCAACCGAGTAACTACAACATTAGCAACCGAGTAACTATACATGTATTATACACGAAGCAACTACAGCATGCTATTTTCTAAAGACGCATAGGCATAATAAGAAGTGTTAAATAAAAAATCCATTGACAAATTGTGACCACCGAATAAGGAAAATACAACAATTAAGGGAATCGTACTGTTCGCCATATCACTAGCAAAGTGTAATGCCACAAAAAGAAGGAAAAGAAAAAGAATACAAAAGCTAAACAATAGCAATAGCAAACTTACCATATTGATGAAAAATGTAATTGTACCCGATACCCTCGCAGCTTTATTGAAACGTTTCTCCAGATACTGAAATAAGGACATATGACAATATCATTAAAATATTTGTTGACGGTCAGTTGTAATTAACACTTTAAAGCCATTATACACTTTCGGTAAACAGTATTGTCCAAGTCCCACACTTCGTGTATCACAACTTATATATAAAATAACAACCCTGTGAAAATGTAGGCTCAATCGGTCATCGGAGTCGGGAGGAAATAACGGGAAAACCCAACCTTGTTTCCGCACGTTTCGCCGTGTCATGACATGTGTTTAAAACAAATCCGTAATTCTCGCTATCGAGAATTGATATTGTTTTAATGTTTTCTCAAAAAGTAAAGCATTTCATGGAATAATATTTCAAGAGAAGTCTTTCACCATTACCTTCTGTAAACCCTGTAAGTTATTTGTAAAGTTGTTAACTTTTTTTTTTCTGTACCGAAAGTGTATAATGGCTTTAAAACATTACGGATTAGTAAATAGCATACACTAATTTCTACCTCGAAGATCTGTAGATAAAATTACCTCAACACATTGGCTTATCAATCCTGTTTCTGGAATTTAGGCATTGGGTTGGATATGCTCAAGTTTCAAAGGAAACTAGATATAACCTATTCTGAAGATTCTGTCAATAGTGCTTAATAGTTCTGTGCCAGGAAACAAAATGTAATTAATAAGAACAACAGGTTCGTATTCATGTATAGTGCATTTCACAATGACCGTCTCGATGCGCTTATAAGTGCCATCCTGGTGCCATGGATAAAATCCTTCCTCATATTGCTGGGGAGTATACAACCTGGGCAACCGTAGCGCTCCAAGGGGTTTTTAATACTTAGTATCAACCTCCACCCTCACATGTACCCATTTATACCCCTGGGTGAAGAGAAGCAATGAAAGTAAAGAATATTGGACACACGTGTCACGACTGGGATTCGAACCCACACTCCGATGACTTCACCACCATAACTTTAATCGATCCTTTAAACAACTTGCACATGACACAATTACTGAAGGCTGGTCTACCCAACAAGTTCCCCACTGTCGAAAACAACCTACCACAAGCACTTTAATAGGCATCAATTATTCTCTGAATAGACCAGCGCCAGACTGTATTATGTGCATCATATCATTGGTATCAGTAATTGTATCCAGCACCTCGTCTGATGCTTCAAGGTCCGTATACTCCACTCAAAGATTAAACATACAATAACTGTTGAATTCAAAGCAACAATGTTATCGGTAACCTCTGTCTTGATTACTACTGCAATATTCAGTATCAACCATCAAATATGAATGCCAATCAGATAACACCTCTTGCTGCTATCCGAATTGATTGCAATAATTAGGGTTTAAATGCAAACAAAATTTGAACACGGGTGGGGTTATAGTGTACCTGTCGATGACATTTTGAAGAAAAAAAAATAGGACAAAAAGGGAAGGCAGTCGTGCACCGTAATTTAAAAACTAAAAGAAATGCAGTCAACAAAGAAAACCATGGAATTTACTAGAAGGTTTGTGTTGAGTGTGGTGGGAGGCATATCATGCTTTAAAAGTGTTGTCATCCAGTTTTTTGTTATTTATTTAAATGTTATTAATTTTTGTTTTTACCCATATACACCGATGTGTGTTAGCACTGTATACTCAGTACTTACCCGAATTCTGTGAACAAAATCACAGGCATATTACTCGGGTGGGATTCGAATCCAACGACCTTTGTAATTTTAGTGCATTGTCATACCAACTTGACGCCTGAGATTGCCCGGTTCATCAAAATAAGCCACACAGCGATAGAAACATGCATTCATAAGTTAAAGTAGATTGGATCTAAAGTCTTTTTCTAAAATTGTCAAAGGAAACAATAAACGATTCATGGCATTATAGGCGAAAAACTTAAATAATCCTAAATCAAATCGTACCTCATTTGCACTCGTTACGTTTAGCCTGAAAAAGACCGGAATGAAGAGTCTGGACACCAAAATGGCCACAATAGGGTAGGAAATGGCGAACAACCAGAACGCTGCCCCGTTGATGTAAACCTCAGCTGGTGTGCCGAGTACCGTGATTGCAGAGATAAAGCTTGCTACCAGAGACATCGCCACTGGGATGGGGTTCATGCTTCGGTCTGCTAGCAGGAACTCTTGGGTTGTCTTTTGTTTTCCTCCCGTACATCCATGATAAAACCCAATGCCAAGAGACACACTAAGCATCCCACCAAAGACTACATAATCCCAAACCTCAAAACTGCCCACATCACCAGGGTAATGACCGTCCATAGTAGCGATTGTAATTACTGAGCCAGGAAGAATAAACGACTGAGCGATGAGCTGTTGTCTGGCGAAACCGGTTTATCCTTTTTGTCATGTATTACACATCATTTTTACTCACTTATCTGTGCACTGATTTGGGCCAATGTTCAGGTGAAAATTGAACTTCACGCATGATAACAGTAATTGCTTCAAGTGTCAAATGTACAATTGACTCCTTATAGAAAAACGACATTGCCCGCAATGTAAATAAACGATATAAACTTGACCTACAAATGCTTTGATTTGGTGATAAGTGAGCCAAACAGAATTCGGGTCCTATCTTCTAGTTCGCTGATCGGGATATCTCTTGCAATTTGAGTGTATATGTGAGTAGCGGGAGGAATGTACTAAGCTACACGAGTGCCTTACGACTAAGAAGTCCACTTATCCTGATAAATTATCTCGCCAAACATGACTTCCTGAAACTTAGAGTCGACTTCATATCCTATTCACCCAAACGACTTATTAAAACTACGAAGTTGACTTCATAAAGGTACTGGGAATAGTCCAGTCATACTGCAGCTGGACCTGGAAAAAATTGCAACAGAATTTATTTCAACTGTTATGGGGTCTATAGACACCCAAGTTTAACATATCAAAAGTCCTCCAAAATCCAAGAGGCGGAAAGCCGTCAAATTTGCATAATTATGTTAATTAGTTTCCGCCATTAGCTGAAAATGAAAAAACATGCATATCTTGACAACAAAGAGGGCTAGCATGCTTAAAATGGTGTCTATACCCATGTTTTCATGGTCAAGGAGTCCAATGAAGAAAAGAATAACCTTTAAAAAGTGACGAAAAGTCTTCAAATTTGCATATTGTGTTAACTAGTTTCCGCCATTAGCTGAAAATGAAAAACCATGCATATCTTGACAACAAAGAGGGCTAGCATGCTCAAAATGGTGTCTACACCCATGTTTTCACGGTCAAGGAGTCCAATAAAGAAAGGAATAACCTTTATAAAGTGCTGGAAAGCGTAAAATTTGCATAATTATGTTTATTAGTTTCTGCCAATAGTGCAAAACATGCATCATCTTTGAAACAAAGAGGGCTAGCATGCTCAAAATGGTGTCTATAATTATACCCATATTTTCATGGTCAAGAAGTGCAATGAAGAAAGGAATAACATTTTAAAAGTGCTGGAAAGCTTAAAATTTCCAAAATTATGTTAATTAGTTTCCGCTATTAATTAGCTGAAAATTAAGAAAAAGGCATACCTTTTAAACAAAGAAGGCTAACATGCTTAAAATGGTGTCAATGAAAAAAATGAATAACCTTTCAAAAGTGTTGGAAAGCCTTCAAATTTGCAGAGTTATGTTAATTAGTTTCTTCCATTGGTGGAAAACATGCATATCTTTCATTAGGTGCAGGTGACAGTCAGTTTTCACTGGCAACAGGTTCTGTTTGACCATTGCCAATTCAGTTGAGCGAGAGGTTGTCTTCAGCCGACGCACTCTCGGGAAACTCTGGTGATCGTGTTGCACCATTCGTCAGCTGATCTGCGAATGTTAGTCTCCTCCTGCCCTTGCTGTTGTTTCCATCCATGTGTTCCCAAAGAATAAGGGTGCCCACAGCTAGCTCTGGATGGCGGACAGAGTGGCCAGTCAGCCTCATCCTTCGTTCCCTGATTGACAGATGATTGACGATGCCCTTGGTAGGGCATCGTAGGGCTTGGAGTTGGGCATACGGTCCTCTTAAATATAGTGCACATCAATATTTTATACCATTCTTGTTTAGACGCCGTCTAGTGCTCTTTCTTGATTGGCTATCAGAGTTCATGTCTTGACTCGATACAGAAGTACAGACTCAACTGTAGCAACGAACAGCGACTCTTGATGATATCGTTGAGACCAGCTCTCCACAGATGCTCTTGCCAGGAAGGGCCTTCCGTGCCAAAGCTCTCCTCACTCTTTCTCACTCTCAGTTGATCATATGAGGACGCCCAGGTATTTTTAAAAGCTCTTCAATGACCTCTAGGGGAGCTCTAGGGTCTGCCCACTGAGTTGATTTATCAACTCAGTGGGCAGACCGCCAATATCGTTGTCTTCTTCGAGTTGAGCAGCAGGCCAACTCGGCTGCACTAGAGCTAACCAGCTGCAAGCAGTTTTTGTGCCTCATCCACTGTGTCTGAGAGGAGAGATGTCGTCGGCATAGTCAAGGCCTGTGATCACTACAGCTGGCACTCTCCTTCTCCGGCGCTTGGCAAGCGTAAATCCTAGCTCTTCCTCCCTGCCATTGATAGTTGACCTAAAAGCAATCCATGACGACCTCGAGCACGAATAATGCTAGTGTGTTCCCCTGCAGAGCTCCAGCCGTGGTTTCAAAGAGGTATGTGGTACCATCTGGGGTGACCACCTTAGCCCACAAATTATTGTAGCTTGCAGTGATTGCCTTTTCTGGACACCATACTCGAATGATCTCAATGAGCTTGAATCGGTGTACAGTGTCATTGGCTTTCTTGAAGTCGGTGAAGGTAATGACACCTGACATGTTCTTGTCACTGACTCCGACCAGTGTTTGCCTCAGGGCAAGGATCTGCCCAGTTGTGGTTCTCTTTGGACGGAAACTGTCTGAGTCAGAATCAGACAGTTGTATGTCTTCATGACAAGATAAGACAGAATGATCCCCGGTATAGTTATCTGGTGTAGAGAGGTGGCCCGATTTGGGTAGTGGTATGATGTCAAAAGTTAAAACCAACTCATCGTGGGTAGATCTCCCAACTTGTTTTCTTTGTTCCAGTGGGACATCATGAGTAGCTCGTGTGCCCAACCACAATCCAGTCGATTGAAGTCATCGTGTCCCCCCCCCCATTCTTGAATTTGGTAGTAACTTTGCATACATGTACTGTGGAACATTGCAGGTGCCTCACAGTAGGTGCCCAATTGCTAGCCTCAACATATTTCGAGCTCTGTCAGTCTGTTAAAGTCTCGTCACTGAAGTTCTTCAATCGCTGTTTATTAAGAACGGTGTTTTGATCTCCCCTGTAGAGAAATGCAGTGCCTTTTCGGCAGCATGTATGATCTTCCTTTAGGCTTTCCACCATGAAAGTATCAGCCACTTTTGACAGTCATGCCCAACAGCCATCCATGCGACGAACAACACCCTTCCAGGAAGTATTTGTTAATATATGGGTGCTTCTACAAAATGTCCAAGAAGCCATTGCAGCATTCCTTGTCCAATGACACTGTGCTTGTTGGGATGGCACGGACCTGTTAGTGCCTACTATTCACTGTCCATATACTATAAGACAGATCCTTATTCTTCATGCCAAAGCCGACACAAAATAAAAATCGCATGTGGAACATCCGGAAGGAGGGGCTGGGCCCTTCTGTGTGCTCAAGCACTTTTGGGGTGTGACACGACACCAAGGCTGTATGGCATTGGAAAGCAAGTAGGCCTGTCCCCAACATCCGTACCAATGAATTGTCAAAAGTGGCTGATACTGTCATGATTGAAAGCGCAAAGAAAGAGGACATCATCCATGCTTGTAAAACGGCCCTTGCATTCCTCTTAAGTGAAATCAAGAAACTGATCAATAAACACCATTTTGAACATGCTGGCCATCTATGTTTAAAAGATATGTTTTTACACTTTCAGCTAATGACCGAAACTCATTAACATAAATATTAGCAAATTAATTTGTAGGCATTTCGACACTTTTGAAACGTTATTTCTTTCTTCACTGGACTCCTTGATCATGAAAACACGGGTATGTATCATGTACACTATTTTGAGCATGCTAGCCCCCTTTGTTGTCAAGAATGCATGTTTTGCCACTAATGACAAAAACTAATTAACATAATTATGCAAATTTGAAAGCTTTTTGACACTTTTGAAAGGTTATTTATTTCTTCACGTTACTCCTTGTCCATGAAAACCTGGGTATAGACACCATTTTGAGCAAGCTAGCCCTCTTTGTTACCAAGATATGCATGTTTTGCCACTAATTGCAGAAACTAATTAACATAATTATGCAAATTTGAAGGCTTTACGACACTTTTGAAAGTTGATTTATTTCTTCATTGGACTCCTTAACCGTGAAAACATGGATATAGACACCATTTTGAGCATGCTAGCCCTCTTTGTTGTCAAGATATGCATGGTTTTTCATTTTCAGCTAACGGCGGAAACTAATTAACACAATTATGCAAATTTGAAGACTTTTCGTCACTTTTTAAAGGTTATTCCTCTCTTCATTGGACTCCTTGATCATGAAAACATGGGTATAGACACCATTTTGAGCATGCTAGCCCTCTTTGTTGTAAAGATATACATGTTTTTTCATTTTCAGCTAATGGCGGAAACTAATTAACATAATTATGCAAATTTGACGACTTTCCGCCACTTGGATTTTGGAGGACTTTTGATATGTTAAACTTGGGTGTTTATGGCCCAAGGTGATGTCAAAACCATGAGTATGCCCGAAGCTAGTCTTTTATATACTGAATAAATTTTCCTCTAATCAACAACCCTGACTACGGGGAAAGGTTGTCTGCGAAGATGACACGGAACGCTAGTCGTACATGTACATCATTCAGTTCACACGAACAACCTATTTGCGACCGTGATTTTCGGGGCGGGCATAGTCGATTGACTGTGCCCCGGGCTATGACGTCATCTTGATATAAAAAGAGGAAGCATGGCTATTTCCATGACTCAATTTTAAACCAATCAAATTAGAGGATTCTATACATGAGGTATATAAAAAGTGATTATGACACGGATGATGTTGTAGCCGAATTGCTCGGTCTACACAATAAAACAAATGTGACGATTCAAGATAAAAGAAGTGACCTACCAGTTGGTTGTTTCATAAATTTCGGACATAACTTTAATTAACAAAGTTTACTTAACTATTTGGGTTGACCAACCATTTCAGTTAAATTTCTGATAATATATTGACCGTTTGTGTTTGTCTGTATTATAAATTAAGCATATTTAACCCACACCTATGACGTCATGCTGTTGTTTAATCGCTCCATTATTTTGCACGAATGGCGCGATGGGAAAAACTATTCACCCATCGTGCAAACAGGTCAAACTGTCCACATAGCATCAGTCGTGCAAAATAATAGAAATTAGGAAAAAAAAACATATGACGTCAATGACGCAAATGACGACATATACCGTTATTTTGTATTTGACACATGTTGGAGTCAAGCATGTTTTATGATCGTAAAGACTTTCCAGAAGTGGACAACTACATTATTAAATTATTTAGCTGAGATGTTTAAACGTGTTAGTTAACTACAACAGTTATTTGAGCAGGTCTGAAAGTCAGTTATTTTCGTTTTATCCAGTATACTTTATAAAAGTAATTCAAATGCTTAATTTAACCTAAACAAACACGGTAAGTGAGTAAACTCCCTCAAAAACAAGTTTGCAAAGACACTTCTTTCACTGTCATTATATAATAACATAAATTTAACTGATGGTTGGTCATTATGTTAGCTTAATTAATGTGTTATTCAAGGTTATGTCCGAAATGTCTAAAAATTATCGGCTGGTACGGTAGGTCAGGTAGTCACATCGAGGTAGTCACTTTCTATCACTTGAATTTACTTTGAGTGGTGTTCACTGGAGTGAACAAATTGTGTTTAAAATTAAACAATATCGCGCCATTCGTGCAAAATATGTGAGCATTTAAGAATAGCATGACGTTTCAGGTGTGGGTTAAGTTGCACAATGCTCTCGATGAACTCGCCATTCGGATCGTGGGTACGAATTACCATGGGCTTCGCCCTCGTGTAACCTCGGGCGTTATCCTTTACTGAAATCATGTATCTCTGACTTTAAGATTTAATTCCCTAACAATTTTGAACAACTCAGCTAAATAATAGTTTAGTAGTGGAGCTGTTCTCACTTGACGTCATTTATTTATTCCTTTAAGCCTCGGTCACAACCCATCGTGCGTAGTTTTTTGGCCGTGCGTTTTGGGGGGACGCCACGGCCGCCACGTTTTTCTGGAGTGGCAAGAGCAGGGAGGATCGAGTACGTCAACTCACGTCATTCGTACGGTTTGCGCAAGTCCGTGGCCCGCACAACATGCCTGGCCGCGAGCGGTTACGGGCATCGTACGTTGCGCACGTTGTAAGTGAGTTGTATATGCTTACAACATGCTTACAAAGTACGATAATCTTGTGATTGCCACGTTATCGTACGGAGGCGGCCGTACTTATTACACGTGCTGGTCACTTAAGCCTCGGTCACAACCCACCGTGCGTGTTTTTTGTCAGTACGTGTTTTGAGGAGGTCACGGCCGCCACGTTTTTCTGAAAACGTGGGGAGGGAGTGGCAAGAGCAGGGATGAAGTACGTCAACGCACGTCACTCGCACGGTCTGCGCAAGGTGTAAGTACGTGGCCCGCACGCCACGCCTGGCTTTACAGCGGCGGTCCCAACCCGCCGTACGTGCAAGTGCGTGCTGTCTACTTGCAAAAACGTGGGCAAGATTTTGGGATCCGTACGTGGTGAGTACCGCCTCAGTACGGATTTGGGAGCAAGCAGACACGACGTAGCACTTTTAGTGCATGAGGAACTTTCTCTGTGTCACCCGTACGGATTCACCCCCAGTACGGGTGACGTACGGGTGACGCGCGTGCCCTCTACAGCCAACGAGCGCACAACGCACTGACTCCGTGAGTCCTTTTAATGTTTCCAACGGTCACTTGCTCCACGGACGGCGCACTTTAACACGTGCGTGCTACGCACGTCATTAGTGCGTAGTCCGTGCTTACTCGGCACTTCCCCAGTTCAGCTGTCCAATGAGCACGCAGAACTCACGTGGACCGCACCGAGTAAGCACGTGCTCCACACGTGCTTCGCACTTGCAACGTACGTACGTTGTGCGCACTGATTTCTTCAGTATAAAAAAAAAACGACGGACGAGTGCCATCATTTCATCTCCAAGATGCCGAAGAAGACACAGAATAACGGGCCGCGGAAGATGAGATGGCCAGAGAGGAAGAGGAGAGGAGGAGCGAAGAATAGTCAGACGGTGACGCCAGAGAGTGGGTCACAATAAGAACAAATCAAAACCATTTTATCATTTGTTTGACACATAAACTTCTACATGTTTATTCACACATGAATACATAAAACTAAATCATGAGTTCACGGGATGTCCCCAGAGTTCATAAAAAGTAAATCATGAGTTACATGAGTTCATGTGCTCAAACAACCCGATCTTGCCATGGTAGGCGGCCAAGTGGGGAACTGTAATGCTACTCTCACACTTGGGTGAATATCTTGCGAATATGAATGTTTGAAATTCGCGATGAATTCGCCCAAAAGTTGCTACTTGTAGTGAATATGTTCTCGGTCATCCTTAAACCTCTCCTTACCAATATCTTATGCATAATACGTACGCTTTACCAACAGTACCAATTGCTCACCAATGGCTTACCAAATGCTTACGCAAATCGATGGCGAATTACCGTCTTCACAACATTCGCTGAATGTACGGAAGCGCTTCGTTTGCCCCTCTAACAGAGTGGCGAATGTTCTTGCGAACATGAGTATTTGAATTTCGCGTTGAATTCGTCCAAAATGGCGGTTGGATAGTGACTATTTGAATCGGGTCTCACCCCTCGATCGTCCTCGGTCGGCCCTCTTCTTACCAATATCTTACCAATATATTACGAATGCTTTACCAACGCTTGTCAATGCCTTTACGTACGTTGCAAACGCTTACGCACACTTTACCAACGTTACCAATGCTTACGAAATCACGCCGAATGACCGTCTTTGCAACATTCGCTGAAGTTTACAAACCGGTTTGTAAATTGAGCGATCTTCGTAAGGATGTGGGGAATAATTTGTGAAGTTTCCGAGTTTTGTTACCAACGCTTACGAAGACACGGCGAACGGCTTGAGCGATTGTCAAATATTTCCTTCCGATAGCATATTCGCTGGCATATTTGCCGTGTAAGAGAAGCATAAAGTGACCGATCTTCGTAAGGAGGTGGATAATGTGGCGAAGTTTGAGCACTTTAAGTTTAAAAGGATATTTAAAACTACAGTTATGTGAGAAATATAATACTCTCTACAAAATAATCCCTCCTGTAGGCGACGTCCGTTACTGACACGCTTGGTTTCCACTGCATAATTGTGCAGACTCAGTGTGAAAGGATCTATTGGTGCTTTTGTTAACAAAAGAGTTCAACAGATTAGCACCGAAGGGTTGAATAGGTTATGTACATGGTACACACACGATTTTATGCATGTCTTCCTGCTTCAGTTCTGCTTCCACACTAGACTTGAATTCAAGTCTGAGTCTGCGGTTATTTCTCTGCATCAGCCAGGCATAATTTCCCCCTGCGCAGATTTGCTATAACACGCTTTCTAACTCGCAATCCCATGTGATCTTATGCCAATGACGGAGGTAAGGGTGCTTTTTTTGGCAATAATGTGTTGGCTGTCGGATAGACTAAGAGCCACGACCGCAGACTTGTAACCAAGTCTACTTCCACATCGTTTCTGCAGTTTACAGCTGAGTACAAACAGCCATATAGAACCATGGAGGAAGGAATAGAAGGAGCTCGAATGACCCACAGAACCGCAGAGTAACAAAAGAATACCCTGACAATGCCCCCGTCTAACCAGTGGAAAAAGATAGGAGACCTCCAGCTGGACGGCCGATTAACGAGCAGGATTCGATTTCTTTGTACAGAACGTGCGGTACTGCCGCTCTGCACCGTTGCCTTTATGTAAAGTTGAATCATTGGAGACAAGAATTGTGAATACACACGTTTTCATTTACCATTTGTGGTGTTTCACTGAAACATCATGGCATATTTTTTCATTTTTTGTAACTTTTCGGTCACTAGCGGTGGTTCAAAATTTTGGTATAAGCACACGAGGGTAGTTAGTATTCAATTGTGTTTTTCGATTTGGTGAGCACAAGTGTACACAATTTTTATCAGGTCTCAAAAAAGTTGTTTTTCTGTATTATATCCATACGACATACGACACCATGGTTGAGTGAAGAACCAAGTGCGCACGCGCAAACTCACATACGCCAGGTCGCCCATTGTCTGTATAAGGTATGTGGGTGATTACGAGGTGTTGTTAAACGACCGCGGTACCGCACGTGCGACTTTTGATGTCCAGTCGTTCGAGCTCCTTCTATTCCTTCCTCCATGATAGAACTAACCCACCCATCACCAAATGAGCTGTTAACCAGCGAATACACTGAATACAACAAGTAGTATTATACGCTCGTAAAGTACATGTCAATCGATTACAAGTAAACAGCAACGTCAGTGATACACGCAGACAGGTCACCTGGGTGTGTTACACTTCGCAGGAGCAACACTGTACCGGTATGTGGGTCCTCTCAAGTGCCGTCGTATACAAACTGTATTGAATGGTTCTCGGACGAGCAATGGATGAACAAACACTGGATATTATGCACGACGTGAATTGACATCATATACAACACTTCTTGATGAACAATAGCGAGGACTTCGCCATTTTATGTAATGATTGAATTGACCCTTTATCTCTTTTTATCCAGGAGGAGAGAGACACCCTTGTGTTCCAACACCCTTGTGCCCTGACACACCATGGACACACCCTTACCCCATCGAGCGAGTAAATCACTGGGATTTCGGAACACGGGTTGTTGAACATAGGGGTGACCCGTTTAAATATAGCAGTCGCCAACAGCAGTAGCCTACAACATCTGCCAAGAGGGCAGGAAATAAATGCGGCAACTGGAAGACTATTAACGATCACAATGGTGCCAGCCTACATCGTAGGTGTTGTGTATTGCATGGTGGCGTTTGTATTGGCACAGGAACGTAAAGGTGAGCGTTTATCCTTGAAAATATGAAAGTGAATTTTTTTTAAATTGGGTCATTCCTGTCAATTACCCTTTTCAAATTTGCTCAAATTTTATGGGGTAATCTTGGCTCAATTGCATGCTTCAATTTCGAATTTTAGCTCCATCCAATGCAAATGGTTTTCGCCCTACGGCATGCTCTTTCTCGTTGATGGTCAAAAATGCGCATGCGACCGCCAATATTCAAACGACCATACATCGATAACCATTGGGTCAAATTGTTTGAAATTGGTGTCTTTGGAAAGGAAATTGAAGCTTTCCAAGTTTGTCCGTGCTTATTTGGATGAATATGTTTAGGTTTGATAGCCTTTTTTTAACCTCTATTTCGACTTTGAATTTGATGACCTAGAGATGATCTTGGGTGATAATATACCCCCATAAGATTTCTCAACCATGTCAACAAATTATAGATATCATATTAAAAATAAACTGATAGAACTTCAAGGGGTAGTCACCTCCCAGAACATCGATGTTATTGGAATAACTGAAACATGGCTGACACATGATGTTCCGAACTCTGCAATCCTTCAGGAGTTTGTCATTGCTCGCAAAGATCGCGGCTCCGGGGGAGGGGGTGTGCTCCTTGCCATGAAACCTGAACTTGATCCTCGGTCGAGTTGGTCTTTGAAAAGCGTTTGTAACCGTTTTTTATAAAATGCATATGGGTAGAAAGATGTTGTAAAAGTAGAATACAATGATTCACACAAACATGCCTCGAAATTGCGTGGTTTTCCTTTTACCTCGTCGACTAACACGTCGGCCATTAATTTATGGGGGTCAAAATTTTGACTCTCATAAATGGCCGACCATGTTAGTTCGCACAGTAGAAGGAAAACCACGCAATTTGGAGACAAACTTGTGTGGATCATTGTATTCTACTTTCAAAACATCTTTCCAACCATATGCATTTTATAAAAAACGGTTACAAACGCTTTTGTTTTGACCAACTCGTCCGATCCAAGGCAACGTGTTCCTTTAAACAATGATGTTGCTGTGAGTACTCAACTTGAAAGTGTATGGATGACATGTAACATTAGTGCAGAAAGCTGGCTTGTAGGTACGGTTTATTGACCACCAACTGGTTCCAACTTCATTGAGAAATTTGATGAATTACTCTGGAGCTTGCCGTTGGAAAGCTTCTCTGGCCATAGAATCATCAGTGACTTTAATATAGATTGGAATTTTGAAAAGAACAATTCTAAGCTGTTTGCTGATTTACAACATATCAGTGATTCAAATAGTCTACATCAACTGGTGAAGGAACAAACTCGTCATAGTTCAACGCTAGACTTGCTTTTACATCAAGACCTGATCGCGTTCTAGATGTTGATGTGGTGAATGCATGTTACGATGCATATTATTGTTTGGAACATTTTTTATACTTTTAGGACATCTTCATAACCTTTATAACAAACAGTTTCAAACGCTTTGCATAGACCAACTCGCCCAATCCAAGGCAACGTGTCCCTTTAATGGACAAGAAAAACACAACCTGATAATACAAGTTTTTTTTTTTTACAAAAGCTGTGTATTATAGATAAGAACTGCAGTTTTTAAAATGCACCTGTCTCATAACGTTCATTGCATCAGTACCTTACATTTAGGGAAATACTACCCGGATGTTGAGGGTCATTTTGTTTGTCTATGCAGGAAACACAAGTTACTCTGCGACCCATGACGTGTGTTTATATAGTAAGATTTCGCACAATATCCTTCTTATCAATTCATTCAACATTTGCAAATTAAAACACATTCTACAACATGCGCATTCAGGGAATACAGAAAATGGCATCAGATTTAATGTTATGTTCTTGAATATAACTTTTGCTTTTCTCAGAATGTGACACCAAACGGTATTTTAAGTTGAACAGGGTTTCGAAGTACAAACTAGTCATGCATTGTTGTTAAAAAAAATTCCTTGCATGGCTGATCTTCTTGAACAGATGAGTATGGTGGCCTTGGCCAAAGCGTTTGAGTTTCATTTTCAGTTATTTATAATTTGTTTTGTTTTTTAGCTTGTTTTTTCTTTGCTTTGCATACGTTATTTCGCTACCAACCCGAGCTATGTGAGTCTATGTTTACAAAATGCGCTAGTTGTTTGTATGCGTGCGTGGTGTGAGACGCTCTGAACCAACGCCTTGACGGTTTTGTTATGAGCTAGCCAGGATCATGACTTTTATGCAAGACCCCATTGGTCAGTGGCGGAAGTCCCTTTTACTATTGGGTGCGTTCGTTTAGCTTCCCTGGGAGACCCCGGTGTGTGGCGGTTTTTTTTTACCAGGACGAACGTGTGCAGATAATTTCCCAGGTTCGTCCTGTGGAAAAAACACCACACACCGGGGTTGACCCAGGGAAGCTAAACGAACGCACCCATTAAGTCCACACCAGGACACCATGTATCAACCTCGTTCCCAGTGATGTACGTTCTTGCAGCACCATTTTCTTTTCGTTCCCACAATGCATTGCTCGATTCTTGCCAATCAAAGTGACGGATCGGAGTTTTCCTTGTACGCAGTAAGCGGGCGATACGCTAGGCTGATCCTGACTCAATTGATGGAAGGGGCGTGGATTGCACAACCATGGGCCTACACTCCATTTATAAAAGAGATGATAGTACTGTAAATCAAAGGAAAACCATGCCGTTTGAATGCTTTCTATATCAGTACTAAAACATAACATAACAAACATTACAATCGTTCTGATTAGTAAATTTTATATAAAAATGCTTAAACAACTGAACTTTTTTAATGGTTTATTGCATTTGTATGACTGTGACAGATTTCATTAACATACGGCTACTCGGTGGCCCGGCAAGTGCACCAAACTCCGGCAACGTGGAAGTACAGCAGCCGAATGGCACATGGTTGGATGTGTGTGATAACGATTTCTGGGGAGCAAACGACGCGATGGTAGCTTGCAGACAGCTTGGTTTCCCCGGTCTCGCAAGAGCTCGGAGAGGCTCCTACTTCGGTGAAGCAGTTAATAATGGATCACTTGGAGAGATTGGTTGCCGTGGGAGTAAGTAAACATTCCAGGGAAAATACAGGATTTGTTGTTTTCCAAATTGGGGATCAATTTCTTCTGAAGGCACACAGATTTTACGAATTACGCAAAATCATGAATTTTGGGGAATAATTTGATTGTTTATGAAATAACTAAATTTATGAAATGCCGTGTTTATGTACAATGTATGTTTTGATTGCTATGATGACCAATCAATTTTTGTGTTTTTATGGTTTTTGCTTTGTTTTATTAAAGATGAACCCAATCTCGGACAATGTAATAACGGGCCCGTTGAACAACCATCTAGGTGTGTTGGTATGATTGGTGTGGCTGGACTCATTTGCACTGGTAAGATACAACCAACCTATATGTCATTTAATTCACTTATTCCTAAAACTGCAGACGGCGCAATGGGAATTACAGTTAATTGTTTCAAATTCAAAAATCTCAAAAAAATTCATTCATTCATTCAATAAATTGTTATTTAAAAAAATCACAAACATGAAACTACGTGTATAATATACAAATACCCATTATGCATCTTGAACACCATCTTATCATGAACCCTGTGAATATCTTCCAGGATAACAATGCTCATTGGTTCATTCTCTGGGTATGGCTGTTTTTTCGGGTTGATTGTGGATATTTCCTCTCTTTTTACCAACCTTAATACAAGTCAGAGAAAACTTGAAAACCTGCACCATGGGCCTCAATAAATAAGGATTATTATGAGGATCAACATTGGTTGCATTCTCACCTATTTTGGATTATCTTTAAAGGTAAAGTTTGAATGTTTCCTAACGCTACTTTTGTGCTGGAAAACGCACAGAATATACAACGAAGTATGATATCACTGTAACTGTGCTGTTATACTTCGTTGTCTTCGTTGTCGCCCCCCCCCCCCAAAAAAAAAAAAAAAAAAAAATATTTTAATGCATGATCCAGTGATATCGTTTTCATAAATTAAAACAAGCTTAACTACAAATTTTGTGTAAATAAAGGTTTTAATAAATAAAAATGTGTATGTTAATGCTAAAAAAAAAATTAAAAATGCAAGGGGAACTGCAAATTTATTTTCTTGATAAAATTGTTTTGATAGTAACCTTTGAATAACTGTGGTTCTAGTTGCATATACATAATTAATGGGCGACAACATTTACCAGGACGTTACGCATCACTGAAAGCGTTTTCAGCTGTTTTAACAGTTTCTGTGTTTTCTGTTTAAACAGTTCCTGGTTTTATAGGATGCTACAATAATCCTTCAAACACTCCAGTATTTAATGATGACAACGCCCTAACAGCCATGAACATGACCGTTGGGTTGTGCCTAGACCACTGCCAGCAACAACAAATGAAGTTTGCTGGGCTAACACGTGGAAATCAATGTTATTGTGGGACCGATGAAATCAACATCAATCAAAGAAGTCAAAAACGTGACAGAGACTGTAATGTGGAGTGCTCTGGAAACAATGATGAGGTGTGTGGAGGCAGGGCAACACTATCTGTCTATAACTGTAAGTGCATTACATTTTAAAGATACATACATGCGTCATTGGAAACAAAAAGATTAGTTCGATTGCACCATAATGTTTAAATGCTGTGGACACTATTGGTAATTACTCAAAGTAATTGTTAGCATAAAAACATACTTGGTAGCAAGCAATTGAGAGCTGTTGATAGTATAACTTATTGTGAGAAACGGCTCCCTCTGAAGTGACGTAGTTTTCGAGAAAGAAGTAATTTTCCCTAAAATATTTGAATTTGATTTTGAGACCTCAGAATTAGATTTTGAGGTCCCGAAATCAAGTATCTGAAAGCACACAACTTCGTGTAGCAACGGTGTTTTATATTCAATATTATTATCTCACAACTTGAGTCAACATTTTCACAGGTTTGTTATTTTTATGCATATGTTGAGATACACCAAGTGAAAAGACTGGTCTTCGACAATTACCATTTACCAATAGTGTCCATTGTCTTTAACACCTGTGAGCTTCAGCTGTCACATGCTTGTATTAACAAAACAGTTTTAAATTACTGCTTACTGCTTACTGCTTACTGGTTATTTTATTTTATATTTCCAGCATTTAAATCCTGGGCGCAGGAGACGTAATACTTTAGCTTATTATATCAAACAAATTAATATTTGAACCATGATACCCGACCCATTACAACTCAGTGTGTCCATACCATTGTGTCCGATGAGCCAATACGTTCGACTATTATGTCCTGCAAACTATTTTGTCAGACCCAAATGTCCTACAAACCGGCCCCTCCGGTTTTTCTTCTCTCCGGAAATATTGAAAGTCACTTTAATTTCAAACTCTCAATCATCCTCAGTGACGCTTGGCCTATGTGAGGATCTATTGAGTCCGATAAATGGAGGACGTTCACCTGGTGTTGGGCCGTTTCGTTATGCATCTAACATTAGCTTTTACTGTTATGAGGGATTTGAGCTTTTTGGAGAAGATTTGCTGAGATGTGTTCTTGGAGATACCCTACAGACAACACAGTGGGATAATCCAACGCCATACTGTCAATGTAAGTCCAGATTATGTCAGTTATGACCGCCAGTGCAATACACTCTAAACACACCCTGGTCAGATCTGACCTAGAAAGGGTCAGATCTGACCAGGATTCCGAGTTACGAGGGGCCTGACCAATTCCGGGTTGACGTGACCTGGAGTTCCGGGTCAGAATATGGCCCGGAAAAGGGTAATTTTTGATGTCCCAACAAAAGTGTTGACCTGGAAAGGGTAAAAAAAAATTAACCAAAGGCCAGGTCAAAAATCTGACCCTTGAGCTTTTAAAGTGTGTTTATTATACTTCGCTATGAGCAATTAGCAAGGACCAATACAACAATTGTTTTATTATTTTGTATTAATTAACAGCGATGGTGTCCTTAACCACACAAGACCCCAGAGAGGACTATGGAAATAACAGCGCCTCAATATCAGGTACAGTTTGCTACATTATGAAAATAGCGGTCGCATTAAAATATTTATGTAAAACTTTACAAATACTTCGCATCCGTAAAAGAATTGTGCCGGGTAATTTCTATGTTGAACATGTCCCTTTAGTGCCTCCGTAGTTTGTGCAGAAAACAATAATTATTACATTGTACATGGTAAGTACTATTGAAAATACTTGAAAAACAGTGGAACTGGGGCGTTTGAACTATCTGTGTTTTTGGCGAGCTGCGAAGCAGTGCGAGCCTATCTAATACCAATTTCCGTCTGGCGTTGTCCGTCCGTCTGTCCGTCCGTGTTCAGATTTTGTTAAGTTTCAGTCTTTGAGTTGAGTTGTACAAGCCCAAGTAAAAATTTTACATGTAATTGCGAGTCATTTTGTTGGTAATTTTCAGCTATGATTTCCAATAATATTGGAAGTTTTTGGAATAAAAAATATGTTAAAGTTTTTGGAATAATCAAAATGTCATAATTTTTTCGGGCTAAAACATTGACCTCTGGATTTTAAAGAATCAATCTAAAAATTAAAATAGAAAAATTGTGAAATAAATTTGTTTAAAGCCAGTGGACACTTTCTGCAGAGAACAGAAATTAAAAGTTCACAGATTTACAAATAACTTTACAGTGTTTACAGAAGGCAATGGTGAAAGACTCCCCTTGAAATATAATTCCATGAAATGCTTTACTTTTTGAGAAAACAACTATCAAATCTCGATATCGAGAATACGGATTTATATTTAACACATGTTGTGACACGGCGAAACGTCTGGAAACAAGTGGGGGTTTTCCCGTTATTTTCTCCAGACTCCGATGACCGATTGAACCTTAACTTTCACATGTTTGTTATTTTATGTATAATTTGTGATACACGAAGTGTGGGCTTTTGGACAATACTGTTTACCGATGTTGTGCGATTGCTTTAATATGTAACTATTCTGTTAAAACTTTAAACAAGTCTTGCTGCTTACTTGTTAAAAATAGCAAAAACAATGAAAACCTGAAGTGTAGTAATACTTGTCAATGTCCCTACCCCTTTGACAATCAGTTGACCAAATCCTTTTTTCTTTTCTTTTTCTGTCAGCCATTGGTTCTATCTGGTGATTGACAGCTCGCCATGGCAGCTTCGCTGTTCTAGTTTGCACTATTTTGGTTTTAGTGTACAAACACTGTTCTCAATTCGACTATTTCTTTTATTGCAGGGACAATAGCTGGAATAGTCGTTGCATGCTTGGTGGTGTTTTCTTTCCTCGGCCTTATGGTAATAGTTGTGAGACGTAAACGGTAAGTGTGTGTTTTGGAAACATTGATTTGTTTTGTGTGTGTTTGTTTATTTGTTTGTTTGGGGGGTTGTTATTAATATTTGGCCCCCATTATTATCATTAGCACTTGCAGTGAGTTTACTAACAACTTGAAACAATGCAATTTGTATCTTATGGCCTAGTGTACATAATTGTCTATGTACATGTGGATGCAATCACAGCGTGATATCAGATTGCATCGTTTTGTCATGAATGAGAAATATTATCGACTAAAAAAAGTCCATTCAAGTCAATTTAACTTAACTGAGACTATGTCACGTGAGGGATGGGTGTGGTCGTTGGTCTTTTCCACCCTACTATAATAATAATAATGATAGTTTAGTTTTTATAGAGCGCTTTTAACGCCCGAAGGGTGTCCCAAAGCGCTTCACTTTGTTACCCCCAGCCGTCGATTTCACAAAACTCTTCCTAACTTAAAAGACTAATCTTTGGACTTAGAACGAGTCCAAACCCTCCAATGTATAGCATGCAGACCTTAAGATTAATCCTAAGTTAGGACGAGTTACTCGTCCTAACTCGAAATAAGACGAGTCCTAACTCTTTGTTAAATCGACTGCAGGTCACTTGGCCTTAAGAGTCAGTTCAGGTAAATAATTGACATAGTTGCTCATGGTCAAAAAAATGATTTTTTTTTTATACTTTGTGGGTGGAAGGGCCTTGGGGTGCAAGTAAACAAAATTGCATTTTTAATTCTATATAAAGCCTGTTGCCATGGTTACGGCTCATTTTGTTTTTTGGCCATTTTAGGCCGATTTTGGGGTCTGAAAAACTGGTTTTTAGCTCATATTTACAACTCCACCCCACCAAAATGCAACATTATTTCAAAAAAACTTTTATATCACTTTAAAGTATCATCTTGGGGTCCAAATAAACAACATTTACATTTCAAATCATAATATAACACGTTGCCATGGTAACAGTTCATTTGTGTTTAGGCCACTTTAGGCCGATTTTGGGCTCTGAAAAACTGTTTTTTTTAATTAATAGTTACAACTCCACCCCACCAAAAAACAAAAATATTTCATAAAACCTTTTACATCACTACAAAGTATCATCCTTGGCTTTACTTGAGACAAACAAATATTGCTATATATTTCCCCCTTGTGCTATTTTTAGAACGTGCATTGAGTATGTTTTTAGAACTTGCAAAATCAAAATTTTTACCATATTTTTTGCCCTCAAAATTTCATTTTTTCAGTGGTCTCAGAATATTTTCCTTTCGGTTTTGATAAGGGCCAAAATTTGTCTTTTTATTTCTCGTAAGAAAAACTTGGGCAAGTGTAATCTGATGTTAACAGTACTGTCTCAAAAATAGACTTTTTTCCCCAAACAGAAAAATGCATTTTGAATTGTTTTTTCTTCATATTGAATTTCTAACATTAAAAAGTAATAATTCTATCAATCTGGCAGCTTTTCCTAAGCACTCTATAGGCTTAGTGGATTACCCAACATTGATCAGGAACTGTTGATGACCTTAATTTTAGAATTTGTCCGGCCCAGCCCCAATCATATTTATTGACATTGCATAAAACAATGTTTTGTGAATAGCGCCTCTTTTTTTGAAAGTGTTCCCTTTCGGTTGTTATTGGTGTTTTCATGTCTTCTGGGTAGAAATACTGTGTTTATTGTATCCTGTTGTGACTGATCATGCCTTAAGTATAGTAATTTTTCCAAAAACAATGCATGCTTGTTAAAAAATTTGGCACTGTTTCCATGCCCTTTGAGTAATGAATACAAAGTTTTTATTTAAACATAATGGTATCCAACACCATAACCAATGCTTTGCCACTGAGAGTTCTTGAGTTGGCTACTTTACCTATTGTACAGGTATGATTCCCATTGCAAGTAGAGTGCGATGAGCATTCTTTACAAGTTGTCTTTAATACAGGGCCTACTCTCCTTGGTCCCTGCCTGCTATACCAAACGTAAAACTTTTCATAGAGATAGAGATCATAAACAATGTAGTTTCTGTGCTTGAGGCAGATGGTTTGGAGCATCCAATCATGTCCAACACAAATGTGGGAAATTAAAAAGCCCGCTTAAAAGTGTTGGAAAAGTTTGCCAAGTACTTGTTAAAAAAAATGATACTAACGATTTGCAAGATGAGCGTAAGAGATCATTTAAAAGGAACACGTTGCCTGGGATCGGTCAAGTTGGTCTTTGAAATGCATTTGTAACCGTTTGTTATAAAATGCATGGTTAGAAAGATGTTTTTGAGTGATACTAATTTTGTGTGGATCATTATATTCTACTTTTAAAATATCTTTCTAATCATATGCATTTTGTAATAAACGTTTACAAACGCTTTTCAAAGACCAACTCGACCGATCCAAGGCAACGTGTTCCTTTAATGAAACAACATTGAAAGAAGTTGTAAATACTTGCACCTGCTCAACATAAATAAGTAAGATGCATTTGCAGTGACAAAAGTTTATTCAGTTTGATTATTTTTTCCATTCACTATCTTACTAATTCATAATTATTATATATGTCTCTGAGAACGATCAACAAAAAACATTGTCAAACATTACCTGCTGGATTGTTTATCACGTTAAATAAACTAACTCTTTTATTGTTTGCAACAGTACAATTTATTGAAAGGAGCCCCACCATGGATGGGGGAACTGCTTACAGAAGGCCAAAGCAGGTGATCTGGCCATTTAGATACTTTGGATACAGTACTTGCTCACTTTTAGAGCCTCTTTGTTCTGATAGGGATGAAAATGTTTAGTTTGGTAGCGGGCAGGGGACCAAGAAGACTGTTATAAGGCCATGTATAGACAAGAATAGTAAAGAATGCTCATTGCACTACTTCTCTTCTTGCAATGTGAATCATACCTGTACAACTAGGTAAAGTAGTCATGACAAAACAAGAACTCTCAATGGCAAAGCATGGTTATAAACTTTTTATTTGTTACTTAAAGAGCATGGAAACAGTGCCATATTTGTTTAACAAGCATGCTCGTTTTTGTTTTTTTATCAATTCAAACTAAGGGATAACTTCAAAATGCATTTTTGTTGTTTTTGGAAAAATTACCATGTTTGAGGCAGAAGTGTCACAACAGGATACAATAAACCAAAGTGTTTCTCCCCAGCAGACATGCAAACCATAATGATAGCCCAATCACAACCAAAAGGGAAATATTCTGAGAACCAATAAAAAATTAAGACAGTACAACTTTCTTGATGTGCAAGGGGAATTAAAAAATGTGACTTTCAAAAAAGAGGCGCTGTTCACAAGACTTTTTTTTATTTTATGCAATGTCAAGAAATATGATTGGGCCGGGGCCGGGGTGGGGCGGGGTGGGGCCGGAGCGGGGCAAATTCTAAGATTTAGGTCATCAACAAGTCCTGATCAATGTTTGGTAATGCACTAAGCCTACAGAGTGCTTATGAAAAGCTGCCAGATTGATGGAATTATTACTAACTTCTTAATGTTATAAATTCAAAATGAAGCAAATATTTCAAAATGCATTTCTCTGTGCTTTCGGGGAAAAGGGTCTGTTACATCATGATACAATTGCCCGAGTTTTTCTTACCAGAAATAAAAAGACAAATTTTGGCCCTGATCAAAACTTAAAGGAAAATATTCTGAGACCACTGAAAAAATGAAATTTTGAGGGCCCCAAAATCGGCCTAAAATGGCCAAAAAACAAAATGAGCCGTAACCATGGCAACGGGCTTTATATAGAATTGAAAATGCAATTTTGTTTACTTGCACCCCAAGGTCCTTCCACCCACAAAGTATAAAAAAAATCATTTTTGACCGTGAGCAACTATGTCAATTATTTACCTGAACTGACTCTTAAATCTTAAACCATCTCAGCTCCCTGGGGAGTATACAGCTTGTGCAACATAATGCGATACTCGGTTAAATCAATCACAATAACCATCTCTGCCCTCACAGGTACCCATTTACCCCTGGGTGGAGAGGCTCAATTATAGTTAAGTGTCTTGCTCAGGGACACAAGTGTCATGACCGGGATTCGAACCCACACTCTGATGAACAGAAACACCAGAGCTTGAGTTCGATGCTGTTCTTATCTATTTGGCAACGACACCCTACAAACAAACTAATGCCATGTTATTATTTACAACCAGGAGAAGAGCAGGAAATAGTGCCAGCTCCAGGTCGCCTGAGATACAACACACAACGTACTCTGAACCGATTAATCCCCGATACCAAGCCACACCTTCTAGACAGAGTGCCACTCCTTCTAGACAGGGTGCCACTGAATACCAAGACCTTGACCCTTTCACAACTCTTGATGCTCATGAGAAACCCTACACAGCCCTACAGACAAACGACCCATCACCAAGTGATGTACCGGAGTATCTGGAACTCTATGACGAACCCTCACCGAGAGATAATACAGACAATGCTGCAGATGAAGAGGCTGAGTACTCTACACTTGATGAATATACTCACAAACCTTCTACTGTCAAGAACAATAAGCAACAACTCACTCGAGCTGGACGCTCAAGTGAAGACAATGAGTACTCATATGTAGCACCACCACAGTTCATAGGGGATTGCAACACAAATAACGCTGGTAACCAATACATGAAAGAAGCTTGTAAACAAGACACCACGGAACCAGCTAAAGATAATTCAGAAATGGAGAATGTATATTACAGTTTACCTCCTGATGCACATTAATGACTTTGAATTTGTTAATTGTTAAAAGGTTTGATGTAGACTTGAGTTAAAGACAGTGGACACTATTGGCATTTGTCAAAGGCCAGTCTTCTCACTTGGTGTATCTCAACTTATGCATAAAATAACAAACCTGTGAAAATTTTAGCTCAATCGGTTGTAGAAGTTGCGAGATATTAATGAAAGAAAAACACACCCTTGTCACACAAAGTTGTGTGCTTTCTGATGCTTGATTTCGAGACCTCAAGTTCTAAACTTCTTGGGAATGTAAAAATAAGTAATTAAAAACAGAAAAGTAAAATCAATTCAACAAATTAACGAAGAAAACTAAAGAAAAAAACTTGACCTCCAGTTTCCGGTTTACTCTAAACAGTTAAGAATATTACCCAATTGACGTTCCCATTATCGCTGAAACTATGTGATGATCGCACCAATTGGACGTGATTCACAAACGGGGTGTATTAGAAAAACCATCCCGGTCGATGTCAAACAGCGATCCTCGTCCCGGTAAATGTATAATTTTTACGTTAATTTAAACAAAACAATTATTATGTACACGAATTAAAATAATAATTATACAAAAAGTACGTTAAAAATAATAATCTTTAAGAATATTTTAACAAATAACAATTTCAATACAATTTGGTTTGTACAAAAATATACTTTTTTTCGAATTAAGTTCTCGTTTTCGCTACGTGCGAGACTTGCACAGTCTATTAGGAGTACATGTAATACAAGTTTCATAAAAGGTATACATGTACTCGATTGACTTGTTCGTAACAATGGTTTAGCAATAGGGATTATGCCATAAAGGACTCAAGAGGGAGAGAGAGAGAGAGGGGGAACGAGGGGAGAGATATGCTTTTTGTTAAGTTTAGTGAAGTATTTTTATAGTGGGGCTTTTTCTTTAAATGTGATACTTTGGGGGATTTTGGAAAAATTATGTGCATTTATAGCCGTTCGTGGGACACGTCAAAATTTGGTTTTGTCCGAAAACTTTCATGTTGTCATTAAAGGAACACGTTGCCTTGGATCGGTCGAGTTGGTCTTTGAAAAGCGTTTGTAACCGTTTTTTATAAAATGCATATGGGTAGAAAGATGTTGTGAAAGTAGAATACAATGATCCACACAAACATGCCTCGAAATTGCGTGGTTTTCCTTTTACCTCGTCGACTAACATGTCGGCCATTTATGGGGGTCAAAATTTTGACTCCCATAAATGGCCGACCATGTTAGTTCGCACAGTAGAAGGAAAACCACGCAATTTCGAGGCAAACTTGTGTGGATCATTGTATTCTACTTTTAAAACATCTTTCCAACCATATGCATTTTATAAAAAACGGTTACAAATGCTTTTGGTTTGACCAACTCGTCCGATCCAAGGCAACGTGTTCCTTTAAGGAAATCTGACGTTAAATAATCACCAACGCCAGCCATTCAAACGCAAGTTGCTACTAGTCCACTAGTAACATGTGCGTTTGAGTGGCCGGCATTAGCGTACAAGTGGCCTATCTATAGGCCAATGTTCAATTCGTAATTTATCTCGTAAGTTGACTCAAAAGGTAATTTAGGAGGCTGAACTCCAACCTACAGCGAACTGAGAACGAGACCTTCCTAAATAATAGTCAGTTATTTTGCAACTTGCTGATCCTGTGGATATAAATAGAAGCAGCAGGTCTATTCAGGAACATCCTGATACGCACTTCTACCGGATGTCTTGTTCCTGCTGGTTTGGTTTGATCCTATATGAAGCTTGGTTATTATACTGTGTGCGTGTGTAAATGTACACCGTTTGGTTGATTAGCTTTATTTTGACGACGTTGTGTTTTCAAATAATCTAGAAATGGCCAAAGCGAGGTCTCATACAGGCATGCTGCTCATATTTGTGTGCATTGTCCTACATGGAGTTGTATCTGTAAGATCAGGTAAGTACAAATTCATCGTTTGTGAATAAAACAATCATAAAGATATGCCTATGCAAACGCATTATCAGATCTATGTACCATCCTTCGTTTTGTATTCATTGTCTTGTGGTGTAATTTCCATTATTATTTAAAGGCAGTGGACAACTATCAGTAAATATACAGGGTGTCTCAAAAAACCTATTCACTTTTGAAATGGCTGCCGAATAAAAAATAAAAGATTCTGGGGAAAAAGATTTTTGTTTATGGATAGCTTATGGTCTCAACTTTCATATGACACCAAAAATTCCGAAAATAATTCATGGCTGGGTGAGCACTGCTCACTTTTGTGAAGTGTTTAAAATAAGGCTGCGCAGGAATTAGCCTTCCAATTTGAGAGCTTACAAAATTGAGGGTGATGTAATCAATTCATGCTCAAATACGATAAGTTTTGGTTTGCTGAGTGAAGTTTATGGTTTATTAAACCATGTTTTTTTTACATTCATAAGTAAACAGGAAATGCATTTTTGTTCTTGTAGCATTGTAACTTTCCCTGGTAGACTCGGTGGTGTCTTCATGTGAGTCGCGATGGTGTGATGGTACATGTAGCAATTTCCATGTTACAAACTCCACAAACTGTGTTTGTTTTTTAACATCTGTGACTTTTAATAAAAACCTTCATCCCGCATTTCAGTAATTGTAAGATGAGTTGAACATTTCATTGGTTTTTCTTAATAATCAGATGGGGATTATGTACAAAGATTGTTCAATGATACGGTTTTTTGAAAACAGGAATGTCAAAGATGTTGGCTACTTATTCTTCAGTTTACCCATTGACCTGGAGTAGCCGAAATCTTGGATTGAATTGTGTAAGCTACAAAGGACTTACCTCTCACAAAGGGAAGGCTAATTCCTGCGCAGCCTTATTTTCAACCCTTCACAGTGTCATGTGAAAGTTGAGACCATAAGGTATCCATACACCTAAACCTTTTCCTCCAGAATCATATACTTTTCATTTCGCAGCCATTTCAAAAGTGTATAGATATTTTTGAGACACACGGTATAGCATAAAACCTTACTTGGTAACAAGTAATGGGGAGAGGTTGATAGTATAAAACATTGTGAGAAACGGCTCCCTCTGATGTAATTTAGTGTTCGAGAAAAAAATAATTGTCCACGAATTAGATTTAGCATCTGATAACACCCAACTTTGTGTGACATGGGTGTTTTTCCACTGTTATTTCGAAACTCCGACGACCAATTGAATTCAAATTTTAATTGAATTCAAATTTTCACAGGTTTGATTTTATGCATATGTTGAGATACACCACGTGAGAAGACTGGTCTTTCACAATTACCAATAGTTCCCAGTGTCTAACACAATATAAAAGGTACCATTAAAGGCAGTGGACACTATTGGTAATTACTCAAAATAATTATTAGCATAAAACCTTACTTGGTAACGAGTAATGGGGAGCTGTTGATTTCGAGACCTCTGATTTAAAATTGAGGACTCGAAATCGAGCATCTGAAAGCACACACATCTTCGTGTGACAATTGGTTTTTTCTTTCATTATTATTTCGCAACTTCGACGACCGATTGATCTCAAATTTTCACAGGATTATTATTTCCTGCATGCATTGAGATACACCGTGAGAGAAGACTATAGTCTTTGAACATTACAAATGGTGTCCACTGTCTTTAAATGGAACAAATATTACACTGTCGTGATGTACAAAGTTTGTTGTTTATGTCGTATGTTTTCAACAGTGGGTGGCCATTAGCCGTGGGCCCATTTTCATCTGATACCATGTTTTTTTAAATAAAAGAAACTCGTTAAACTTAAATAATGTGTAATGTTCATATGTGGGTGAGTTTTGAACTACTTTGACTACAGCGATATAACGAGTAGTCCTGGTTGCTAATAATCCAACCAATTAGTCTACATTTGCTGGACAATTAGAAAGTGGGTGTCCCAAAAGTCAATAGAACTATTCACATGCTAGTTTATCGTATGTTTAAAGTAGTGTGGAAACAAACGAGCGTAACAGAAGTATGCATTGCCCTTTATGAAAACAACGCCCCCTCCCCCAGTAATACGAAATAGTGACTGACCATTGTTGCACATGTCTTTCCAGTTTAGTTACACTTGTTTATTTTTATTTCAAGTAGAAAGGTACAATTTTGCAGCATGTACATTTAAAGTTCCAAAACCTGTCTATGTTTGTTTCCATTTGGTTAGAAATAACCGATATTCGTCTCATCGGTGGACCAATCAGCAGTCCTAACTCAGGCCGTGTTGAAGTCCAAATAGACGGTGAAGCCTGGCTTCCTGTATGTGGTGATGGAGACTGGAATAGTGAAGATGGTGTTATAGCTTGCCGTCAGCTAGGATACACGGGCTATTCACAAACCAGGATAGACTCTTACTATGGCGAAGAAACAGCTGGTCCAGGATCAGTCAACCGATTCAGATGCAGAAAGGGTTTTGTTCTTTTTATCATTGTTTTCAACCATGTAGCTGCATTGTCTTTACTACTCTTTTACGTAAAAAAAAATGATTTGTGTGTTAATGGAAGTTGTTATCTAAATGAAATTAATCATTTTTAGTGAGCAACCCAAACCTACGCATGGATTATCTCCCAGCCTCGCTACCATAGGCAGCATGCTAGCTTTGTTTAAGTTTTGTTCTTACTACAACCACAGTTGTCAACTGAAATAAAATCTAGAAGAAAAGCGGGCCTTGTTGAGTTATCACGCTACGTTGCGTTACGTTACGTTACGTAATGTTACGTTACGTCACGAATATGAGATGCAAGTTCGACTACTTAGCTATGGGTAATTTGTTTAAGGGTCGCAATTGTTTGGACAAATAATGCTTTTCAGGCATTGATGCAACCCGTGCAGAATCCGGCATCGATCGTGACCCTTTTTATCGACGATACGGAACAGCTATACTTAACTGCAAATATTGCATTATGATTTCTGGTAAACAAATTTCTGTAAGTTTTGCGTTCTATTGATGTAACTGACATCGACAAATCAGTGCAACAACCTCGACAGCAGACAGACCAATAACTGTTCGTATTACACACGGTCATAATAAGACGACGCCGATGGATGTTCGTGTAGGCCCTTACAAGAACATTGCAAACATGTATCTAGGAGAAGATACAAGTAAAACTGTTGGTGCGAGTTCCTGACGCATGTTTGTGTGTTTGGGTTAAATTGTGAGACCAATACTTTTAACCTATAAAGGGTTATTTGTACAGCAGCACATGTGCTGTGTATTTTACAACTTATTCACCATGTCAAAAGGCTTGAGTCACATTCTATCTGACCATTTTGAACCCACATCCAGCTTTGTCCCCAATTGGTAAAAATGTGTGATTTGCAAACCACTATTTAGAATGGTAATAATTATAATGTCAGTAGTGCAGGAGTTATAACTATGACCACTGGCCCTGACATTGACAAACTCGTGAGTGGTCAACTTGGTACTTTTGTTATTTTGTTCGTTGATTTGTCTGTTTATTTGCGTGTATACAGAAAACAACAATCTTGCAGAGTGTGATTATGAAGTATCGCCTACTGGGTGTGGTGTAAGAAATGGAGCAGGTCTTATTTGTACAAGTGAGTAAAGAGTCGATTACTGAACAAGTATTATGGAAAAGTAGTCTCGTTGCGCTCGATCTGAAAATCAGTATCTCGACGCAGAATGTTTGGCCACGAAAAATTTAAAAGACGTCCAAGAACGGGTTGCTCGGCATTCCTATTTATATTTATTTGTCTTTAAAATCATTGTGGTTTTATTTTAAATGATCACAGGAACTCGTCGGACGGTCAAGCAAAATGTTTTTCAAAAGAACCCAAAACGCAGCATTTGTGAGATAAATATTGTGTGGCCTCCACGGCGCACTTCCAAAAACCAACTCTGCACACCGATTGTGATACGCCCTCATTCGTTTACTGAAATAACCTGGGTAGGTGGGGTTTCCACCATTTTCCGCTAAAATTATTCTTCTACCCTGTGTATCATCTTCGCTGTGATTGGTTGAATTTATTTTCGTCGGACAGATGAAAACAGTGAACACCTCAAAACCTTTGTCAAATCAAAGGCGATGTAACTTCACACCACGGTACGGAAAGGCGCACATTGTGTGCAAGCCTGATACTTAAACCGTGCACCATCACACGCAGTGCATGATAAACAGTGCTTTGATTTATTGAGACTTTTCTTATTAAACTTTTCTATCAATTAAAACAAATAAAATGTAAAAGATTACTTCACTAGCTTTAATTTTTAGAAGTAATTGGTTGTGACAGCACGTCACGATCAAGTTTGAACACGTTGAATAGTGTGGTCACTGTCACAACCATTGTTCAATGAATTATTTTAAGCAAGTATTTAACTGAAGCACATCAGGAATTGCATCAAACTTACAAATTTAAAATGGAATTTCACATAGCTAAATAATGTTAGAACAATGACGCAAATAATGGAATAAACTTTGGTCACCAACAAAGGGGAGACTAGTAATAAAAACGTGCCTGATTAGATCCCAGTACATTGTCTCGTTTGTGTATAATGCTCACCATGGAAATACAATCAGTGCAAAAATGATGTACTGTTTTATACTTGGTTATTATTTATTATCAAAAGAACCAGATTTCCATGGATGCTACAGTAACAAGAAAAACAGCATATTCCGTGAGGTTGCCTTCACTGACGACAAAATGACCATCACATTATGTCTCAATTATTGTCGAAGTATTGAGGGCATGATAAAGGCTGGTCTAGGCAAAGGAAAACAGTGCTTTTGTGGTGATGAGACAATTTCTTTAAGATCCCAGAAGAAAGACAGTGATTGCAAGGTGCCTTGTAAAGGAGATTCAGATGAGGTGTGTGGAGACAAATCCAATGTGTCAGTATACGATGGTAAGTGCCCCCGGCAAGCACCCAAACACCAAAAGTTAAAGAGGGGGAATGGGTGGCCCTGAGCCACGTGAGCTATAGATTCCTATAATATTTCTGGGTGTTCACTATTATGTTTTGTTTTAGCTTACCAAATCCCCAAATCAAGTTTCTTCAAAGTAGCGTGAAAATGTTTTTAGTAACCGTGAGTTACGTGGATAGGTGAGGTTTGCAGTACGGCACCATATATACAATAAGATAAACCGATATTCTGATACAGTATTCAGGGGTGGTGCATACCGCAAAGCTCACCTGATTACTCCCACCATGCAAAGTTTGAAATCCTATAGTAATGTGTGAGTTCTTTAAATGATACGATTGTAGACTTTGAGTGACACCTAATTCGTTTATATCATACAGGAATGCTCTCTATTAATAGTTGGCTAATTTGAAAATAATAGAGTATATTCAATTCAATTAAACATACCGAAACTATAGCAATTTTACATTCAGTTAATTACTTAAAGCTTTCCATGGGATGATGCTCTTTCCCTTCTTGATTATCAACAGTTCACCTTGGGTTTTGCCCGGATCCAGGGGTGTCAGCTAACAGTCACAGAACAACCGCGACAGAAACATCATATCGTTATGGAGTTTTGGTGCAGTTCGCTTGTGGTGAAGGTTTTGAGTTGGTTGGTGCACACTCTATACAATGTCTATTTGATAACACAGCAAATCAAGCAATATGGACAGAGTCACCGCCAAACTGCACAGGTTGGTATTCAGCTAATTGAAAAGTTTTAAAACATTTGAAATTTCATTCTTACTTTAATAATGTATTCTGTTTTCTAAAATGAGCCTAACGATACAGAATGATGGGGTGGAAATTGCAGTCACCCCTTCTCTGTCACATGACATAAGACTAGGAGCTGCACAACATTGGTAAAGAGTGAAAACAAACCAATTGCGCAGTACTTATGGTATACGTTCATCGTGGACAACCCTCCTTAAAATATTTCCACCCCAGTTGATTTTCACTTATGTATAAAATAATTAAACCAACTATCATGCGAGCCCCAAACTACGTTTGAAAACAGTAAAAGCCTTTGGCAATAATTACTATTTCCCTGTGACTACGATGCCTGACTCAGCTTAAACTTTCACATGCTTGAGTTTGTATTGTATTTAGGGAATAACAGTGCGAGTACCAGGTCTTCGCTGCGTGGTAATGACCGGGTTGGTGACTGGCGCTGTTAACGGACCACGCAGTGAAGACCGGGTACGAACACTGTTATTCCCATTAATGAATACCCTTTTTAGCGAATTAAACGGCCACAATTTTCCTTTTTTTTTACTTTTCTCTCGGCAGTACTTCCAGACATGTTCAGTGGCCATATTTGAGCTTTTGATGGTTCCCATCTCTTTCGTGCGTTAATCACATTACTGATCTTTGAGACCAGTGACTCTTAAATAATGATCTGTTCAGTGCATAGAGTTATAGAAAAGAACTAGAGGGCGCACGAGTGATGTTTCTAATCGCAAGTTGTCGCAACTCTCCCAATATACGGCTCTGGCTTCGTGCACAAACGCCACGGGACCGCAAAATGACAAGCGCGTCATTCTGAATATGCAATACACGTTGAATATGCAATACACGTTTGAGGTTTTTTTTTATTGAACGCTCACGCGATGCTGTTTGTTCAACTTACAAAATGGCCGCACAAACACACGCTGTGAGATGCCAGTTTTGTTTGTCAACTTAGAAAATGGCCGCCTGCGCGCATGCCGGAGCGCGTATATAGACCTTTTCTTGTTGATAAACAAACCGCCTTGGTTGGCATGGTCGGCCGAATGTTAGTAAAACACTCAATCGTAAAAACAGATGTTTCAACAAAATTCAACATTTTCTGCAAACTTTCAATTAAATAAAATACCTCTCATAATTAGTTGTTTTGTTTTTGAACAAAATTAACAAACTTGGTAACATTGTTACCAAAAATAGCGATCTTTTCTTGATTTGCACTTATGGCTTTCCATAGTTTTCCAATCTGGGTTGGCAAAAACTCGGGCTGTGACGTTGCAAAAGAAAGGTCTATAGGCCAGTGCGCCCTCTAGTTCTTATATATAACTCTATGGTTCAGCGCCTTCACTGGGGTCAAAGGAGGCAAATAATGGACCCTTCCCATGAAATATGCTAATTACATTCACGCATGCGTACAGACCCTGTTGGTTTGCAAACGCCATAGAGTTGTGCATTAAGCAGACGCGCAATCGCGTCTGCGTCACGCACCCGCGTCTGCGTCACGCACCCATTAGCCGTGTACAAAACAGCGCGATGTTCCTCATTAATGCCAACCAAAACGTTAGTGCGCACGCGCTTTGTGCAATTTACATATTTCATGGGAAGGGTCTATAGACTGTGCAAGTCTCGCGCGCGCCGGAGCGAGAAAACACGACAACTGAAGAACTTAATTTTTTTATGAATCAAATCTTTGCTTTAATTTGTTCTTAATGCCGAATCTGAACAACAAAAATACCCATAAGAGCTTGTTTAAATTAGTTTTAGCTTTTTAAACAAATACACAATTATCGGTTAAAGTCTATGTATAGACAAAAGTAAAACTCTGGGACAAGGATGTTTGTTTGATCTTAAATGTTTTGAAACCCCTTTTGTAAATCTACGCCCGAATGTGAAACTACTGAAAGCTGGTTTATACGCGGACGCACGATGGTCGCAATGGCGTTAGATAAACGCGTGACGCATTTTAAAGAGGAAGCCGACGCCTAAGCGACCAATAAAAAGGCTTTCCACCTGGCGCGGCCAAAACAAGCGTCTGCGTAAGTTTCGTGATCGGAGATGGGCACAAATTCTTAATTTTGTACAAGTAACCTGACCTGAGGTCAAGTTTAAATATCGGTTTTTCTTCGTTATTATGTTGACTTTATTTTTACTTTATATATGTTGTTAATTAGTATTACATTTTTAACAACATATGTCATTTTTATGGTCATAAACTATATTGAACTAAAGTAATGGACGAAACAAAATCTCCCCAACGTAAAACTCCATAAGGTTGGGACCACAGTGGTCCCGGAAGTTCAAATCTGCGCGAGACTTGCACAGTCTATTGGACGATAGCTGTTCCTTGTGCATTAAAACGCGCACATGTTACACGCGCGCACTCAAAGTTGATACATTTTCAGCGCGCGTACGCGTAAGTGCGCGAAGTTGCAATGAAACTACAGGGATATAAATAAGCGTGCGATACAGTGCAACGCGCAAGGTTTACACAATGTATGCTGATTTAGTGGCCACTTATTCGCTATTTTCCAAAGCCGGTCTTTACCACCTGATAAATATACACAGACACAAGGATTTGTTGTTGTAGTGAACTCTGCCAAGAGTTAATTTATTCCGTACTCTGAATTCCGTGGTAAAACGCCAGTTCATAATAATATAAGGGATTTCCCTTTATTTAATTCCATCCAGTGATATCCACTCATAAAGAAGTATACCAGTTCCCAATGTAGGATCTAAAGCCTTTGCTGCAACTGGGCCAAAATGCTGGAATCGTCTCCCTCAATCTGTTCGTTTAGCCAATTCCCTGAGTTCCTTCAAATCCCAATTAAAAACCCACCTCTATCCTAAGTTACTCTAGATTGTATCATTGTTAATTGCATTGTTTTGTCTGTAAAGCGTGTAGTTTATCTTTTGTTTTTGTTGCCATTGTATTTCGTTAGCGCTTTGTATCGCTTTTGTAAAAAGCGCTTTATAAGTAAGGTTATTATTATTATTATTATAATACACTTTGCGACCAATTCGCAAAGGGTCCCAATTCCTCACTTTGCGAACTGTAAATTTCCAATCCGCAAAGGTTCCCACTTCTCGGCGATTTGCCAAAGAAGGTACCAGACTAATTACAATTATTATAAATATAAATGCACTCATTGACTGGAGAAAACTCCGGGTCAATGAGGTTCCCACTTCCAGCGAGTTGCCAAGAAGGTACCAAATTAATCTACTTCTTTATATACAATCACATCATTTTATTACCACCATTTATCCATATCAATTCACATAAATTAATTTACCACTTCCTCACAGGCTACAATGCCTATTAGCGTCTTGTTTATAGGAACAACCTAAACTTACCGCTTTAAGTGTAAGTTGTAAGATTATCAGTCAACTCAATCTGTACCACGTATTCCGTAATACCCTGACCCTTCCATTAACCCCAGGGAGGGAGGGAGGGAATTTTGCGAAACTATACAATCTATCTTAACTCCTCGGTGGCAGAATATTCAATGACGGTTCCCAGAAAGACAAGCTCTCCCAAAATAGTGACAATGGCACAGTAGGTGCTTGTGATGTTCGGGATAAATTGGTCTTTGACAATGACCGATGTAACTTGTTGTCCACATGCTTTAGATGTCAAATCCAACCAATGGTGAAGTGTCTAGCTCAATGACAGAAGTTAAGTGCAGTGCATTACTTTCTGACTGCTCGATATTTTCCGGCAACTCTATGTTCAGAAAACCCCTGATGATTTACACACTATGGTTGGGCTAATAGGTTAGGGTTAAGATTCGGTTTAGGGTTAGAAAAAAGGGTGTCGGAACATAGCCTGGGTGTAACCCAACACAAAACAGGTACTCTGTCTGCACCTCAGGTACTCCGTCTGCACCTCAAACACTGTATCACATGGAACTACAAATTACAATTAATAACTTAAAAGTGATGACTTATCAAACATCTAATTCATTGACTTGTTTAAAGTTGCTAGTCCTGCCAAATTTTAATCTCTTGGAAAAACCTTGTACATGTAGTATCTAGCCTTTCAAGCACTGTTTAACTTATGGAAAAATACAACTAATTCTATCTTGAAATTTCAGAGGTAGTACCCACTGAAGACGTTGAAGTGAATGTTCCGACCAGGACGACGGTGCAGGGAATAACACCGACCAAAGCTGCCACTTCACAGGATCCGACAACAGTTATGATGAAGTTGGAATCCATTAGGACCACATTAACACTAGGAATTACAGAACAAGAAGAGATGGTGTATGACACTACAATGTTAACACTTACAACTGAGAAAACGGGAACAAAGGACAGCAAGTATGGGACTACAATGCTAACACTCACAACAAAGATAAGCGAAAATGAACAGCAATTTACCCCGAAACTGGTTGGACAAGGTGGTTTGACCACAGGTAAGTTATTATTTTTCACCCTTTAGCGTTATATACACATTTGGATCACAGGTTTTAATTTTAAATCAGTTGGTGGAAAATGTCACTTGTTTTAAGCCTTGTTAGTATTTTAATACGATTGTGCATACTTGGGCTTATGCACATTACAGCTGGTGATAAAAGCCTACACATTTTTGATTGAACACTACAACTTTTAGAGCAATTTAATGTGAGTTATAACTGTATGAAACGATCACTGTCGGACCGCCTCAAAGTTTGTCTCACATTGACCCACTGAAAACGAAGGGTTCAAACCGCACCCTCCTATCAACATAGGGAACATGCAAAAGAGTTGGAGTTCGCCCGGCGGATCATTGTTACATAACCACGACATTGTGTTCCCGCATGCAAACGTATACAAAATGTGGTATACCTGCTATACTGCGTAAAGCCCGGTTTATACTTCCTGCGAATGCAAATGCGAAGCGAATTTGACGTGAACTTGAACTCTGCTCTACACCCTTGCGAATAATTGCTGCGAAAGACGGGTGTGACGTCACATTCACGTCAAATTCGCTTCGCATTCGCATTTGCAGGAAGTATGAACCGGGCTTTACCCGTCACGCCCCATCTCCTTACAAAGATCGGTCAATTTACAAACCGGTTTGTTAATTTCAGCAAATGTTGCAAAGACGGTCATTCGCCTCGACATTCGTTAGCATTGGTAAGCCATTGTAACGTCTGTAAAGCATGCGTAAGCGTTGGCAACGTTCGTAAAGGCACCAGTAAGGCGTTTGTAACATTCGCGGGTCCTCTTTCTTACAAAATGTGGTGTTGCCGTTTGTCAAACAAACAAGGGCCAGAGCGAGATTCGCCCCGGTATTTATAGCAATCGCGGCCGCGTAATCCATTGTTCGGAAATTAGTCAGAAAATGGGAAGACATTGGCAACGATGGTAAGACATTCGTAACAATGATTTACAAAATTCTCCATGCTCAAGCTCCCTCGTATCTTGTTAATTTGGTTCACTTACAATATGGTATTTCTGATGCACACAGTCATCAACTCCGCTCCTCATCAGACTTGACCCGGCTCTCCATTCCTAGATCCAAAAGGAAAGCCGGGGACACAGCCTTTGCAGTTCCTGCACCGCGCTTGTGGAATGCGCTACCACCAAGTCTGAGAGAAGCTGCGTCGTTGGCTGTGTTTAAACGCCCCCTCAAGACATTTTTATTTCCAGAACCATCCTAATTTGCTCCTCCTTTTGTTTCTCTATTAGCCTGTCGTTGGTCTGGTTTTGTTTTTGTTTTTATGTTGCCCTCCCTTTGTTAATGTTAGGCGCTCTGTTCTTTGTATAGCGCCCTATAAATGTTTTGTATTATTATTATTAACATTCTATTCCTAAGTGCATTATTAACGTTTGTAAGCCCTTTTGTAAGCATTCGCAAGCATTCGTAACATTCGCTAGCAATCGCTTCATTTTTTTGAAATTGTTGGTAAGCTCAGTCGCGACGTGCCCAACGTTTGGTGCCTATTCGTAAGTCATTGTCTAGCATTGTCAAGCATTGGTAAGCATTCGTCATATATTGTTAAGGAGAGGTCGAGGGACGACCGAGGGGTGATCAAAATGAAAAAAATCACCATCCAATCGCAATTGTTTGGCGAATTAACCGCGAATGTAAAACAAAATTATTCGCAGGAATTTATTCATAATCGCAAGAATATTCGCCACATTTTGATTGAGTGATCTTCGAAAAGAGGTGGAGAATGACTTGTGAACGTTCCGAAATTGTTACCAACGCTCACGAAACACGGCGAATGTTGCGAAGCTTGAGCGATTGTCAAATAATTCCATTCGTAAGCCCATTCACTAGCATATTAATTCCCTAGTGTAAGAGTAGCATTAACGCATGTATGAAAAAATAAAATTCAAAACGAGCGTTTAGACCTCGTCATTTCTGGTTTATTCCCTCATACTGAAAGCTCAAACTGCACATCATTGAGGATAGCACCTTCAATCTAACACACACTGTGATTTAATAACGAGGCAACAGTAATTGCTGATTTAAGGGCGGGAACAAAATTAATTAATGCCGTCAGTCAAAGCTTGCCAGTAAAATATTGAAGGGTTGAATATAATTAAAGCATTTATTTATTTATTTATTTATTTATTTATTTATTTATTTATTTATTCGTTCGTTCGTTCGTTCGTTCGTTCGTTTGTTTGTTTGTTTGTTTGTTTGTTTGTTTGTTTGTTTGTTTGTTTGTTTGTTTATTTATTTTTTTTTTTATTTATTTTTTTTATTATTTTTTTGGGGGGGTGATGTTTAACCATTCGCATTTTGTTTAGAAAATAAAAACATTAAAAACACACCCTTTTATTTATTTCGCCTTCCCATCATACAATTTGGCAATCAAATGATAGTTTGGATGCTTTCTTTGAAGTCTTTTTAAAAATCAAATCTTTTTCACCAATTCCATACAAAAATTGGTCAGGAATGTGTGGCAGTTTATGAAGTTTTACTAATTAAATGTCTGGTTCGATAAATAAAGACTTTTTAAATTATATAAATACATGCCGGATAATGATTTGGGGCTTTAAAACACATAATTAAGTTTAGTTCTGGATAAATATTGTGTTTGTGTTTCTTTGTCTGTATCTCGTAGGAGCTACAGTGGGTTTAGCCGTTGGAATTCCTTCACTTGTGGCTTGTCTTGGCCTACTTGTATTCGTTCTAATGAAAAGGTAATCATGTTTGAGCTATTCTTGTAACAAGTTTGACATAATATACGCCTTAAAGCAAGTACAATATTCTTGCTATTGAGTGCAGTGCGCTACGTATATACACTTATTAGCTATACTTCATCTCGAGCCTACATAAAATCGGTCACCGATAACCGATAACGATTGTATTAATAAACAATCGAAAATGGCCATAACAGTCGTTTTCCGAAACCATGTGAGACGTTAATAAAATGTTACAACTGTATGTTAAAAGAATAGTAGTGTGTTAGTGAGTATAGTAAACCAGTTGTTTTAGTAATGGGCACATTATATGCAAAGTTATCAACAATGGGTTGAGTTGATGCAATGATTGCCAAAATTGGTCGAGTTTTAAATAAGACCAAACTAAATATATGTTAACCACTTTGTAAAAAGAAGTGGAACATTTGAGTTGCGTGCAATGACTATTGTACTAAACTTACTGTTTTACATTATACTATTGTATTTTTTTGATGTACAATTTCACGTGACCGACTCCTGAAGTAGTTCAATGTCTTCCTCCTTTACTTTTTAGAAGCTGTGCATCTGGAAAGAGCAACCCAAGAAGGCGAAAAGATACAACCATACATTTCCAGCAAAAATTCAGCCATCTATGAAAACCCTCTAAGTCCGATGGAGCCTCATTTATATCAACTGGTAAAGGAACAGAGCAAACCTGAATATAAAAACATTAACATAGCAGTTGAATCATTGAATTTCAACTGCACCCAAGACGTACTCGTTAATTCACCAAACCAAGCAGATATTAAAACACTTTCAGATCCGTATTACCTCGAGCTTGATGTCAAACCTGAATCACAACACAAGATCTCTACACAATCTCTAGCGGTATCGCATGAAGAGACGAACGTAGATGAAGATGGTTATTTGGCACTACTTCATGAATCTATTGAAAAGACTACTCCCTTGAATGACATGGTAACCAGTAATCACAATCAAGGAGGTGGGCTTCAAGCTGAGTGTCTCCAAGCACCAGTGATGGTTCACCATAATGATGAAACAGACTACTCTACGGTGGACGATAATTCCTACCAAGACTTAAATGAACCTTCTAGTGGATATACAACACTTAATATCACACAGCATAAATCAATGGACAATCTAGACACCGAGTATTTCGTCATAGAAGAGTCAGCTAATAATAAAAAAGGCAATTGTACATGGTGGAGGGCTGAAGCTAGTGGGACTAACAAACCTGGACAAATACAGGAAGACTTCACTGATGTTGGTGACGGGGAATATTTAAATTCAGTCGACCCTTCTCATTACATGGAAGTTATCTAGGCCTATAGTACTAAGCCTCGGGGACTAGTGAAATTTACTACTTGGTAGTTGCGACTAAATTGATAACTCTAAAGATGCATTGTGGAATAGTGTTTGCCGCAAGTGCAATATAGTACAACATACGCTGAAAGGGTTGATTGTGTCACTGATGTCCGATTGTGTTAATATTAGGGAGGTTTAGCTGCACGTTACGCGAGCAACGTAAACGTGAACGTCAGTTGTGTTGTTACAATCTCACGTCTTTTACGTGAACATCCTATGTCGTAAAAAACGTGCACACGTCATACGAGAGTACAGAAATGCCAAGCTTGCTGTCAGTGATTTTTTTTATAAATAACAAGTTTTGATAAGTTTTGCTGTCAACTGTTTTAGTAGTCCAGCCAAAGTGTAAAATTAAACTTTGGACGGCATTGTTCGTTAATGGCTGGTATCATACTATATCTATGGATTATTGGCTCAGGAAGGCGATTATAAGATAGAAACAAAGGTCAGCAATTTTAAAATATTTTCAAAATTGTATAAAATTTACCACATTTTGATAGATCTATCCATAAAATGTATTTGTTTTACTTTATGTTGATACTACAAACCTATGTAATTAACGCATAAACTTTGACCTTGTAAAATTAATGTAAGGCGAAACAAAGTGTAAAAGTGTGATTTTCTTGAAAGGTGTATATTTTGAGTACACCAAATTTGTTTGCACTCCCCATCCTCAATGGAGCATATTTGTTTCAAAACAACGTTTTCTGAAAAGAACATAAAATTATACCCAGGTAGTTTTTGAGAGAAAAAAAAAACCAAAACACCACCTTCATGTGAGGCTGCTTTGAAGGCAGTGGACACTATTGGTAATTACTCAAAATAATTATCAGCATAAAACCTCACTTGGTTACGAGTAATATGGAGAGGTTGATAGTATAAAACATTGTGAGAAACGGCTCCCTCTGAAGTAACGTAGTTTTCGAGAAAGAAGTAATTTTCCACAAAATTTGATCTCGAGACCTCAAGTTTAGAATTTGAGGTATCGAAATCAAGCATCTAAACGCACACAACTTCGTGTGACAAGGGTGCTTTTTCTTTTCATTAATATCTCGCAACTTCGACGACCGATTGAGCAGTGTCGTAACCAGAGGGGGGGGGGAGGGGCTGGGGGGGGGGGCAGGGGGGCCGGCGCCCCCCCCCCCGCTCAGAACCCTTGCCCCCCCCCCACCCCTCTTTCCCCCCCCCATATGAAATCAGAGATAAGTATATTCTTTATAGGCTTTTATATATAAATCGTTTAAGGCTGCATAAAATGCTGCCGTAAAAAGGAAAACTTTATTCATATCAGTAGGCCCCTATGTGGACTATATAACATGAAAAATGCATGGAAACGCGCGCGCGCGATCGTATTGGCGGTAAATGTTTGTTGTGGTTTTCGGTTACAGAGAGTGCAGGATGTGACAAAGTTCTGTTAAAATACGCGTTGGTCTGAACGCACACCAATAGCTCCGTAAACACAAAGTCAGATCATGGAGGTAGAACTGTCAGATGCACTACAGAGAAATTTACTACAGCAAAAAAAATGGCCAGCCGGCGAAAAAGGTTGCTTAGACCATTTCTTCTCCTTTGAAGCAAGCGTTGCAATTGAGAGGTAGGGCCTATTTTAAATATCCGTTTCATAACTAAAATGTGATTATTAAACACCCACAATTTCGATTCTGTATTTTTTTTTTGATGGCTTACACTTGTTACAATAAGGCCGAGTAAAAAAAAGAAACATGTTTAGTGTCTAGGTTTCTCAAAAAAAGGAAGGAGGAGGGGCTTTTTTATTTTTTATTTCAAGATGGCCGCCATGAATGTCAAATATCAACTGCTTTTTTCTGCTGCTGAAATACATAAAACATTAATGAAACAGTTTGGTCAAGGCATTCAGACAAGACATTCAGATTTTCTGTTTTTTGCTGAGATCATTTAAAATAACACCTTTTCAAAAAAAAAAAAAAAAAAAATGTGCATAAAAAAACTTAAGAAAAAACCCCGAGGTGTCCTGTAAAAAGGAAGCGGGCGGGGACGCTAAACATTCTATTTTTCTGTTTTTACTTGGCTTAATATTATTATGTTTTGGGTATTTACACACCCACAAAGCCTATCTGAGAATGCCGTGTACATCCTCTAAATTGGTACTTGGTGACCACAGTTGGTAATTTAATCCTTTTATACAGTCAAAAAGTTTTATCTTATACAAAATGACATGTTCTCTAAGATGTTGTTGTTTTCGCAATCTTTTGTTACCTGCTGACTATAGACTGTTTTAGAACTGCATTGGTGTGTATCAAATATATATCACTAAACATATTTAATAATAATCTTGCACTTCTTTGGCCCCCCCAAATTTAATCTTTGCCCCCACTTGCCCCACCAAATGAAAATGTCTAGTTACGCCACTGCGATTGAGCTCAAATTTTCACAGGTTTGATATTTTATGCATATGTTGAGATAAACCAACTGTGAAGTCTTTGACAACTACCAAAGTGTCCACTGCCTTTAAGGTACAACATTTCAAATAATGTCCAAATTTAGCTTTTTTTATTTATCACAACATTTGACCCCAAGTGATAGATCTATTCACAAAAAAATAGTTTTATGTTCGTATTGACATGCCAAGTTTGTGAAGTCATGAGTTAATCTTTTGCCGTGTACACAAATGTATAGGAAAATCAAATCTAAAAGTGCGATTTTTCTCAAAAAGTGCATCTTGAGCATAATACAGGGTGCGTTCGTTTCATAGATATAGAATTAAAATAACTAGATCGGCCGCGCGTACATACGCGCCATTGCCTGTGTAGAAAAAGTTTTTGTTCGCCATGGACGCAGTAAAAGTTTCACGTTCGAAAGGCGACGCGCGAAAATGAACACGGGAGATAGGCCTTTGACGCGCTAAATGTCACGTGCTGACGGCAAAAAGTCACGTGCTGACGGCATCGCACAGAAAATGTTCACGGGAGATAGGCAATGGCAGCCCCCATGCCAGAACCCGCGTATGTACGCGCGGCCGATCTAGTTATTCTATTCTACTCACTCGGGTGAGCCCTTGACAAGAGCTAAACGAACGATCACTCGCACCCGGCCGCTCTCGTAGTGACGTCATGCACCTGGGGCCAGCCCCCAAGTGACACATGCAGGGTACTGGGGGCTGATCCGTGTGAGCCCATGGAATGACGTCAAAGCTATTCGAACACACCGGGAGAAGACTGGGGTCGACCCAGGGAAGCTAAACGAACGCACCCAGATGTTCAGGCTACTAGGCAATGGGTTCGTTTTGGTTTTTTTCCTCTTTCTGGGATGAACGTGTGCAGATAATTAACCACGTTTATCCTGGGGGAAAAAACGCCACACACCGGGGTCGACCCAGGGAAGCTAATCGAACGCACCCAAGTGTAGCCTGAACATCTGACGTCACACTTCGAGGCTCGTGAATAACGCCAGAGACCGGAATAAAAAACCGGCGTGCAGTTTAACCTTTGAACTCATTAATTTCACATACGCAGTCAAATTCTATTGCGGACTTGAGAGCATTGTACTGTTTGGGCATATTTGGTGCACGTTTATCCAATATAATTGTATTCCAATTGAATTACTGGATCTGAGAAGATGGGACATGTCTTATCCTTGTGGATAAAGACAGGGGCCCAGTGTAGGCAATGTGTCCCTTTCATCATCGGTAGAGGGCGCTACATAAACTGTTTTTTTTTAGGCCCGTTCGGCGCGTCCGAAGGGGAATTGGAGGACTGGACCAAGTCTACCGCACAAACTGGGATCCAGGGGGACCTCATGATGTCAGGTACAGTTATTAGGTGACACCGTAATATTTATAAAAATAAGAATGAAACTGAGTTGATGATGGAGATCGGAGAGACAGATCACTGACCCAGCTTACGCCATAATTATCCTGACTTCGGTCGTCTACTTTGTTTGGCTTAATGTAAGTCTTAAAACAGCGAGAAGTGTGGTGTTACTTTTCAATTGATTCCTTTTTATTTTATTTTTACGTCAGACTCAGTAATAATGTTTTATCTAATTCGTGAAATTTTATAAATTAATGAATCACAATAAGTAGTGAATAATGTACAGTGCAGAAAGTCCAGCTCGACTGACTTACAGAGTCTAATGTCATCAGGATATTTCCTTACTTCACGCAAAAGCAACCAACAATCTAAATTTGAGTTGTGATAACGACAACGTAACCCCCCTCATCATAATATTCAATATTATTTTATATTAACAAACAATTGGTTTATCTTGAAAATTAAGTGAAAGTCACAAACAAATTAATATTAAATTATACTCATCATGAACACTCAGTCTGATTGATTGAAAATAGTTTTTCAGGAAATTCAGATTTGGAAATATTAACATCACTTCACCTTACTAAGTTTTCTTCACATCCATGTTTCATCGATAGTTTCGACCCCATACTTTGAATCTCGTTTACCGCGAGACTTGTTGCGATAACGTGACCCTCCTGACGGCCGCCAGGCTAGAGGGTTACGACATTCTTTCGAGCGGCAATTAACAATCTGGTCCAACACATACAATTACGACACCTAGACCTAGTCACAAGATTTGCCCCATTTTTACCACTTTCAAATATCATGACACAAATTCTGAGGGCACGAACTTAATCTGCAATGTCTATAGCCTTGCTCAAGGCAGTCGAATTATTCACTCTGAAAAAAGACCGCCGCTGTATAAAAACCCACCCGTATTCACTGTGCGTAACATCACACAAGACGCGATGCCCCCGTACACTATCCGCATGCGTCGGCCGTTAGGCCGACAGCCTTATAGGGTCTGTGTGGAAGCCACTGACCTCATAACTATAATAAGCGAAGAGTTCCCACAGTCAGCTCATTACCATAATGCCCACGAAAGACGAGACATGTTTAAATCACACACCACCACCACGGACGCTCAGCGAGCATGATAGGGTCCAAAGGTCGTGATAAGGGAAGTGCGTGATTGGACATCAAAATGAATAATTCATTTGCCTCACATCCTGTGTTGTCTGATAGGTCTGACAAAAGATACATTCGTGGCTGCATACTAGCATATATCCGAGAGCCCCCCCATTTTTTTCCACAAGTGGAAACTTTTTCATGAAACACATTAAACCCGGAAGTTACAGACTCGACAAGGCTATCGGCCTGACGGCCTCCGCATGCGGTTAGTGGTACGAGTGCGGATGACTTGTGTGCACAGTAGTCGTACGATGTGACAGTGTGTATATGGGTGGGTCATGCGGTGTGATCGCATGCACCACGCACAGAGTATACGGGTGGGTTTACAGCGGTGCTTTTCGGAGCGAATAATGCGACTGCCTTGAGCAAGGCTACAATGTCTAATGAACACTCAACAAAACCCCATTGAGAAAATATTTTTGAAGAAAAATGACCAAAACTTGGCAAATCCGGGGGCGAAATCCCAAGTTTATATTTTGAAGCTGTTGCATCGCTTTGCAAACGCTTTATTGTTTGGTGGGATTAAACCATTCTGTGAAAGGGGTGTTACAAGGCAGTGGAGGAGGAGGGTTACGTTATCGCAACTACGCGAGACTGTGCGAGATCCACCGGTGACAGAAGCTCTGCTGTTACTCACTGTGTGTGCTTTTCGTCAGGCTTGATCATGCTGAGAGTAAAGTTTCCTGTCGTTCATGCATACATGTAGCCCCATCAATAGTGCCAATACGCTGACACCTCCCCACCCCCCCCCCCCCCCCCAAATTGCTTCTGCTTTCCTGGCTGGTGAAGGCATCGAGCGAATGGTGTGGCCGACAAGTTCGCCCAACCTCAATCCCATCCCTGTGGGACTAGCAAAGCGATCTGCATATCCCCACATCAACGCCAACAGCAACCTGGCTCACCTGTCCCATCTTCTGCAAGTTCAGTGGAATGCCATCCCACAGCAGCATGACACTAGACTGATTAACACCAGGGCCCAATTTCGTAGAGCTGCTTAGCACAACAATTTGCTAAGCATGAAATGTTTGCCTTGATAAAAAAGAGGATTACCAGTCAAATTTCCACGTAATTTTCAGGATAAGGAATTAACAGCTGATCACCAGTAATAACCAATATATACATGTATGCAACAAATGAAAATTTGGTTGGTAATCCTGTTTTTATCAAGGAAGATATTTCACGCTAAGCAAATTTTTGTGCTTAGCAACTCTATGAAATTGGACCCATGACGGTGCCAGGCGGTCATTGACAGGCGTGGCGGATACACGCGTTACTGACCTGTAGATTTGATAAACCTTCAAACGTGACTTTTGAGAAGGGTAGTTATTGTCTTCCATTTGAGCTCACTCAGCCATGAATTCATGCACATCTTTCATTTTCAAACAACACTTAGGAAACATGTCATAGAATTATTTCTTAATTAGTTGTAGGCCTACTAGTGAAATGTTTTACCTTACGATGTTATGGTGAATTGTTTAGGGGGGACTTACTTTTGTTGATGTGTTTAGAATGAAATGGGCAGGATATACACACATGTAAGAACAGTCTTAATGTGCAGTAGACACTTTCAAAGACACTTTGTGTTTGTGTAACTCATAGAGCTAGAACACCATGGGTAGACCAGACAAGTTGTGTGTGTGTAACTCATAGAGCTAGAACACCATATGGGTAGACAGTACACCTCACAGAATCGTAACTCGATTTGTGTAGAAGTTAGAAATATAAAAATTGGGCATAGTAACCTGTCATAATTTTAGCCTTCAAATATAAATCGCGATTTAATCGAATATCGCGATACTTTTTTGACGATATAGGTGGGATAATAAAAGCAAGTATTAGTTTACTGAGGTACAATGTAAACGTAAGTGACAACTGGTTAAACAAATCTAGGCATAAAATTGTTGGTTTCTATTAATTTTGCTTTAACACCCTGAAGCTAGATGGGCGTAGGGCCAAGAAGCGGAGGGAGTCCAGCGAATTGGCACTACATGTATAGGGCTTATGTTTGGATGCTCAAACAGTTATAGATTGACTTTTGGTATAGATCACTAGGCCTAACAGTTAAGCTTTTGACTCGGAAAAAAAAGTACATCAGCGCCAGGCTGATTTGTTTTGTGACTCAAATTGCGTCCCTCCACTTCCCCCCCCCCCCCAGAGCGCCGCTTGCGGAGGATACCGGCGCTTTATTAAGTGTCCATTATTATTATTATTATTCAGTAAATTGCGTTCACTTACTACTTCTTTTCATTCTAGATCGCTGACATACATTAAGTTTCCACCATGCCTGGTAAACTGAAGGTGCAGGTAATTGCAGCACGGGACCTTCCTGTCATGGATAGAGCCAGTGACTTGGCCGATGCATTTGTTGAGGTACAAAGTACATTACATTTCATACATGTAGGCATATTTTTTAGGCCTATTAGGCACATCCAATCACTTCAAGAATGCTTTTAACACAACAATGTCATCACAGATAAATAAAAATATTTAAACAAAAGTAATCAGACCAATCTATTGGCCCAAAATAATCAGACAATCTGCTTTTCTTAGAAAGTTGGAAAAAACCTGTACTGAACTTGAGACATATTTCAGGTCAGTAACATTGATAAAGTGATGAATAATGAAGAGTAGAAAACTAGAATAATGATAAAAAAAAAAATACACATGTATCAATCATGTCAAAAAGCCATTTTCTGACCCTTTTAAAAGCAGTACCAATATGCCTACTGGATGTTTGGCTTGCTGTGATGGTGATTGGCTAGCTGTCTACATTATGCATAACGTCCTCAATCTAACTGCCCTAAACTGAACTGAATTAAAGCGTTTAACCACTCACACTAACGAGTGTACATGTACAGTGTACATGTATATGCGTCCGTGAAAGGTTGTGAATAGGGCAGTGACAATAATGAGACTCCGTTTGGGAAATGTGGTTCCTAAAATAGTGTTTGTCAGCTAAAAACTTGTGTATTTCTTGGGACACCATTTTTGTTTTCTTTGGTATTCATCAAGGTAAAACTTGGACAAGTAAGCTATAAGACCGAAGTATGCCGTAAGTCTCTCAACCCACAGTGGCAATCTGAGTGGTTTAAATTTGAGGTAAGCAAGAATCTTATAATCCAATAGCAAAGCGTTCACACATCTCTAGATACGACATTACGAGCACCGTGTCGATCAAAATCAAGCAATTTGGAAAATTAAAGACTTGACACAACAATTGTACAACTGTACTGCTTCTACGTCAAAAGTGTTGCTGACTCGCTGCCACTGCGATTACACCTATAGACCAATGCCAACCAAGTATTTTCTACTTCAAAATGGTTGCCGACGGTGCTGTGTTTTTATTATGACCACAGAGATCTCACCACGATGCTTCCATGCTGCTTGTACGATAATGGCATTCACACTACAACTTTGCTCCGCTTATTGTTAGCTACGACCAGGCTACGCAATTTTGAGCACTGTCAAAATAAACATTTGGAGAGAATGCAGCTTCCAGACCGAGGAGATCTCACCCTGACCAAACCCGCTCATGGAGATCCTCCCCTGTTTGGCCCACGATTGGCCCACGATTGGCCCACGATTGGCCCACGATTGGCCAGCGCTTGGTCACGCTCTCGACTACTTTTGCATCGTAGTAGAAGCGGCGTTGATATGTGAAGGGGGTATTACTTGGACATGGTGTTAATTGAAACAAATGCAATTGTGCGGCCAAATAAAACCAAAAGCCTGTCCAAAGTTAATACCAGGGACATAATGAAATCTTTGGGTGTTCCAGAATGCAGTGATTTAGTTGCCTGCATTTTGTATTATTTGTTTACTTTAATTTCTCACTATGAATGCTTAAAGGCAGTGGACACTATTGGTAATTACTAAAAATATTTATTAGCATAAAACCTTTCTTGGTAACGAGTAATGGGGAGAGGTTGATAATATAAAACATTGTGAGAAACGGCTCCCTCTGAAGTAATGTAGTTTTCAAATTTGATTTCGAGACCTCAGATTTAGAATTTGAGGTCTCGAAATCAAGCATGTGAAAGCATACAATTACGTGTGACAAGGGTGTTTTTTTTTCTTTCATTAATATCTCGCAACTTCAACGACCGATGAAGCTCAAATTTTCACAGGTTTGTTATTTTATGCATGTTGAGATACACCAACTGAGAAGACTAATCTTTGACAATTACCAATTGTGTCCAGTGTCTTTAACTATGTATATAATGTGTTCTTTATTCTTGTTTAAGGTCGATGATGAAGAATTGCAAGATGAACCACTCCAGCTCAGGTAGCTCATAATGGATTCTTCTGTCATGTTTGAATGGATTTGTTATTAGCCCTTAATGGGAACAAAAGTGTGGTAACAAGGTCAGGCCTGGAATGTCATCTTGGAGAGGGCAAGGCCATTTTCATTTTGAAATGGGCACTTCCATTGGAAAATCTTAAAGACTATGGGAATTTTTGAAAGGGAACCAAGGCCAAGACCAGAGGCAGCTGTGAAATTCCAGGCCTGCAAGGTCTTAGGGTGGCTTTTTCAGTTGTAATTTATTTCTATTCCAAAATACTCAACTTGTCAAAAATACATTTAATGTACATTTTAAGAGAATCAGTAACACCTTTGAGTTGCCTGTTTTGTAAATTTTCAATTCCTTTTTCGTGGTCCCCTTTTCGGGGTTCAAAATGCATTCTGCATTATTCAGGTAATTTTAATAGTACTACATGTGTAGACTGTTCCAATGACTTTTTCCGCAAGGCACGGGTCTTACTGACCCAATGGCATGGCTTTAGTGGAAAATTTGCATTCAGTGGATAACTTGCAGTGACATAAGCTTTTATTTTCTGTGCTATGATTGGTCTTCTCCGAAGTGACGTAGTTTGTCAGCTAGACCAGCAGTTAACTTTACTTTGGATCGCCTGCTGCTGCCTATGTACAATGGTTGTACCTTTTTGTATGTAATCTTGTTTTATTCACTGAGTGTGTACACATGTGTGTAGATTATGAATCTCTGTTCGTGTAAATGAGATGCGAGATTATAGGTACATCTGGCAGGATTCTGCCACGCGCTTAGGGCTGGTATGTAGCCTTATTTTATTTATTTATTTATTTATTTATTTATTTATTTATTTATTTATTTATTTATTTCTTGTTTATCCTGGGAAATCCATTAGAAAAACTCACTGATCTCCCATGGATCCCAGCTAATAACAATCTACAGAAGTGCACTTAAGATAACAGATTAAACATTTACACAGAAAAACATTGCACATTCGCTTAAAAAACAAAACACTAGATCTAAGCACACATAAACTACAAAAAAATCCTTTTTAAATAGGAACCACAATGGAGTAAAAACAAATGTCAGTAAAAGTGGGATTGAGAATGTCAGTAAAAATGGGATTACCTGAGCTGTTTGAGTTGATTTAAAAATTGATTGAGTTCAATTGGCTGCAGAGATTTCAGATTAAGCGGCAAGTTGTTCCAAGCCTGGGCACCCCTAAAATTAAACGTTCTTCTTCCACTATCTGTTCTAGGGAGCAGAAGGGTCACATTACCAACAGTGCTATTCCTAGTTTGGTGATGGTGTAATTCACTGACTGGAACAAAAACATTGCTAAGATAACTTGGAACAGTGCCTGTTAAACACTTAAAAACCATGGTATTTATATGAACGACTCTTCTTTCTTAAAGAGTTTTCCAGCCTAGTTCATTACGTACAACTGAAGCTGATGTTCTAGATGGGACCTTAAGAATAGTCTGTCCTGCTCTATTCAAAAGAACATCAAGCCGCTGTAACAGGGTTTTGGATGCATTTCTCCAAACAATATCACAATAATCAAACTGAGGGAGTATAAGACTTTTCACAATAAGGTTAAGGGTATGCATAGGCAAGACATTTTTAAGTCTATTATAAGATACCTATTTTTTTGGAGACAGAGGATGCTACATGGTCAACATGTTCTGTCCATTTCATTCTACAATCAATATGAACACCAAGATATTTATAACTAGTGATTTGTTCCAGGCAATTATCATTCACAAAAAATATCAAGATTGGGATGTTCACATCTGGCAAGTTTTTTGGCTGAACCAATCAACACGCTCTTAGACTTGGTAGTATTCAATTTTAATCAATTGTCATTGAGCCAGTTAAATATTTTCTGCAGATCATGGTTTAGATATAAATTAATCTGATGGATATCTTTACTTGAATAAAAAATAGAAGTGTCATCGGCATAAAGAACAACTTTAGTATGCTCAGTCACAGAGGTGATATCATTAATAAAAATAGAAAATAATAATGGGCCGAAGATAGTTCCTTGAGGGACTCCAAAATTAATAGCATCATATTTGTTTGACAGGACATTCCCATTTTTTGTTACATGTGTCCTTCCACAAAGGTAGGACCGAAACCAGTTGAGCTCCAGACCTCTTACTCCAGTGATGTGTAATTTGTTCATCAAGATTGTGTGATTGACGGTGTCAAAAGCTTACGAAGATCCAAAAATACTGCTCCAATAAATTTACCGTTGTCCATCTCTTGAAGTAAAAAGTCTTAGACATTAATAAGTGCTGTTTGTGTGGAATGAAGAGGTCTGAAGCCTGACTGCTCCCGTGCTAAACAGTCATTTGCTGTGAGAAAAAGAGAAAACTGGTCATGAACAATAAGGACCCTCAAAGTGTGATTTCAGATGTTCAGACTAGTGCGTGTGTTATTTCTTTGTTGGTTTTATCAGCTCCAAGTCAGTTATAATTTGATTGCCTTGGACCAGTAACTGCTTCATCGTGTATTGAAATGACACCCACAATGAATCTCTCCACCATTTTGGGAATCTTCATAGACACACTCATAATAGGACATGCAGTAGAACATACATTGTGCTCAGAGGTATTCTAAACATGTGTTAGTGCTTAGAGGCTCTCCAAGGAGTCAGTAGTACTCAAAGGTTTACATGTGACAAGGCGTTTTTTGTTTACTACATAAATGTGTTTTATAATTGCAGGATTATGGACTATGACACATACAGTGCACATGATGCCATTGGAAAGGTAAATTACTCTCTGACCTCGAAAGCTACTCCCCTAAGTGAATAGCCCTTGATAATCTCATTACTATTTATTCTGTGTTTTGGTACAAGCAATGGCTAGTACATGTATGTTAAGAACCTTTTTAAGTAGGAAATGAAAATGATAGTTGTGGTAAATAATGAACAAGGAGATCTACATGTGCGTACATATTATTTTACAAAATCCAGCAGATTGTGGTCTTTCAAACTAATGATGAGTCATCATTTAGGCTCGGGCTGATCCAAGAATTTTTGAACCTGAAGAAAGAACTTGTTCCTACTCTCACCGGTAGCAGCAGATTTGAAGAAAAGTATACAAACAAGGAGTATGAGACCCCATTTAGTTCATCATTCATTCATGGCTGTTGAAATTGCACTGTGCTCATTTCATCAAAATGTTGATTAGCCATGTTTATTATCAGAGAACCTTGCTTAATACACAACTAGTTTTGTGGTGTAGACTTGGGACCTTAGTCAGGGTGTTACATGAAGTAATTAAACGACTTTTAGACTTACATGTATTACTTTATGGTGGGTTAGTTTTTGCCCACGTACATTGTACATGTGTTAACACGCCTCCCAAATAGATTGAGCAGGACTGTGTGTATTTAATCAGTTGTAGAAACTTGGGATGTTGATATAAATTACTATGAACTCACTAAAGCAGACTGTAGGCTGTGGTTTCAAGTTGAAGAATTGGAACAACCAATCAACTTACGTGTACTTATTTTCATTTATTTTTAATAGAAACCGAGAGGATTGAACTAAAATACTCTTCTGGAGATTTTGTACCTTTCATGTTTTTGATTCATGTCTAGAACAATTGAATAAAATCAGAAACCCATCCAGAAGTTGCAGCACGTACAATCTCTTTACATCTTTCTTTGTGTGTTTTAGGTGTACATTGATCTCAACCCATTACTTTGGAAAGATGGTGTATCTGAGATATCTGGATGGCTACCGATCTATGACACAATGCATGGTCTCCGTGGAGAGATTAGTGTGATTGTTAAGGTAGACTTGCTTGAGAATGTCAGCAAATTCAAAGAGTCGTCATGTGGTGTTCAGTTTTTCAGCTGTGAGTATCTCAAGTACAAGTCGACTCTTTTTAGTGCTTGTGTGGGTGCAGAGCAAACATGACACCCCTAACTAAAGAGAGGCCATATTACCTAAATTGTAAAATAGTTATCTAATGGAATCAAATTTTGTAATTAGGAATAGATAAAAATGAATTCCTAAACCTGTTTGTCTTTAGCCTTTTGACAGTTCTGATGAGTTTTCTAATTTGAGGGAAAACCCTGTTCCCTGTGATAGTTGTGTGTGCAAGTGCCTGATTGTGCCTGGTACACTGCTAGAAGTCCATGGATTACCTGATAGGACTGTTGGCATCAATCCAAATGCTTCTATAGCCTAGGCCATATCATTGTCTAAGGTTTGAGTTGGCTGTGTTTTGGTAGTGCTCCCCTTGATCTTTTGCCTAAATCCTTCTTTATTATACATTTAGATAGTTCACCATAGATGGCACTTCTTTAGTCAAAGTACATGTTGCCTTTCAGGTGTGTCAAGTGCTCCAACTATGAAACTGAAGCTGGGTTGTACACTATTAAAGGTGGTTCAATAATTTTAGAAAAACTGCACGTATGTGTTGATGGATGCTTTTTAAGGACCAATTTTGCATAAATTGGAAACGGTTTGGTATACATGCAGACTAGTAAGAGTTGGTTACAATCATAGAGCTATATATATTGACTAGAGCGCTAACACCCCGTTATACACGCACTAAGGTTTTGAAGCCGTGTGGGCGCATCCATGTTTATGTACAAACCAATACAAAAGCTTGAAATTTTGTACGGCAATTGTACGGCTATTTGCATGATAGTGCGTTTGTTCTTTTTTATGTGCCACCGAAGCAAAAAATGCAGTCAATGTGAACGCACAATCGGCTGATCAGCGCACAAACTGCGAGCGTCATGTGCATCATGATTAAAAGGCGCGTTTACTTTTTTTAGTACGGCAATCAAGTCGAAATTACGGTTTTCGTAGCGCGGACGTACAATGTACGCGAGTGGACAGTTGCGTACGTATACGCACACGCAGAATGTAAAATAATCGTGGCAATGTGTGTTCTCTTAAAATTCCGAATCACGCAACACATCAAACATGTCTGCGCCCAGGGTGGCTTCAAAACGCAGAGCAAGTTAGCGCTCAAGTCAATATATATAGCTCTATGGTTACAATGTATGTCAAACACACTACATTTTTTTCTGTTTTCATTATAGCAAGTGGCATCCCTACATGTTACACTGTGAGTGCAATCCATGGTTTTGTGGAGGAGCTAGTCGTAAATGATGATCCTGAGTATCAGGTAAATTACATGTACAGTGTAGGATTCTTTTTGATAACCCATGAAGAGAAGTTTTTTTTCTGATCGATCCTGAATTGCAACATTGGGGTTTCAATTTACATAAATACATAATATACGAGTATGGTAGTAGTGATGAGAGTAGAATGATACGTGTATGAGGTCATTTTATAACCCTTTTAAATGAGAACATTAAAATCACCAGCAAACGAAATACCTTTAATAATAATGGGTTTGTGTACTTTTTGTAGTGCACGAAACACAATGTAAGGTAATGATAGTAGAAAGTTTCCTTTAATAATATATTAATAACAATATTGAAGTCTTACATGTATATAGCGCACGTACATATTAACCAAACAAGGTACTCAAGGCGCTGAGTATATACAAACTTTCATAAAGATAGGTTATTGCAGAGATGAATTATGAGACCCAATTATGTAGCACCTTATAAGGGTTTAAAAGGTGCTACCCTCATTTTGGTAAAATTTTACTTGCAGAGGTGCTGTAGTTTTTGAGAAATGAGTAAAACAATGTCGCAAAAATAGTTGTTGTCTTGGAAGACAACATTTTTGTTTAATGTACAACGTACATTTGTATTAACCAGTAGAGGTAATTAAACTCCAGCAACCCTTTAACAGCGGGCGAATCCTGGCTTATGGCTTGAGTGAACACTAGCGATATCATTTACTATCATTCGTCCAATCACAGTAATGACAGTAATTGCCTCTAGATTATTAATCCCAAACGTCAGACAATGGAAAGATAAGATGTCTCTTCCAAAATGACTCTCAAACAGCAGTGATTATTCTACATTGTATCAGAGTTCATCAATCCATACTGTACATCTTCAAAATGTTTACTGATCAATTCATTGTTGAGTGATTGATATATAATAAGTGTTGTTGCTGTAAAATTTACTATAATGTTTGACCATACCTGTATGTAACTGTCAAATATATGTTATTTACTTTGTGGTCATAGTGGATTGATATGATCCGAACCCCAAGAGCCTCCAATGAGGCAAGACAGCAACTATTCTCCAAACTTTCTGGGGAGCTGCAGAGAAAGATTGGGCTGAAGGTTCTAGAGAGAGAAGGCAATGCCGTCCTAGGGTAAGGACTTTCAAGGTTTTGTACAACATGGTCAAAAAAGAGCTCAATTGTTAGCATTTGCTTGGTTTTTAAAAAACCCTCAGGTGTGGAAAAGTTCATTTGGGGCATTATATTGTTAGAAAATAAGTTCATAACTGGCAATTTTAAAGGAAAAACTTACTCATAGCAGCCCCACAGTCTACCAGATGGTCTAAGATTATAACCTTTCGGGGGGGCACAATAACAAAAGAGCCTGTCTGTACCATGGGCTGCGCCCGTCTATACCATGGGCTGAATGAGGAATCGGCTCATTCAGCCCATGGTATAAACGGGCACTTTTGTTGTTGACTAACTTAGGCTTGGTGGTCGGGGTACCATACCAACGAAAAACAGCATGCTACCATATCAGTCGATGATGTCATCGTCAGCTAATCACCCGTGCAGGAAAACCATTATGTCTAATAGTAGTGCTGGGCGAATAGTGAAATTTTGATATTCGGATACCTCTGGCCAACTATCCGAAGTTAATAATATAATGGTTTTTTTTTGCCGCTAGAGGGCGCTGTTAGTTTGTGAATGAGATCGTATGGACGGATTGTTATTAGTTTTAGACAGTGTCACTCGGTTCATTCATAAAAATAACCGGATCTAATTTAAAGATGGCGATTTGCTTTTTCGTTTGATCGTGATTGACTCTACGTGAAGGAAAAACTTTTGTTATCTTTGAACAAATTAGGTCAGAAATGTCATTGTTTTAACTCTTCACGGAGGTGAGCATAGTTAAATACTTAATTTGTGCTGTTTTATGCTGTCTTAATAGAAGTTTCATTAGGATTCAGACAAAAAATTCCTATCAGTTGCCGCTCGACGTCCGCGGATATTCGGATATTAAAAGAGTATCCGGTTACTTGGTTGTAATTAGAGAACTATCTGGTTTATAAATAGGTATTCGCGCCCTATGCGGATATCCGGTTAAGAAAAAAAAAGGCATTCGCGGTTACGGATAGGAAAACCTATTCGCCATTAACCGGATATTCGGATAATTCGCCCAGGCCTATCTAATAGTTGATTTTTTCGTAATGTGAGATTTGGATTAACGGTGGAAATCGCTGTATCCTGACTGGACTAGGTACGATCTGATCTCGCCAAGGTAGAATATGAAATAATCTATCCATACATACTAATTGGAGACTGTTGCCGACATTCATAACGGGAACATTTTCCGTGTTTTTGTGACTTGTGTCTCTGTTTTTGAAGCCCTTTTGACTAATTAGTATTCAAACCGAGGTCACGCATGAAAAAAACGCTGCATATCCCTGCAGATAAATAACAAATGAGATTAGTGTACTGCGGGTAGACTGAAAACATTGTAGGCCAACCCAATCTGCGACCTTTACAATTGCGTTCATCCATAAAAGCCCCTTCAATCTTTATGAATTTGCCATTCAGCATGTAGAATTGACAACGCCTATTTGAAGGTTTTGGATTAATATGAACCATTTTTATACCCCATCTCTTTATTTTGTTCATAAAATAACTTAAGCATTGATTTGTTGAAGAACTGTTATTATGTTTTGCAGGTACTGGCAGTGTTTTGATCTGGAGGGAGAGTCTGGTATAGTTGTACGAGGTATTGGTACTGCAGCAATGATTCAAAGAGCTAATCCATTGGTATCACCTCTCTCTACTAGTCCACCACAAGATCAACTCATTCCTAAAGAGTAAGGCAGTTGGTTAAATACTTGGCTGGTAACAGTGTCAATCGGGTTTGATAATTTGAGATATGTTACATTTTTCTGTAGTTTCAAACTCATGTGTTAAGGCGCCTTGTCAAAACCTCCAAGCCGTTCTATTCCGCGTGCGTTCTGCGGGAGTCCGCGTATTTTTGTAACAAAAGAACCCGTAGCAACCGAGCAGGTCCACGGCCACGAAGGCTCATTTACATGTCAATAAACATGAATATTCCAGCGGCTCCGCGGAGCGACCGGTCGGCCATTGTGAGGTCCAGCTTATTAGCTGACCGGCGGAACCGCGGAGGAACGCAGGAGGTTAACAATGGTTTTACCTTTGCTTATTAAAAAGTAAAGTGAGGGTGGATGTGTAACTAAAAGCCATTTCCTCCGATCTTGGTTGGCCCTACATGGCAAAAACATGTGAATTCTAGAAATGGTTTTCTTTATTTCCGGCTTCGACTGACAAAAGTTTCAGGCCACAAGCAAGCTCCGTTCCAAGTGGGCCTCAGAGTAGCAGTGACAGGGGACAATTTAACAGTCATATTATCGTTTGCAGCGATCATGATTAGCATAAAACTACATACATACATGTATAGTTATCATTCGGGAAAATGGAACGGGAATGTGTTTATTTACAGGACATGGTTACGGGACGGGACAAGACAGGAATGAGTTTATTTACGTGAAACGACGGGATTTGAACATACAGACACTGCGGGACCAGGATGCGAACAGTTGGGGAATTTGTTTTTTAATAAGGGAAGATTCATGGGAACGGGTAGAGTTGGCAATGATATATTTGTCATAGGGGAAGACGGAACGTGTATGATGCAATTAGTACCATAACTGAAAATTGCCTACCAATCATAATTTTAGCAAATATAGTTTGTCCAATGTATGAGGGGGAGAAAGCCACAGTCTCAGTGACACGTGTTGCTATTGGCTGTTGAATTTCCCATATAGCGCTTAACAAATGTTTTTATTGGTCGATTTTGCCCTACTGCCATGCACAGAGCGGTGTGTAAAAGTATTCAACCTCAGGGAAGGAAACGTTAGGCAGTGATTTTTTATTAATTTAGCATTGTTTTTCTTGCGAGAAAATTGATTAAATGTTAATGGTTTCAAATAAAAAATCTATATTTTTGTATTAAGCATAAATAAATTGGATCGCAACATTTGCAATGCACCTTTTAGAATGCGATACTGGCGAAATCGTTCCCTGATTAATGAAGTGTGCGATTATCTAATGGCACACCCAACATTTATGGTGTAATTGTCTTGTCAGTGCGGCCTGTCCATTTCCAGAACGATGGTATTCATGAGTTGAAAATGTATTATTCTGGGAGAGAACGGCTGGTCCAGGGCCGGTCCGCGTCCATGGCCGCTGATATTCATGACCTGAAAATACAACTTGTTTATTCATGAGACTTATTGTTATACCAACAACAGTGCCCGGCATGGATAGCTCATTTACTTCGCTGCACTTCAACCGCGGACTCTCAGAGGTCCTTAGCAACGGCGGTATTTGCTGTCCAGTCCATGGACTGTCAGCGGAGGAACCGCGGGAGGTTTTGACAAGGCGCCTAAACAAACGCAGATGACAATTTTATAAATGCAACCATGGGCATCATCAACTGAGGGCATCGTGGATGTTTTTGTTTGTGTGGAAGTGTTTGCCAATCCTTATAGTAACAATAACTGTAATTTCATCCAAATTTTCACTGATTTGAGCTTCGCCAGTGCAAGCTCACTTGAAGGAGGGAACCCAGTGGAGGATAAAGCATACATGTACCTTATACTGAGTTGCAGTGCCTTTAGGGGTTGAGGGAAAAAAGGTTTGAATTGAGAAATGTGTAGTTTGTCTGAACTCAGTTGTTGTTTTGTATAAACTGTGATTAATAAAGCCAAGTAAACAAACTGATTATTGAAAAGCAACAATTCTCAATCTTAATTGTATCCAGGTTTCCTTTGCTGGAGGACACACCAGATTTGGCTACACACAGCTCCCCGGCATTTAACCAACAGATGTCTCAACCAGCGCCAAGATCTCCATCAAAGGTTGCTCCATGTAGACACTCATCTGATTCAGATCTATCTACTGTCCCTCTTGGTAAGCTGTTACAATGAATTAAACAATGGGTGTCGAGGTCCCTAACTTAAGGTTGCTCCTTGTAGACACTCATCTGATTCAGATCTATCTACTGCCCCTCTTGGTAAGAAGCTTTGTCCTATTTGAAAACTACATGCAATCTACCGTATATAATTCTCTGCAATGATCAGGCACTATTTATTAGAAGACAATCTACTTTCATTTTGAGAATCATTTGACATGTTTGATAGGATCAAGCAAAACGAGTCGCTTCATGTCCTAGGTCATTGTTTTTGTTCCACATTTGATAAAAGCATTTATAATATATTCTTTAATTCTGTTAAAACCCCATATTGATACCACCTGTGGTTGAAAAGTCACTATGCATGTAGTGAATATTTGTGATTGATGATTTATTTGTGCAGTTGGTAGTCAGGAGAAAATGGGCAGCAGTGGGAGTGGAGGTGGTCTTCCTCAGCGGTTATCAATGCTACCCAAAACAGCTCTGCCTCCTATAACTATTGATATCTTGGTGAGTTTGTAAACTGACTTCCCTTTGTGTTACTCATCATTAACTGGATCGTTCAATGGTCTACTTGGCAAGTATTAGAATCTTCCGGTTTAAACTTTGTTTCCCTTTCAAATTTGTGGTCTTCATGCTTCATGTTCCGGAATAAATTGCTGCCCAGCAGCGGCCGGCCAAATATGCATTGATTTGTTTCTTTTATTCAGCCCGTTCATCTATGTGTAGACTTCTTTCAGTCTGTCCCTGCTTCATTCATGTGGTACGGTCAATGTCGTACATGAATGTTTCCTGTTGCAGCAAAGGAACATGTGTAGAGACAAGTCTATTGACAACAATGTATGGTGTTTTAGATGCGCACACATTTTTAGCCTTTTTTTATCAGTCGTCAGTGCGCACCTCCTTTGAGATACTTTTCAGAGTCCAAAATTTGCTCCGTTCATTGTCATAATCATTAATTTTTTTTGTGGGGGAAGTAAGTTTCAAACATGTTATTTTGAGACTTTTAAGACAAAATCTGTCTAGCACTATAATGATGTCATCTTTAATGAAAGTATTTTCCTCCCAATAACATGATCCCCAAAACTCCAGAAGGGTTCACTGTGCTACACCGTTGCATGGGTAAACTTGCCCCGATTCCAGACATGCAAGTTTTAGCGTTAAATTTGTCCTGTTTTATTTTAGTCATCGTAAATTCTCATTCCTGACTTGGGCATAAGCATCATTGAGCATTTTCTTTAAACATTATTTTTGAACTGGTTCTCAAAAGAGGTGCTCTACAGCAGGCTGCATTATCTTTGAAAGGGCATGAATAATATGGCTTCAAAGTATTGTTAACTTTGGGAATATTAATGTGTGTTTTTGAGTTTACTTAGTTAATAAATTAATCAAAACAGCAGTTTCTTGCCACGAAAGAAGACAGTGTAGTTTTTATGTTTATTTATTTTTGCTGTTGTGAAAAAAAAATGGGTTATCCTTTTTCCGTTTTTTTTTACAGGAATATCCATTCTTCACAATCAAGAAATTTCCTCCTGGTTTCCTTGTACACCTGGGTGGAGTTGTTACTGCACGCTCAGTCAAACTGCTGGACAGGATTCATAACCCAGGTAATCATTTACATGTATAGAGTTTAGGAAGAGTACATTCTTTCACACTGTGAAGTAAAAAAAAAAAAGTGTGCTGATGGAAGTTGGATCATAATTTGAAGCAATGGTATTTTGTTTTTGTCAAATTTAGATGAGCCAGAAACCAGAGATGCTTGGTGGACTGAAATACGAACTGAAATTAGGTCTCATGCTACTACTATGGGATGTCATGCTGTAATTGGATACAAAGAAACAACCAGCATATGGTAAGATTAGTTTCTATTAAATCCAATCAAATCACATGTGTCGTGTGATATTGAGAATTAACCAATATTTGTTTTTGTTTGGTTTTGTTGCAGTGATGAGATCTGTCTGTTGTCTGCCACAGGAACAGCAGCCATCATCAATCTGGCAGCATTCCAGTATCCAGTTGTACCGCTCTCATCGCAGAACATTCTGACAATGTCTTTAGATCGACAGGACTTCCAACAGAATCTTCCACAAAACGGCCAGGAAAAGTCACCTCCAATTACTGAAATGTATCTGTGTTGTTTTTTTAGGCAAAATCGACTTGAAAAATAGGCGCATCCCATTATCATTTCACTGGCATCTTGCTGTCTACTACAAAATCTGAGACAGCAATCAGTTATCCTTGCCACCATTTTATGTTCCAACTTCATACATCAAAGAATTCTTATTATTTCCTGCTGTTACACTGCGAGTACACAGCATTTTTTACCATGTCTTTCACCGCCACTGAATCTCACCAGTCTGCTACATTTCCTTCATAATTACCCCAGACACAAAGCTATTTAGCATCCCATGCAATTTCAACTTTAATGCATCTGTAAAACATTACTAAAAGCAAGTTCAAGAAATAACAGTTTTCTTTTACTTATATGCTTTTTAATGGTTGTGTTCAATTAGCTTCACCATGTTCTCATATACATTTGTAGATAAGCCCCTAACATGACCTAATCAAATGCAAAATTCACACCAATACATCTTGGGACAGTCATAACTACTTTCATGTGTATATTATGTCTGTGAATTTCTGAACAAAATCGTACAAAAATTGTTTAAAGGGAAAACTGCCATTTAAAATAATTGTACAAGCCCACGTTGATACAAAAGTACCCGCCTTTTGAATAAGTTGTTTTTAATGCTCGCAAAGTCGCTGTTTTAAGGATGAAAATATGTGTCAAACTTCCTGAAAGTGTCCCACTAAATTCCAAACAAAAGGACGGCCATTGAAAATGCGTTTGGTTATGGCATCATGCACCTCGGTCAGACCCATGTGACCCGCCCCAAAAGCAGGTTTCTTGGGGTTGACCCAGGTGAGCTCGGCGAATGCTACATGTATTTGAACTTACCGAGGGAGACCTGGGTCAAACCTGTGAAGGTAATCGAAGGCACCCAATATAAAGTGTAATTACAGGGAATAAAAGAGCATTAAAGGTCATTTCAAACCTAGGGTCATGGTAGTGTAATAAAGGACCTTACCTTGGGCTTGGTCATTTATTACCAGTCATGATCCTTCCAGTTTTAAGCAGATGTTTGAGACCTTGTCCCCAATCTTTTACTCCCTCGTTTAATGATTAGCTTTGTGTACATGTATGTAAATAAATTGATAGCTAATGTAGCAGGAACTGTTGCCTATTTTTCAGTATAATGAGTGACAATCCGACCACTGTCACTGTTGAATCATCTTGCCCCACATGTTCCATCTGCCACATTCCATACAATGAAGCATCTCTTCCATTTCCTGTCACTCTCAGCAAGTGTTCCATATGCAAGTAAGTCATAATACACCACAATACCATGCATGTATCTTTATCTTATTTTTTATCCAATAATAAATGGGAACATTTTTCATAATTTTGCATATAAATGACAATTGAGTACAGCTGGACATGAACCATTGTACTCCAGAAGCATATTGTTGGTTGACAACCTACATTATGTCAATAGACTGGTTACAATGTATAGGTCAACCCCATTTGGTGACCTTTGAAGGTCAACAAGCAGCTTATTGAATCCACTGCACTGATTTGTTCAGAGAAAAATAATGAATACATTTTTACTGTCGAAGCATGAACATCAGATTTGGTTTCCTAAATTCAAAATGCCCAAATTCATAATTTTAAATAAAATGCCCCAAGCTGACAATTGAAATATTTGATATCAGGAGATCCAAGGTACCAGACGTGTTATTCACTACAATTGAACCTCCCTATGAGTTGCATGTGACTGGCAGAGGATGCTGTCTGCAAGCTAGTATATGCCGCAGTAAGAAGAAAGCACAGGGAGAAACTAATGCAGCCATGATAAGTGATGTGAGTATCAAAGCCTGTGTGAATTGTCTTGGTGTGTGTACATGTACATGTATATTATGGTTTTCTAACCTCCCTTTTGCCTTGAATGATGTATTTTTTCATATGGCAAGCAAGAAAGTCTTTACATGTATCAATGTAACCTGAGAATCTGTGTACACTGGGCTCCTACCACATCATGTACATGTGTCTGTTCTTTACACTGGGCTCCTACCACATCATGTACATGTGTCTGTTCTTTACACTGGGCTCCTACCACATCATGTACATGTGTCTGTTCTTTACACTGGGCTCCTCCCACATCATGTACATGTGTCTGTTCTTTGCACTGGGCTCCTACCACATCATGTACATGTGTCTGTTCTTTACACTGGGCTCCTACCACATCATGTACATGTGTCTGTTCTTTGCACTAGGCCTGTTTAAAGGGCTGACACTCGATGTGATCTTGTACATTGACTTGACCGAAATAAAAAAATAAAAAAACTATAATGTGTCAACTAAAGCTTGATTGGAGAATGTTTATGTAAGTGCATCTGGCTAACAATCTGCAACCGCCAGGAAGCACACGGCAGATATCATCATTGCACTGGTATCATTAGCATGATTAGTGGTGATTGAGATAGAACACTAGAATAGTTCCATAGTAACCAAGTACAATGTAAATGTATATAGTTGTACTCTCCTCGCATGGATTGTGTGTAGAATTGCGAAAGCTCTGAAGCATGAGTTGAGAAGTAAACAATCTGCGCTAAAAAAATTGTCGCAAGGAGCATGAAACTGCCACGGTTTGGAGTTATCCTAAATATTAAGTTTATCATACATGTATTAGCAGTAAGATTTTAGTTATGAATAAAGAGCTTTCTTCCCTCAGTGCTTTTATTGACAGGATCCAGTTAATCAACATTTTGCTTTACTCATTCATGTGGCATTCAAGTAATTAGTTTGTTTTGGCAACAGCTACATGTACACAACACTACATGACAATGCTGGTACATGTAAGTTATTGCCTCACATGCAAGCATATGTATCTGCTGCGTTCACATATTCTTCTCTATGTCTGTCTCTGGCATTTGTGAGATGGAATGAAAAATCAATCATTTGGTTGTTGTAAACCATTATGACAGAAACTTTTAAATCTGCCTAGACTTCAGTCTTTTAAGAACACCAACAGGTAAAACCCAAGTTCTTGCATAAATCACTCAGTAAATACTAGCTCTATTGGCTTCTGCTTATCAGTGGAGCCAGTTTGTGTGAAATGGGCGGAATTACAGTGGAATTATGTCAAACTTATGAACAGGATTTACACACACACGTCTTTTGGTCTGTGTGAGTTAACAAGTTTGAAAGCAAGTGCGTCTTAATAAGGGTGGGTATTAAAGGGCAATAAGAATCAATGTGCTCTTTTAGAAATAAGGTTATTTAAAGACACTGGACACCTTCGGTAATTGTCAAAGACCCGCCTTCTCACTTGGTGTATCTCAACATATGCACAAAATAACAAACCTGTAAAAACTTGATTTTGATTGGTCGTCGAAAAAACACCCCTGTATTATGAAGTTGTGTGCTTTCAGATGCTTGATTTCGATACCTCACGCCTGAGGTCTTAAAATCAATATGAATATTTTTCTGAGAACCTACTTCTTTCTAAAAAAAACTACATTAATGTACTGTACTTCAGAGGAAGCCGTTTCTCGCAATGTTTTATACTACCAACAGCTCTCCATTGCTTGTTACATGTACCTAGTACTGTAGTAAATTGTTATGCTAACAATTATTTTGAGTAACTACCAAAAGTGTGCAGTGCCTTTAAGTCCAAATGATTTTCTTTTCAGGCGCTGCCCTTCATGGAATATGAACTTCACAGGCAGTTGATGAATAAGCTCAAGGTAACCATACCATGAAATTAAAGGTGGCATCACTTGGTTGAGTATTCAGACTGGGAAGAAATCCAACTTTTTGTTTTTAACGTATTATTATTATAATTGATAATTAGGCTGTGTCCCAATTGGTGGCTACAATTACGGCTACAACTGTTGCTAAGGGTGTTGCTAAGGAATCCTACATTGTATAATTCAATACATGATGACACAGCCACCCAGCCATAGCCGTAGCTGAAGCCGCTAATTCTGATATGGCTATAGTTTCACAACTATAGCAGCCAGGGCTACAACCACCTATGAATTGAGATGGTTTCGGGAATGCCTTTAACACGAACAATGGCAGTAGTAGTGTAAGGTGCTTTGGTCACTTGGTTTTAAATCCTCCTATTAAATATACTGTATTAATTAATGATGACATTTTGTGATCTTTGCAGGTGAAAGGCATGAATGCACTATTTGGTGTCCATGTACAGATCATAGTTGGAGAGACTTTACTCATTGGCGTAGCTGTAAGTTGGTTTAATTTCTATTTATTTATTCTAAAAATATAAAAATAAATTGTTTTTTTACAAAAATTAAACAGTCAAGGATGAGCACTTCAGAGCTAAAACATTATTGAGAATTTATATGTTGACTATTATATTAAACATTTAAAGTGTGAAGTGAAAAATAAAGTTGTCATCGTTTGAAATAAAATTAAATAAAAGAAAACAACAAACTATGTATAAGGAGTTTTAAATGTTGAGTAAAACGCTTGTTTTGATTGTGCAGACAGCTACTGCTTCTTATGTGACTGCACTGCCGCCCCCATCCCTATTGAAAATTACAAGTAAGGTAAGGTACATGTATAGTCTGTTCCTATACTATGTGTGCTGCAGCTTGAGAATACACACAACTCCTTAAAGACCAAACAAAATGCCCCCAACCAACCATCTTCATTTGAAACATCATGTAACCCTCTTGCTAAATTTGTATACTCATTTTGTACATTGACAAACAAAAAGAAATTCTCGGCCTTGAAAGAGAGATGATGCACTTTACAACTGTTCACATTTTGCATTTTATTCCTTTGTAATTCAGTTCGCTTTCAAACAGTGTCATGCTTTAGTTTGACTGTCGCTGTGTGTTGTGTGTGTGTGTTGCGTGATCGTGACATGTCCTCCATGTACTACACGGCAGGTCCTCGGCGCAGTAAACAGATGTTTCATTATCTCCCACGCCCAGTGACATCACCTTGAGAGCCTTTCTCAAAATGCACCCGTCGACTTTTGTTTGAGTTTTTGCTGCGCGCAGGCAGACGCAAGGCACTTTTTCGGGGGGAACATAAAAAATTTTACATGACTAAATTTGAGTTATTTCTACTAATAAATACACAATGTTTAAAATGGTGAAAGTTTGTTGTACCATTTTGTTTGGTCTTTAGGAATGGCACTGCAACGACTTGATATACAGTGCTTTATAGACCCAATTCACCCAGCGTGATCATCTTGCTGGCACCGTTTTGGGAGTCAATATTATTTCCTTTGCTGTCCCATTTTTTTTACACTTATACCTATTGACTGCCATAATAGTAATCGTGGCACAGCCACTCACATGTAATGTTAGTGCAAGGGTTCAATAAAACACAATCACCCAACAACTCATGAGGGATAAAGCGACCTGGCACTATTTCATCAAAGCTGCTTTTACTATGACATGTATGATGATGATGATGAAGAATTATTAGACCGTAAGTTAAAGGCAGTGGACACTATTGGTAATTACTCAAAATAATTATTAGCATAAAACTTTTCTGGGGAGAGGTTGATGGTATAAAACATTGTGAGAAACGGCTCCCTCTGAGAAAGAAGTAATTTTCCACGAATTTGATTTCAAAACCTCAGATTTAGAACTTGAGGTCTTGAAATCAACCATCTAAACGCACACAACTTCGTGTGACGAGGGCCGTTTTTTCTTTCATTATCCTGCAAGTTCGATGACCGATTGAGCTCAAATTTTCACAGGTTTGTTATTTTATGCATATGTTGAGATACACCAACTGTGAAGGCTAGTCTTTGACAATTACCAATAGACTGTGCAAGTCTCGCGAGAAATTGAACTTCCGGGACCATTGTGGTCCCAACCTAATGGAGTTTTACGTTGGGGAGATTTTGTTCTGTCAATAATTTTAGTTTAACATAAGTTATGACTCTAAAAAGTGAATATGTTCTTGGGAATGTAAAAAATAAGTGATTAAAAACAGAAAAGTAAAATCAATTCAACAAATTAACGAAGAAAACTAAAGAAAAAAACTTGACCTCCAGTTTCCGGTTTACTCTAAACAACTAAGAATATTACCCAATTGACGTTCCCATTACCGCTGAACCTATGTGATGATCGCACCAATTGGACGTGATTCACAAACGGGGTTTATTAGAAAAACCATCCAGGTCGATGTCTAACAGCGATCCTCGTCCCGATAAATGTATAATTTTTACGTTAATTTAAACAAAACAATTATTATGTACACGAATTAAAATAATAATTATACGAAAAGTAGGTTAAAAATAATAATCGTTGAGAATTCTTTTAACAAATAACAATTTCAATACAATTTGGTTTTGTACAAAAATATACTCTTTTTCGAATTAAGTTCTCGTTTTCGCTACGTGCGAGACTTGCACAGTCTATAGTGTCCACTGCCTTTAAAGTTACATGTATTGTGTAAATCTTACAGGTGTTTTGTGCCATAAATCACACATGATTGAAATATGCTTTGTATATGACAACATTGTTTGAATCATTATATGATGTGTGTTTGTGCATTTTGTTTGGGATGGCATTTACAATTTTGAGGCATATAGTTTGGGTTTGGAATAATAAGCTGTATTCATAACTATCTAAACTTGTGTTCACAAGGTCGTACAAACTATATCATTTCTTAAACACAAACAAATCATGTTTGTATTTTTTTTTGACAACTGGAAACTACTACTAGTTTTTTCTTCAGCTGTTGAGGCTGTGTGTTGCATTGTAACATTTGTTTACTGTCTTTACAATGTCTAGCATGGTAACATTTGTTTACTGTATTAACAATGTCTAGCATTGTAACATTTGTTTACTGTATTTACAATGTCTAGTATTGTAACATTTGTTTACTGTTCTTACAATGTCTAGCATTGTAACATTTGTTTACTGTATGTAACATTTGTGTGTGTATTTCTCCTGATTAGTCTGGAGGTGGTGAGAAACAATTTCAGTCCATTCAGAAGAACATTCTCGACATGACAGCAAGGAACAGAGATATATATGATCTTCACTTACCAGTAAGTTTTTTTATCCTCTGTGTTTTTATCCCAGAGAAGCGCTTTTTTGTTTTATTAGTATTATTATTCTGGTTTATTTATAAACATTTAAATAATGTGGCTCAAACATCTGTATCAATGAATTTGGTAACCAGCATATAATGGCCAACATGAGAAAAATTTCCATTCTATGTAATTAATGCTGGCCATCCTATTAGTCAATACAGGTGTTGGTACACGTACAGGAAGGTTTTCCTTCTCCTAACCATGAGCTGGCTTTTAATTTATTTGTTTTCACCTGTAAACCAAAACTACAAGTGTTGTAGAATTTGTGTACAATGCATGCTTTGATGATACTCTTGTCACAATTATTGTTGTCTTATTGTTACTCAGGACTCAATGGTTGAGACATCAGCATTAGATAGTCCTCAGCCAGTCATAACAGAGAGCACTGAGGAACTCACTGAAGCTCAATTCCTACCCTCACAGAAAGATACGTACGTCCTTACGGTAAGAAGGCAATGTTGCTTCAAACACTTACAAGATTTCTGAGATGTTTTAGCAAAAATACAACATTGGTTTAGTTAAAAATAATGAATGGTTTACAGGTGTAGGAAAAGGGGTATATTATTTGGTAAAGCAAAAATTGTTTAGCCCTGGCATGATGATTTATGTGAGGCACAACTATATCAAGTGAGTTCATGGATGAGACAATTTGTTAAATTTCCTTCATGTACACTGTGCATGTAATAAGCCAAGCAAAGTAGTTCCCCAAGGCTGAATCTACATGTACATGTAGCTGTGTTTACACTTACAACAGTTGTAAAACAAATTGTAAAAAAACTTTGATTTGATTTGACAGGTGGACGATGTTGAAGATAAGGAGACAGTCTGGAGTTTGTTTGATCCTGAGCTTCCAACAGGTAAATAGAATACCCAAAGGTTTGTCATTATGACCTTTGTTTTCACCTTTGCCTTCAAAATATATTGGAAGGATGTGCACTGACCATTGGGGGAAGAAAGACAATGTCCACGTCCCTTAGACATACATGTAGTGAGTCCATTGGTGGACCTTAGAGATTAAAACATTCTGGGTTGAAATGATGCATTTTAAAAACTTGTGTGCAATAATTTATTATTAATAATGCAAAAACGAAAACCTCTGTTTTAATTCAAATTGGCATGAAGTGTTGCCTACAAAACGTTGCCTACCCCAGAAAGTTCACCTTAGTTTGGCTGCTTACTGCAGTCAGTATTGTATACATTACTCTAGGACTTTGTGGTCTTTATTGTAGAGCATGCTTCTAGGATGTTGATTACAGTTGGTCATACTGTAGATGATGCCTTATACTTCATTCATAAATACCTAAGACAGTTTTGCTATTCCTATTGGTGGAGATTGCGTCACGTGGTGTGTTTAAACCTTTGATAATGACCAGTGTTTATAACCGGTTGTGAGCAGGACAGTTTCTTCATTCCTATGGGTCGAGAACAACGGCTTGAACAGTTGTGCCACATCGCGCGATACGTGCAACGTGCACAGCAATCTCCTTATAAGGAGTTGTTTACCCGAGGGCCTTACCATTTCATAGCTGGAGGGGTGTTGTGTTGAAATAAATCATTGAACAATTTTAATTTTTGCATTTATTTTACTTTTTGACCAAAAAGTGTTGATTTTTTTTTACCGAAAAGGTATTTATGAATGGGAATCAAAGTGTGTTGAATCAGTTTTCAACTAGTGGTTTAGACCCGCCGAGGCCTGGTTCTTTATAATTTACCTCGACTTCGTCACGGTAAAATTATCAAGAACCAGGCCTCGGTGGGTTTAAACCACTAGTTGAAAACCTCTTCACCACACATTGATTCCCTTAGTAATCTTATTGCACGTTTGATAATCTTTGTCACTGCTAATTATAAAAATATTGTTTTTGAATGCAAAGTCTGTGAGTTCCTCTTTTTTCTCAGAGCAAAACTATGTTTGATTTAATACCCACTGTGAGTTGACTTGACAGTGGCATTATGATAGCATCATACATTGTACCTGTTTGATTGTAGGATTATTTAGTTGTACTACAGAGATAGCACCAGGGAATCTACGGCCTGTGAAGCATCTTCAGATGTTCACCATGATGAGAACACAGACCCTCGCTGAGTCTTCAACCAAACACTTTGCACCAATATTCGATGAACTTATTCAGGTATTGGGATAGCACTGTCATTCATCCAGTAGGTAGTAATGATACAATTAAATGAATGAGTCAATCAACCAACTGCTCACTTAATTTCAAATATGGCCACTTTGTTTGATTCTATCAGACTTACATGTAGACTTTGAAGTTATGCCCGAAACTAGCTTTTTAACCCAGTTGTTGTGCAGTACTAGTTGAAATGACCAAGGTTTTCTCTCAGTCCAACCAGGATCTTGTGTTTGTTCTTAAGAATGGTATGCCCCAATAAACACACAGCAGGTTTCGTGTTCCAAAATTGTCTTTGTTTATGTAACTTTTCATTTTCAAGACATTTTCCTCAAAATCATAACTATACTTAAGTTTTTGTGGTACCAAAACAAAAATATTATCACATAAATCCATAAGAATTGGAATTTCCAATAGTATAAATTTGCAAGCTTAAAGATAGTGGATACTATTGGTAATTGTTAAAGACGAGTTTTCTCACTTGCTGTATCTCAACATATGCATAAAATAACAAACCTGTGAAAATTTGAGCTCAATCGGTCATCAAAGTTGCGAGATAATAATGAAAGAAAAACACGCTTGGTGCATCATGGTCACACAAAGTTGTGTGCTTTCAGATGCTTGATTTCGAGACCTCAATTTCTAAATCTGAGGTCTCGAAATCAAATTCGTGGACAATTACTTCTTTCTTGAAAACTATGGCACTTCAGAGGGAGCCGTTTCTCACAATGTTTTGTACTACCAACCTCCCCCCATTACTTGTTACTAAGTAAGGTTTTATGCTAATAATTATTTTGAGTAATTACCAATAGTGTCCACTGCCTTTTAAAATCAATTTAAAAAAAGGAAAGCATTCTCTGTCATAGTAAGCCGAATGCTGTGGATGTGCATTCAATGGGAACTGCTTGGTCTAACAGTGCCCTATTACGACAGCAAATTATTGCTAATCAACTAGAACTTGCATCACCTTCTTAAGAGGGACCAACCCTATTTTAAAGCTCAAACGAAAACAAACGGCTGAGGGGTTAATGAGTTACGACCGTTTAGTTAGGGACCGCATTGTATGGTCTGCTTTGAGCAAAACATGCCGGCTACACAGTAAAATTGACAAAACTGTTCATCTTTACACCTAATAGTACGGGACTTTAAAACAACAGTTTAATATAATTTTAAAACAGTGTTGACATGTTTGAAGATGAATAACTATTCTCTTTTTTTTTGGCATACAAACAAAATTCATACGTTTAGTAAAAGTTGAGATATGGCACTGGAAAGACAAATAAATTATGTTGTTGAGTGCTTCCTTAGGGCAACGTTCTGCCGTTTTCAGAGTTGGTTGTTTAAGTTGTACACAGAATGCATACATGTACTGTATGTGCTCTCCTAAGCAGATGTCATGTGGATGTACTGTATGTGCTCTCCTAAGTACGATGTCATGTGGAAAACAATTTACAGGCCAGGGTTCAGCTAAACCCTTGATAAGGTCCATAGAGACATTCTGTCTCATGTAGGTCTGTAGCCAGCTTCTGTTTTATAGAGACATTCTGTCTCATGTAGGTCTGTAGCCAGCTTCTGTTTTTTTCAACTGACCATTTTCATAGTAAATGTGTTGCCAGTGTGTTTGACCCGGTTTCTTCTACCAGGATGATTAGGCATGATATCAGTCTTTCTGCTTGTTCGCACCCATACCATACACTTACTCTTACTTTGCTGAGATGCAGAACACAGATTCATTTTAACCGCTTTCTTCTTTGGAACTCCTTGTCTTGTGCACGTTTCCCTGCATCCTACAATCTAGACTGTTTTAAAAGAAATAGTTATTTTCATCTTAAATAGTTTTCTTCTCGTACCCCCTTAATTCAACGAGTGGCCTCAAAGACTTGTTGGGGAGAACTTGCATGACCCCCTTCACAACAAAAACACGAAAAACAAAACAAAAATCCAACAGCATTACATGTAGGTCTAGTTTTCAGAGCCTGTATGCAGGCAGATGATTTCTGTTATTATGACCGCCATCATTAGGGAAGCTATAGACATGATAAGTTGCCATCAGAGCTTATGTTAAAATCCATGGCTGTAAATTTCTCAAAATTTTCAGTGTACAAAACATTTTTTATTATTGTAAGCTCTGAAATTTACAAACCAGTAAACAGGCTCAGGAAATAGACAGTACATGTCTGACTTGTATCAGTGGATTGCAAGTCCTGTTTATTTTCTTGAACTATCAAAATGATATAAGAAAATGTGCCAATATTTGTTTAATTAATGCATGATTTGTCTTGCATCTTCTTTCCCCAGGGAATGTGTTTTAAGCTCCGATCCATGGCTCCATGTTGTTTGTGTAGTGTCTGCTATGATATCAATGTACCAGATGATGATGTTATACAGGTAAGTCTTCCTTAGAAAGTCTCATTTTAAAGATGTGTGCAATGGTGAGAATATTTCCTTAGTGAGTGAAAGTGACCAAACTCGCATTGTTTTGTTTTGTATGTAACATCCAACATGTTCAAGTACCATAATCTTCAACATTTATCAGTTTATAGGCCATATACGTGTAAGTACATTGTACAGTAATATATGTTTTGTATTTTGAAACATCATCTGACAAAATTCATTCAGAGAAAACAAAATGGGATATTTTGATTTTGGCAGTACATAACTTAAATGAGGAAGACATGGCTAGTATACAAATATTGACTGCTTCGAGTGCTTTGGTTAAAATTACGACTCCCGAGGTGATCCCCGGGGCATTCTTTTTTCCCGAGGCGCAGCCGAGGGGAGATGGAACGGTCCGGGGATCACCGAGGGAGTCGTAGTGTTAACCATAGCACAAGTTAAAGCAGTCAGTATTTGTTTTACAACACCCCCAACAGACTATGTATCATCTTCAGACACGTAACGTTCGTACGCACGTTTGAGATACACAGATGCACAACTGATTGGGTTAGAGGTGGGTAGAAAGCCTCTGGGTACTGCACGACGTGTGATAGTCTGACGACTATCACCCGGCAAACTATGCACTATCACATGGCCGCCGTCTAGTAAAACTAAGACATATCATGTGACACGCTCTAAACCAATGAAAAGGCAAAATATTTGTAAAGGGTTATAATTATTGTTGTTTACTTTGGTTTTACTGTAAGTGTATTCCTACAACTACATGAACAGTGTATGTGGTAGTAATTTAATAACATTAACAAATTTTGTTATATGTTGCAAGTAAGACTTTGTCTTAAAAAGAAAACCTGTTGATGGTCAAGTTTTTGTAAGAGAGGAGGCTTTGAGAGAAATAAAATTGTGTGTAATTATGGTGCTCTACATGAGAAGATAGCTGAAGACATTTACATACAATTCTTAGTTCATTTCTTTGCACAGTTTGAAATTCTTCTTGTTATACTTATTGATTGCAGCTTTGGTTAACTGCATCTGCTGTAACACTTGGAGAGAGTAATGTTACCAGTCCAGAAAAGGCGGCCCAAAGTAAAGGTAATTTTGATACTTTTATTCACTGTGATTGTCACCATGTGATGGTTACATTTCAGGTTAACTATTGGTACAAATTAAACAACAGTGATAAACATTCTTTCAGTCTGGTGAGCTCTCTAAAAGGCAGTGAACACTATTGGTTATTACTCAAAATATATATTAGCTTAAACCTTACTTAGTAATGAATAATGGGGAGCTGTTGATAGTATAAAACATTGTGAGAAACTGCCCCCCTCTGAACATAACATAACATAACAATTAAAATTTATAATGCCCTATTCCATCAAGATCATAGCGCACTAGAAAGAAATTAATTTGGAAAAAGGTGAGCCATAAGGACTTTACGAAAAGCAGATAGAGTATTAGATTCCCTAATGGCAGTTGGGAGATTGTTCCAAATCATGGGCCAAGCCCCACTGAAAGCCTTCCGACCTAGAACCTTGTTTGCTCAAGCGAGTGATGTCAAGTGTGGACCGAAGAAATCGTGGAGGAGTGTAATGTGACAGTAAAGTGGTAATAATGAGGTGTAGTTTTGTTGAAGCATTTAAAAACGAGAAGAGCAATCTTAAAATGGATTCGTTCTCTAATTGGTAGCCAATGAAGTTCCCTAAAGTGATGGGGTAGTATGTTCTCTGAAGGGTGTGGAACATTAAACGAGCTGCACTATTTTGTAATCTTTGAACTCTGTCCAATTCATATGACGTTGCACCAAATAAAAGGAGATTGCCATAGTCAGTACGAGAGAGGACTAAAGCTCTGACAACATGATGGAGAGTATCCTTATCCAGGTAGCGTTTGATTCTCCTTAAGTTATGTAATTGAACATTTATTGATTGGCAGAGGCTAGAAACTTGCTTGCTCATTGTCATGTGAAAATCAAATTTTATACCCAAATTGCGGACAGAATCAGTAGGGTCAATCAATGTATTACTATCACCCATATGCAAAGATATCTTCGGCAGGATTTTAGGGAGTACCAAGCACAATGAACTCAGTTTCATTTTCATTGAGTTTAAGCTTGTTAGAAGTCATCCAGTTTTGACAACAGTAATACACAGCTGCATTTTCTCAATGGCAACTTGCCAAGCACCAGGTATTCTAGGATCAAAGGAACAATTAGCTGTGTATCATTAGCCATGTTAGCATATAAATGAAAGTCTATGTTATGATGAAGTATGATATTGCCAAGTGGGAGGGTATAAATTTCAAACATCAAGGGACCCAATATTGACCCCTGGGGGTAGCCCATACTCCAAATCAACTGGATCAGAGTATAGGTTATCATAGATACCTGACTTTGTCAACCCGAGAGATATGATTTGAACCTTAGTAGTGCAGTATCGGAATCGCCTAAATCATCCCTAATTCAAAGTATCATGATCGATGGTGTCAAAGGCAGCAGACAAGTCTAATAGCACTAGAAATACAACATTAGACCTATCCATTGCCTTTAGAACGTCATCCGAACCTTCAAAAGAGCAGTTTTGGTACTATTGTGTGCTTTGTATGCGGACTGATAGAGCTCCTCAAGGTTATTGATTGACATGTGTTGCTTCAGTTGTTTAGCAGCAGCTTTCTCATTAAGTTTTGCAATGAATCTTATATTGGAAACTGGCCGATAACTACTTAATGCATTTTGATCTAATGAAGGCTTCTTTAGTATTGGTGAGATTATGGCTTGACCAAGTGTGTTTGGGAAAGAGCCTGTTGAAAGATAAGCATTGATGATTGAAGTGAGTGTGGGTAAAACAGTTATTGAATGATCTTTCAAAATCCAAGTAGGAATAGTGTCAAGGGCACAAGATTTACTAGCAAAAGCTTTGACAAATTTAAACACAGCTTCCTCCAAAAATAGTTTAAAGTTAGTTCAAAATAGTGCAGCCCTTTGTTCAATATGCACAGTAGAATCATGATAAGGTTACCCCATGGCCATTAAATGCAGTGCGAATATTGTCTACCTTGTTTTTGAAAAACATTGCCAAGTCATTTGCAAGAACCTGTGATGAATTACATTGATGAAGGATTCTATTGTTTTTGTTAAAGGAACACGTTGCCTTGGATCGGTCGAGTTGGTCTTTGGAAAGCGTTTGTTATAATATGCATATGGGTAGAAAGATGCTGTAAAAGTAGAATACAATGATCCACACAAACATGCCTCGAAATTGCACGGTTTTCCTTTTACCTCATCGACTAACACGGTCGGCCATTTATGGGAGTCAAATTTTTATGGGACTCCCATAAATGGCCGACCGTGTTAGTTGTTGAGGTAAAAGGAAAACCACGCAATTTCTAGGCAAACTTGTGTGGATCATTGCATTCTACTTTTAAATTATCTTTCTAACCATATGCATTTTATAACAAACGGTTACAAACGCTTTTTTATAAACCAACTTGTCCGATCCAAGGCAATGTGTTCCTTTAAGTAAAGAATTAACAGTTTTAAATACATCTTTTTTTGTTTGAATTGGCAATAGTCTAGACCAGATTTCCAAAAAGGGCTCTAGTAAGGGAGTGAGCGGCATTTTTGAGTAACAGTTGGTTACCCATCCAACTTACCTAATTTTGGGGTGCTGAATCCGAAAATCAGGGATACCAAGCCAAATTTTAAGATTAAAGGTGCCTTATCAATAACTTAAACAAAAACAATTAGAAATATTAATTATGCAAAACATATCTGTATTTGTAAATCTATGTCACTGAAAAAAATCATTTAACATTACTTGACCTTGTTTAGGGATGATCAAAAAAATAAGTCATTTAAGTTTAAGCATTGGTTAACTGTTCTTCAATTTACGAATTCGGCCATGAGATCCTCTGCGTGTGACGGGTTTAGAGTTGATCTTTAAATCATTGAGTATGTTCCAGGTGGAAAGGGGGATTGCAAGCTTTGTGCTGCCTTTTTGTATATTCAGGAGTTGGTTTCTATCATAAGTTTGATGAGCTGATTGTAGGAATCTGCTCACTAGAGATTTGGCCAGGATTAGGACAGATATCCCCACAGCTCAAAAGTTTGGCATGGAAAGATTACAAAGAATTGGTAGAGTGAGGAAGGGGAGACTACAGGTATCCATTTGTGATGATTTGTCTGCCATTAAACATGTTAAAACTTGGTGCGTAGCAGTATGTACAAATGTAGAACAAAACACAGGGCCAATTTCATTTGTTCACTGGAAGAAAACCCAAATAAACAGCCCTGCAATAAACAGAAAACCCCTCAGGGTAAATAGCTCCATCTCCTGCGGTGAGAGTGAGTCGTTAAAACACTGTGAACAATAGCTTATCTGTAGCAAGGGTAGATGATGGAAGTAACGTAGTTTTCAAGAAAGAAGTAATTTTCCACGAATTTGATTTCAGAATTAGATTTTGAGGTCTCGAAATCAAGCATCTGAAAGCACACAACTTCGTGTGACAAAGGTGTTTTTTTTTTATTTTTTTATATCTGGCAACTTCAACGACCAATTGAGCGAAATTTTTCACAGGTTTGGTATTTTATGCATATATTGAGGTATACCAAGTGAGAAGACTGATCTTTGACAATTACCAATAGTGTCCAGTGTCTAAGGGTTGTTCTAAAAAAAACTCGACCTCCTCGACCCCCACGCCCCACAACCTCCTCGACTCCTCGACTTGAGTGCATTTTTTGTTTCTGTACACCGAAATTGACACAGTGGCTGATGCAGATAAATAACCGCAATCTCAGACTTGAAACTTGCATCGGGGATCACAGCACACACTGTGAGTTCTAAATCGGGGACTTAATTATTTACTCAGCCGTAAAGCAACATTTTATGAATTCGGAAATGGGACTTTCTTCGAACACGGGGCGGACGTTGAGGGGTCGGGGTTGAGAGGGTCGAAGGGGTTTTAGAACAACCCTTAAATAATAACACAACTAATATTGGAGGCATCTGTGAATTGTATGGGTTCATGTGGCTGGCTGCCAATGCCCTTGCATGCCTGCTGCTCAAACACACTTAAACATACTATTTGTAATCTAGCTTATCAGCTGGAAGTTAGGATGTCAAGCCTCCCAAATGATTATCAACTTAAGCTCAAAAAGGTTGTGAAACTGTAAATGTAGTGCTCAATGTGTTGTGTTTGGTCATCAGGAGTTAAATCAACAGATGCAGAGATGATGTTTGCTATGGAGGAACTACAGGCAACTGATGGTGCATCTATTTCGCCCACTACACCCGTTTCTAAAGATAAAGGTGAGATAAATATGGTGTTTTTGCCGAAGGCCTTTAAAGGAACACGTTGCCTTGGATCGGTCGAGTTGGTCTTTGAAAAGCGTTTTGTGACCGTTTGTTATAAAATGCATACCGGGTGGAAAGATGTTGTAAAAGTAGTATATAATGATCCACACAAGTATCACTCAATATTGCGTGGTTTTCTTTTTACCTCGTCGACTAACACAGTCGGCCATTATGGGAGTCAAATTTTTGATTTGACTCGCATAAATGGTCAACCGTGTTTAGTTCGTGGCGTAAAAGGAAAACCATGCAATTTTGAGTGATACTTGTGTTGATCATTTTATTCTACTTTTAAAAAATCTTTTTAACCAAATGCATTTCGTAACAAACGGTTTCAAACGCTTTTTATAGACCAACTAGTCAGATCAAAGGCAATGTGTTCATTTAAGTTAAATTTTGAAGGATGAGCTACAAGGGTGTGGTTTGGAGTCCTGAATATTGCTCTGTATACATGCTAAATGTCCATAATCATGACATTCCTAAGCTATATGTATAATTCATAAATACCTAAGACAGTTTGTCCATTCTGATTGGTCAAGAGGGCATCATGAGGGGTTGTTCGAAGGGATAATTTAACACCAGTAAAAAGTGTTGAAACATGGGCGTGACACGCGAGCTTGAACCTGTTCTTTTAAGACAGTTTCTTCATTTCTATTGGTCGAGAGCAACAGCTGAAACAGTTGTGCAACGTTACGCGATGCGCGCGGCGCGCACAGCTTTCCCCTATAAGGAGTTGTTTACCCAAAGGCAGCGGAGGGCTTTACCATTTCATAGCTGGAGGGGTGTTGTTTTGAAAGAAATCATCGAACAATTATAACTTTTGCATTTATCATTTTATTTTACTTTTTGACCAAAGAGTGTTGATTTGTTTGACCGAAAAAGGTATTTATGAATGGGAATCAAAGTGTGTACAATCGGTTTTCAACTAGTGGTTTAAAACCGCTGGGAGGCCTGGTTCTTGATAATTTACCTCGACTTCGTCTCGGTAAAATTATCAAGAACCAGGCCTCGTTGGGATTAAACCACTAGTTGAAAACCTCTTCACCACACATTGATTCCCTTATTACAAACCGCTAATTTGTTTAATGTCGCTTTCAACTTGATATACAATATTAAACCTTAAAAATGTCCATGTAGCAGTTAACTTTCACATTCTTATTCCTTATCAACCATGTCAACATGCATCTTTCCAGTAAGCTATATTGATCCCATCATTGGTGGCTAAAACACAATAATTGAGGGAACTTTCACCTTTCTTTGTGAATGTCTTCCCCTATTCTTTGGTAAGCAGGTGTCAAATTTTGATGTACATTTCACCTTCAGAGTATCTAGTTAACACCATGTTTCCTTTTGTTATTCATAGTCCTTTCCTGGACCCTTTGTAGCGAGTTGTACATTGATGTTGAAAATAATGATTGTTCTTTATTGTGCACATTATTTCATTGCAGGTACCAAATTTCCTAAGCTGGAGAAGAGAATTCTGTTTCCGGTAAGTTAAAATGTTTGCCTGCATCCATGGCAATATTAAGGGAATCAATGTTTGGTGAATATAAACCTTGTGGTTTAAACCCGCCGAGGCCTGGTTCTTGATAATTTTACCGAGACAAAGTAGAGGTAAATTATCAAGAACCAGGCCTCGGCAGTTTTAATCCACTAGTTTAAAATTGATTCAGCACACTTTGATTCCCTTTGATAAATACCTTTTCGGTCAAAGAACACCAACACTTTTTGGTCCAAACATGCCAAAAGTAAAAAAGTGCACAAATTATAATATTGTTCAGTGATTTCTTTCAACACAACACCCCTCTAGCTATGATATGGTAAGGCCCTCTGGTGAAAACTCCTTATAAGGAGATTGAGGTGCACGTCGTGCGTATCCCGTGATGTGGCACAGGTGTTCCAGCTGTATAGACCTGGTTCCAAGTCTTTGATCGTGGCTTTTTAGATAGCCGCTACAAACAGCGCCCTCTTGTGATCTTTCTTCGTCATTAAGCCTATGATCAAAGACTTGGGAACATTGTCATAGGTTTGTACACACCCTATGGCGAACTGGACGGAACATCTGATTGGTCGAAATTGCTAAAACCTTCGACAAGATGAATATTCAAACAAAAACCTCTGCGGGATAGGTTCTGAGTTTTATGTATATCCATATCCGGATGTGAAGAAAATACATCGTCAAACTTTGTGTGTGTGTGTGGACAATCTTGGGTAAACATGGTAAATACATGTACCACAAAGCTTAATGCATTATGTTTTTATTACTTAAAGTGTATGGGTACTCTAAATATCGCATTACATTTATTATGTTTATTACTTAAAGTGTATGGGTACTCTAAATATCGCATTACATGTATTATGTTTATTACTTAAAGTGTATGGGTACTCTAAATATCGCATTACATGTATTATGTTTATTACTTAAAGTGTATGGGTACTCTAAATATCGCATTACATGTATTATGTTTATTACTTAAAGTGTATGGGTACTCTAAATATCGCATTACATGTATTATGTTTATTACTTAAAGTGTATGGGTACTCTAAATATCGCATTACATGTATTATGTTTTAAGAAAAGAGGCGCCGTTTGACATGTTTACTCTATACATAGTAGACTGCAACTTGCGTGTGTGTAAAGCACATGCGGTGCCATTTAAAATGTAGGGTGGAACTGTTATTGCGGAGTAGGAATCACGCTTTTTGTTCTGTGTTTTTTACTACAACATGTACAATGAGATCTTGTTAACTAATATCTCTGTGTATTTAAAACTGTCTATGTTCCAAAAACTATACAAATTTAATATCGAATGAACGTAAAGCATTAATTTCAAGCAAGTTTACCCTATTAGTAATAGACGCTGCCAGTGAGGTTTTTGCCGTCTCCTGATTGGCCAGCTTCCATTGCGCACGCTTTATTATTTAAATTGATCTTTGAATACATAGATATACATACGTGCAATGTTTTCCGTGGCTGAGATGCAGAAGAATAACTACAATCTAAGACTTGAATCAAGTCTGTTCCAGGCGTTGCTCTCGACCATTAGGTATGAATAAACTGTCTTATAAGCACAGGTGCAAGCTTGCCTGTCATGCTCATTTTTAAACACTTTTTACTGGTGTTATATCATCCGTTTAAACACCCCCACGTGAGGCCCTCTCGACCAATTAGAATGGATAAACTGTCCTAGGTATTTTATGAATGATAATTATAGTAAATATTTAACAAACTGATAAACGAAATAATACATTATTGTCTTGTTTTTTTGTTTGTTTGTTACTAGGAGCCAGTGATGTCAACATGGAGGCCGAATGTAGAGATAACACCTATGTCTACCATCCCAGGAGGTATCATTGATAGATACTTGGGCTACATTAATCTCTTTTTTGTCAGGGAATCAATGTCAGTACGAGAGGTAAGACACATCAACACAGACCTGGTATCAATTTCACTAAGAACGAAGATTGATTCTACCGCAAATCATTCGTAGTTGCTAAGTAAAGTGTGATGTCGCAATACAAATCATTATTGTAATACTGACAATATGTATTGCGATGAATTTTATTGCTTCGTGAAATCAGGTCATGAGCCACAATGTGTAGACTGCTGAACCCTTTCAGCCCAAATTGTTTATTCACAAATTTGTCAGATGAAGCAGCAACATAAAGCTGTTAGTCACTAAGCAAAAAAACATAAACATTCTCAACTTCTTAAAAACTAGATGTTTGAAAGCAAGATACTCTGTCAAAAAACATATTTTATCACCCGGTAAATCTTCTTTTTTGTCCACAGTCAGGTGGCGTGAGTGGCTTCATGTATAATTTCACCTCGGAGGTCAACGCTATTATCCGATCACATGTAGCATCACTTGGAGGCAATGCATTAGTTGCTTATAATCTTGTAGACTGCTTAGTGGAGGACAGAAACCACCAGGTAAATAATGTACTGCTATGTTTCTATCGTTATGTTGGTCACCTCACTTCTTAGGAAGCTTGCCACCAACAAGTTGTCTCATCAAAGTCACCCTTAAAATATTGCCGCCAAACAAACTTGAATGCAGACGTTTTCCTATTGACATTATATAATTTTATGGCTCCTATTTTAGTAATTGTCGTTTTTGCATCACAACAGTTAGAATGTTAAAAAGCTGTTATGTAATGGTTATTCATAAATACCTCAGACAGTTTTGCTATTCCTATCGCTGGGGAGCGGGTCACGTGGGAGTGTTTAAATGGTTGATAATAACCAGCTTAAACTGCTGTTTCAAACCTTGAAGGGTCGTGGCCGTGCGATTAAGGCCCTTGCTTTATCACACGGCAAGGACCCTGCCAATTTTAAACGGCCGTTTAAGAACTCGTCGCTACCCTTTTATTCCCTTATTTAATCAATGACCCATGCCCTATCAAACACACAACATTCAGGAGAGATATGAAAGCCCTCATTCTGTTTAGGGAATAACAGTGCGAGGACAAGGTCTTCATTGCGTGGTAATGACCGGGTTGGTGGCTGGTCGCTGTTAACGGACCGAATAAAGATAGTCCGAGTCATGAAAGTCAAGTCTCAAGTTGAGGTCTTTTGCCGACGTGACTTTAAAAAATTCCCAGTCACAGAATTGTGAGCTGAATACAAACCCTGGACTCGTGTCCTACAACTCTGGCAGTGTATGCTAAGCAAGAAATGTCAGCACCACAGTTTTTTTTAAACAGCCCTTGTTTAGCAGCTGTGATATTGTTTAGAAGCTGTGATATTATTTAGAAGCTGTGATATTGTTTAGAAGCTGTGATATTGTTTAGAAGCTGTGATATTGTTTAGAAGCTGTGATATTGTTTAGAAGCTGTGATATTGTTTAGAAGCTGTGATATTGTTTAGAAGCTGTGATATTGTTTAGAAGCTGTGATATTGTTTAGAAGCTGTGATATTGTTTAGAAGCTGTGATATTGTTTAGAAGCTGTGATATTGTTTAGAAGCTGTGATATTGTTTAGAAGCTGTGATATTGTTTCACGTTTTATCTGATTATCAGCAACTGATACCTAAATCTTTTGTCTACAGTGTCAATGTTTGATCAACGTCAGTGGTGATGCTGTGCATGTCTTGTATGAGGACCCAAGTTCAACTATGGATTCACCTGTCTCTAGTCAATTATCTATGTCTCGTAGTCAACAATTCTGCACCAGACGAACATCAAGTACAGAAGTCTCTCCACGAGCAGCCGAATCAACGAACTGATGGCTCCCACAGGGAGTAGATGGACAACAGGGAGTGGTGGATAATTCAACAAGATACATAACTTCACATGTTAGAAAAGTATTTGTACAAAAAGAGAATAACAAGATTTCTTTATTCAGGCTGTTAGATGCTTTGGAGTTCAAAACAATAACGTGAAAATAATTTGAAGTTGAATATGACATTGACCAAGAAAAAGGGAGCTTACTTACAGTGGATTTGATGCGCTAAATGAAACCTCCTTTAGTAAAAGATTCGTGCATGTAGTCAAGTCTTTTAAACGCACTGGACACTCGGTAATTACTCAAAATAATTGTTAGCATAAACACTTACTTGGTAACAAGCAATTGAGAGCTGTTGATAGTATAAAACATTCTGAGAAACAGCTACCTCTGAAGTAACATACTTTTTAAGAAAGTGGCAATTTTTCACTCAAATAATATGGGCAGATGAAAGCACACAAATTTGTGGGCCAAGGGTATTTTTTCCTGCATTATTATCTGGCAACCTCAATTGAGTCCAAATTTTCACAGTATGGTTATTTTATGCATATGATGGGATTCACCAAGTGAGAATACTTGTCTTTATCTTCCAGTACGCGCTAATCCTCTAATCAGATGCTCGAACCGGAGTTTGGTAGAAAAAGCTATAACTTACTCCCATTTTTTATATATTGCGTATTGTGAGTGTCAATGCGTCACGCTCCGCAAACAGTCAGTGCAAAAATTATATTCTAAACTTTGCGCGTGCAAAAACAAAAACATAACCTAACCTCATTGACTTAATGAGACTGGAAGATAAATTCGTTATCACACAGGTGCTCGTGGAATATGGACAAATAAATCTGCGACCCATATCCAAGTCGGCTTTCGGCCTCGTTGGATATGGGACGCAGAAGCGCTATATTTTTGGCTAGCTGCTTTAGCAGAATGCGAGCCTATGTAATACCGATTTTGTCAGTTCAAAGAGTGCATCACTGGTTCTAGTTGAATGATCTGAAACAATGAAAACCCTAAATGGTCATAACTCTTTATTGCCAAGATATTCTGACTTGAAACTTAAATCAAATATTGCTTCTTACATAAAGATGCATATGAAAAGATATCACTCAAAGAGTGCATCACTGGTTCCAGATGAATGAGCTATAAATGGTTAAATGGTCATAACTCCTAATTGCAATGATGTATTGACTTGAAACTTCAATCAAATATTGCTTATTACAACTAAATGCATATGAAAAGAACAAACTGAAAGAGTGCATCACTGGTTCCAGTTGAATGAGTTGAAACAATTAAAACCTTAAATGGAGATAACTCCTTACTGCCAAGATGTATTGACTTGAAACTTAAATCAAATGTTGCTTTGTACATGTAAATTCACATATGAAACTTAAAGAGTTTATCACTTGTTCCAGTTGAAAGAGCTAAAACAATGACAACCTTAAATAGTCATTAACTCTTTACTGCAATGATGTACATATTTAAAACTTAAATTAAATATTGCTGCTTACATGTAGATACTATTAAAAGATGAACCCCGAAGAGTTTATCACTGGTTCCAGTTGAATGAGCTAAAACAATGAAAACCTTAAATGGTCATTACTCCAAACTTGTCAATGTCTCCACCCATCAGTTAATCAAATAATTGTTGTTTTTTCTGTCAGTCATTTGGTCTATCTGGCGATCGGCAGCTCGCCATGGCAGCTTCGCTATCTAGTTCTCTATTTGACTCGCCCTTGTGTGATTACTTAGATTGACACTTACCAAAGGTGTCCAGCGCCTTTAAGGAAGATGACTAAAAACCCTGAGTGAGAAAAGTACCTACAAATGCATTGCATTAAAAAAACAAGTTGAATCAATTTCACAGAGAAAAATCTCGGCAAGAAATTGAAGGATAACTTTAAATCACTGTTGTAGACCATGGCCTGCAGTCAAAGGTTGGCCAGTTTATGGTTAACACAAACCACGTTGTCAGCGTCAGTTACACTCCAGTAACATTAATATTTACTGCCCAATGGGCCCTTACGGTCAACAGTAGTACCAAAGCTGTTAGGTTTGCTGATAATACCAGCTCCACAAACAGAATAAATCTAAGCACCCAATTATAGCCCAGGAGGTATGACGCTTTGTGGCAGTAATTCTTATTGTAACCTCATACGCCCGATCTTTGGTATACTTATACCCCGATAGGTGGGGTTTATTTGTAACATGCAGTTTCCAAGGAAAATGGATTTACATGGCAAGTCTGCTGCCACTTCAAATCAACTTGTGTGAGTCCAGGTCTCAAATGGTCATTATCGGTACCTTCAGCCAATGTGCATGGAATTTCATGCTCTTTCGCTACGCTCATACACATGAAAAACAGTTTTACCCTTATGAACAAGCAAAATAAGCACACAGATAAGCAGTCAAGTATATTCTACGAATTTATTGAAAAACATGGGAACAAGGCCGAGATTCGGCCGACTCTGTACGACTTCTATGTTTCTTTTGTTTAACAAAAAACACTTTTTGTTTTCAACACAATACAACAATCTCGACAATCTTTTCAAACCAATTTTCTCTTTTTCTTTCCGATTTCCACAAAGGAAAACAGCCCTTTCGGCTCTTCAGACATCGGTCTGGAAACTAACATATTGAGTAAGCAGTTTATCAGTAAACATAACTCACAACATCGCTTAAACCTCCATTACTTTGAGGAATTTCCATCCAAAACAATCTCAAATCAGAGTCATATTCAGTAATGACCGGTGTTAATAGTATAAACTCAAACTTTTCTTATTTCTCTTCAACCGTCTCCTAACGGGAAAATGCAATTGAACTTATACATCTACATAACTCTACTATTAAATACCGTTACTTGTAATGTTTGAGCAAGAATAATAAATAGATAAATAATTAAACTTGTAACTTATTAATTTCATAATGAGATTTTGACCTTCGTATTCTTATTATAGGTCACTACATCTACATCTGGATCACATATGCAATCTTCCTTAATACAATACTTTAATCCCCAGAAAGAACTTTTACCAATTTGAGGCGTTGGGTGACTTCTCTTTTGACATATCTGTTTTTTGAATTGGTGGATTTCCACCTCCCATGTTGCATTATGAGATCTTCGGGAACCCCTCTATTTGCTACGGGAGAATATTTGTCTCCAGAGTCTGTTAAGAAAGTGGTATTACCGTCCCTAAAAATTTCCGTTTTAGAGTGAGGAATAAAGATGCTAAGGCAATTTTCTGCTGGGAGTTCCCGAATGTGGCTAGCTTTAATTTGCGCCATCTCAGCGTGCCTAAAAAGAAGCGTAAATTTAAGGGAGACATAGCATGCCGTCCTTAAATCGATCAGACTGCAATCAGATTGCCCAAATTTATCGATTATAGCTTTGACTAGACTGAATGAAAGGGGCTCTTTTTGCATGGGTGGTTTGTGTAACTTTCTTCTTTCACTAATTAGTTGTTGCATTACTGGCGAGTCCAAGGGATTGGGTGTGATGTTTTACTATTGAGTGAAGCCATTTTATGGCAGCTGCTATTGACACTATGTACTGTCAGAATTTGCGATCTTACTTTTATGAACGATGAATGCGGCTATATCATGTACTTTAATGGGAAATACGAGTGGAATATTTTGGTTCCCCTACACTTTGTATAAGTAACCAGTTATGGTGCCCTTCGCCTTGGCAAAAATAACTTCGAAAAATATGTGCATCTTGGACTCCTCCATGCTGGTAGGGAAATCTGACCAAAAGGCCTAAGCTGCAAATGATCGGATACACATGGGGGAGAAAAATATATATAGCTTTAGTTGGTACAATCAATATAAGCTACACATACAAGGCTCTTTAACTTATTGGAACCCAAAAGAGAATTCTTATTTCTTCCCAACTGCAGTGCACTAGATCCTTCAAATGTGATAAATCCTTTCATCCAAGTTCTATAACAAGACCAAAGAAATGGCCAAAAAGGTAAAGATGGCCACCAGGGGAAAGCTAAAGCTCCTTTACCGTTGCATAAATGTAAATGTTTTAGGACTGCTGGAATCAATACTACTGGAGGAACTAACAAACAATTTTCATTTGCCCAGTTCTGTGCAAAAGCATCCACCGCGGATGACCCCGGGTTCCAAAACCTTGAGAAGAAACGGGGCAACTTGGAATTGTAAAAGCAAGCAAAACAATCTACTGTAAATGGTCCCCATGCATCATTAATTGTTTGAAAAATGCTGGGCTTTATTTCCCAGTCGTCCAAAAAGCTCTTGGCTTGACCCGTGGGGACTGGTGAAGGGGGCCGTAAGGGGCATTCTCTGGCCCAGTGACCGGCTGTCCTACAGCTGTAGCACACTCCATTTGGCAAGCCTGTGTAAAGACAAAACAAATCAAAAACTGAAGAAATATGGAAAATGAAGGGGCAATAGGGATTCGTCGTAACAAACTAGTTTAACTCTGATAAAATGTTTTAAAGTATACTCAGCGACTGAAAAAGACCTGAACTGGAGACTCATAGATTCCTTTTGCTTATATACTATGTATACGCTTCAGCAGTTTAATATTATGCTTCAATGAGTTTGGAATGTAATGGCACGATCGATCTCAGTATGGTGAAATCGATTGCCAACGCCCTACGCACGTGACCCGGGGTGCTACACACATAATTATTTTGGTATTCAAACAGACAAAACTAAATTTGTATATAGTAATGCTGTAGTAGATATATGTTGCATACATGTACACATCGTCAAGGTACATTATAATGAGAACAGCTGTTGATTTAGTATAATCTGAAAATGTCAAGTTATTATGTAATCAACTCATGTATATATGTACTTTCCTAAAAGCATAAATAAAAATGTGCTTAACTTAATGAATAATAAACAAATTATTCACATAAAATAAATTGTAAACAGCTTTTTGATAGTATAAAGCATTTTGAAAAACATTTCACTTGAAGTAATTAGGTTATGTTTAAAGACACTGAACACGACTTTCGGTAATTGTCATAGACCAGTCTCCTCACTTGGCAAAGAACTGTGGAAATATGAACTCAATTGGTCGTCTAAGTTGCGAGATTATAATGGAAAAAAAACACCCTAGTCACACGAAGTTGTGTGCTTTCAGATTATTGAATTCGGGACCTCAAAATCTAATTCTGAGGTCTCGAAATCAAAATCGTGGAAAACTACTTCCTTCTCAAAAACTACGTTACTTCAAAGGGAGCCGTTAATCACTATGTTTTATGCTAATTTATATTTTGATTATTTGCTAAACGTGTACATTGTCTTTAACAAGAATGTGCTCACCTAAAATAAATAATGAAATAAATAAAAAACGCGAAACGGACCAAAATGGCTTAAAATTGCAGGCGATGGCCAAGGAAATACTTATGGTATGAAAAGGGCTTTAGTAGTTTTTAAAGATCAACCAAAAGTTCCCGGGAATTTCCCGGCAATAACTATTGCGTGAAACAGGCTTTAAATTCATAAGTTTCCACACTGCACTCAATTTAATTTGGCGGGTTGAACCAACGGCATGCTGTCCAATAACATGCCGGGTTTCTAAGCTGTATTGCACTTTCATCTATGAAGGTATGCCTAATTATTGTGTGCCGACATGTAGTGTAGTGCCTCTCAGTGAACCTGGGCATGGTCATGGTGCGCCCATCCAATCCAAACCCATGTCATCTCAAACAATACGGATTTGCATACATTTCAGTAATGAGGGGACAGGCAGTGCTCATGTTGTAAGAATAAGCCACTTCGGAATGTCAGTGGCGCATGTGCGGCACCATGATGTAGCCTGAGCCCTAAATGTAGCCTGACCTAAATGTAGCCCCAAACATGCCCTAAATGTAGCCCGGACCTAAATGTAGCCCCAAACATGTACCTAAATGTAGCCCGGACCTAAATGTAGCCCTAAACATGTACCTAAATGTAGCCCGGACCTTAATGTAGCCCCAAACATGTACCTAAATGTAGCCCGGACCTAAATGTAGCCCTAAACATGCCCTAAATGTAGCCCGGACCTAAATGTAGCCCCAAACATGTACCTAAATGTAGCCCGGACCTAAATGTAGCCCCAAACATGTACCTAAATGTAGCCCGGACCTAAACGTAGCCCCAAACATGTACCTAAATGTAGCCCGGACCTAAATGTAGCCCGGACCTAAACGTAGCCCCAAACATGTACCTAAATGTAGCCCGGACCTAAATGTAGCCCCAAACATGTACCTAAATGTAGCCCAGACCTAAATGTAGCCCCAAACATGTACCTAAATGTAGCCCGGACCTAAATGTAGCCCCAAACATGTACCTAAATGTAGCCCGGACCTTGGGGCTACATTTAGGTCCGGGCTACATTTAGGGCTCGGGCTACATTATGGTGCCGCACACCATACGTCCCTTTTTGGTTTTCGTTTACAGTCTACCCGCAGTACACTTATCTCGTTTTTTTCATGCGTGACCTCTATGTGAATAGTAATTAGTCGAAAGGGCTTTGGAATTCGGTAATTTTCAACCTTTTCTGAAAAGTCTCAACCAAATTAATGTCCCGGTAAATTGAAACGAAGAGCATATCTGTCGTTATGTATAAAAACAATCGGTGCAACTCAAATTTTAAAAAGAGAAATTTGTACGTAAAAATAAATGGCTTCAAAAACAGAGAAAACGATGGCTTAAAAAACAGAGAAAACAAGTGACACAAAAATACGGAAAATGTTCCCGTTATGAATGTCGGCAACAGCCCCAATTAGTATGTATGGATAGATTGTTTCATATTCTACCTGGAAATGTTAAAAGCGAGACCGGATCGTACCTAGTCCCGTCAGGATACAGCGATTTCCACCGTTAATCCAAATCTCACAGTACGAAAATAATCAACTATTACACAGAATGTTTTTCCTGCACGTGTGATTGGCTGACGATAACATCATCGACTGATATGGCAGCATGCTGTTTTTCATTGGTAGGGTACCCCGACCACCAAGCCTAAGTAAGTCAATAACAAAGGCGCCCGTCTATACCATGGGTTGAACGAGTAATGGTTGATTTTTTCGTAATGGGAGTTTTGGATAAACGGTGGAAATCGCTGTATCCTGACTGGACTAGGTACGATCCGGTCTCGCTTTTAACATTTTCAGGAAGAATATGAAATAATCTATCCATATATACTAATTGGGGACTGTTGCTGACATTCATAACAGGAACATTTGCCGTGTTTTTGTTTTCTTCCTTTTTGAAGTCAATTTTTACGTACAAATTTCTCTTTTTAAAGATTGAATTGCAACGATTTTGTTTCATACAAAACGACAGATATGCTCTTCATTTCAATGTACTTCTACATTATTTCTGTCAATACTTTTCAGATAAGGCCGAAAAAGAAGCCCTTTGGACTAATTATGTATTCAAACCGAGGTCACGCATGAAAAATCACGCCAACTCGAGCTGATAAACCACAAAGGAAACTTATTATATCTAGGAAGACGAAAATTATTTTAGCATGTAAAATCTCATTTACCAGTTATGATATTATACCAAAACCATAGCATAACTGGTAAATACGTTTTTACATGCTAAAACTGAGACGAAAATTATTTGTTTTACTCATTTTTTTAAAAAACTACAGCACCTCAGTAAGTAAAATTTCAAGGGAAGCTTTCTTCTATCATGATTTTCAAACTGTGTAAGTTTAATGAAAATCTGTGGACATTGTGTTTTGTGTTAGGAAAAGTACATACTACTACTACTACTACTACTACTACTAATGTGACCTGTAATGCGCACGTATCCACCCTGCTGAGTGTTCAAGGCGCGTAGACCCTTTAACAGAATGTGTATTCCTCTTATTCCTCTTAGCGATTACTCTTCCTACATGGACATATTTTGCTTTGAATTTTCAACTGTAATTCAAAACAAAAACGTTACCACCTTTTGAAATAATTATTTCACTGTTGGTTTTATTGTATCTATAGGTTAACAGTCAAACGTTCCAAAATTAAAACTATACTTTGCACATATTATATGAGAATGGGCAATCTAGAGGTGAACTTAATAAAACATAACAAACAGATTTTAGCTCAACCGTTTCTTGATAATAGTTCAGACTAATTTCCGTAACATAGCGACAATTCAAAGGGAAAGTACAATACTGTTTTCAGTAATCTTAATTTATTCTTAACCTTTGCCAACAGGTAAAGAATTCAAGTTTTGTAAAGGATTTTTATTGGCCTTTTTCTTGATTCGAAGAAAGAAATAAGAGCCATCTGGTCCTGAAACGACTTGACTCTTTATCTATGACTGATTGGTTATATAAGTTATTTGTTTTGTCTGTAGAGAATGTTATCGGCTAAGGTATTCCAACGGTAATGTAACGTGACTTGCTGCCTAAAGTTAATAGACCGGAAAAAAACCATGTATGGTATTAGAGATTCCTCTGTATTCTTGTTTTAGGTGAGAGAGTAGGCCAGCCAAAGTGTGTACGGCACCCATGCTAGATGTATGAATCATGGGCTCATGAAGACGATTGGGGGATGCCAAGCTTGATTTTGAATTGTACGGTCATTTTGAGGTCAATTAAGGTCAAAAGGTCAATTAAGGTCAAAAATCAATATTTTCAAAATTTGTATAAAGGTTAACCACATTTGATAGATCTATCCATAAAATGTATTTGTGACTTTATGTGGACATTACAAACCTATGTAATTTACGAATAAACTTTGACCTTGTACACAAAAGTATAGCAAAACAAAGCGTAAAAGTGTGATTTTCTCGAAAAGTGTATGTTTTGAGTGTACACAAATTTTAAAAGTGTATGTTTTGAGTGTACGGAAATTGTTTGCACTCCCCATCTCAATGGTGCATATATTTGTTTTCGAACAACTTTTTTAAAGGTATGTACCCAGGGAGTTTTTTTGGGGAAAAAAAATTAAATAACAAATAGACCAAAATCATTTTTCACAAAATTTGACCATTGTAATTGGTCACCAGTGACATCTGTTTGAGCTACTTTCAAGAGGAAGAGAGCTTCTTATTGTTATTCTATATGTACTCTTTGGTGTATGTCTTTTGTTTGAGTATGATAACACACTGCCCCCACATTGTCATTTGCCTGTTGCATCTTGAAGTTATATTTCAATTGTGACGTCACTTTTACATCCAAGATGGCCGCTCTTCCATTTTCCATGCCCGGGGAATGAACTTTATTATTTTCGAGCCACCCCGACAATCTGAATTAGCGTGATTACTTCTTCAGGATACCCAACCCGAGTATGCTGGTGCCAATTTGATCTCCGCCACTATAATTGGCTGTATACGACGATTTTTGTTCAAATTATGAGGTCTCTTTTGTCGCAAAAAGTTGTAATTCCCAAGGTTTTGCGAATTTTGCATGCCTCCACACAGGAAAGTTTTTCAGGATGCTCAACTTGGTCGATTTGCACCGTCAAAACGCGATTTCCAGAGTTGACTATTGGAAAAACAAGATGGCCGCTCTTCCCTTTTCCCTGCCCGGGGAATAAACTTTTTAATTTTCGAGGCACCCCGAAAAGCCGAATTAGCGTGATTACTTCTTGCGGATACCCCACCCGAGTGTGCCGGTGCAATTTTGAACTCCGTCACTGTGATATTTCGGTGGTAATCGACGATTTTTGGTCCAATATATGACGTCACTTTTGCACAAAAAAGTTGTAATTCCCATGGTTTTGCGAATTTTGCATGACTCCACACAGGAAAGTTGTTCAGGATGCTCAACTTGGTCGATTTGCACCGTCAAAACGCGATTTCCAGAGTTGACTATTGGAAAAACAAGATGGCCGCTCTTCCCTTTTCCCTGCCCGGGGAATAAACTTTTTAATTTTCGAGGCACCCCGAAAAGCCGAATTAGCGTGATTACTTCTTGCGGATACCCCACCCGAGTGTGCCGGTGCAATTTTGAACTCCGTCACTGTTATATTTCGGTGGTAATCGACGATTTTTGGTCCAATATATGACGTCACTTTTGCACAAAAAAGTTGTAATTCCCATGGTTTTGCGAATTTTGCATGACTCCACACAGGAAAGTTGTTCAGGATGCTCAAATTGGTCGATTTGCACCGTCAAAACGCGATTTCCAGAGTTGACTATTTGAAAAACAAGATGGCCGCTCTTCCCTTTTCCCTGCCCGGGGAATAAACTTTTTATTTTCGAGCCACCCCGAAAAGCCGAAGTAGCGTGATTAGTTCTTGCGGATACCCCACCTGAGTGTACCGGTGCAAATTTGAACCCCGTCAATGTTTTACTTTGACGGTAATCGAAGATTTTGGGTCAAACTATGACGTCACTTTTGCACCAAAAAGTTGTAATTCCCAAGATTATGCGAATTTTGCATGACTCCACACCGGAAAGTTGTTCAGGATGCTCAACGTGGTCGATTTGCACCGTCAAACGCGATTTCCAGAGTTGACTATTAGAAAAACAAGATGGCCGCTCTTCCCTTTTCCCTGCCCCGGGGAATAAACTTTTTAATTTTCGAGCCACCCAATAAAGCAGAATTAGCGTGATTACTTCTTGCGGATACCCCACCCGAGTGTGCCGGTGCAATTTTGAACTCCGTCACTGTTATATTTCGGTGGTAATCGACGATTTTTGGTCCAATATTATGACGTCACTTTTGCACCAAAAGTTGTAATTCCCAAGGTTTTGCGAATTGTGTATGTCTCCACACTGGAAAGTTGTTCAGGATGTTCAACTTGGTCGATTTGCACCGTACAAACGGGATTTCCAGAGTTGAATTAGAAAAACAAGATGACCGTTCTTCCCTTTTCCCCGCCCGGGGAATAAACTTTTTAACTTTCGAGCCACCCCGAAAAGCCGAATTAGCGTGATTACTTCTTACGGATACCCCACCCGAGTGTGCCGGTGCAAATTTGAACCCCGTCAATGTTTTACTTTGGCGGTAATCGACGATTTTGGGTCAAATTATGACGTCACTTTTGCACCAAAAAGTTGTAATTCCCAAGGTTTTGCGAATTTCGCATGACTCCACACAGGAAAGTTGTTCAGGATGCTCAACTTGGTCGATTTGCACCGTCAAAACGCGATTTCCAGAGTTGACTGTTAGAAAAACAAGATGGCTGCTCTTCCCTTTTCCCTGCCCCGGGGAATTAACTTTTTAATTTTCGAGCCACCTCGAAAAGCAGAATTAGCGTGATTACTTCTTGCGGAAACCCCACCCGAGTATACCGGTGCAATTTTGAACTCCGTCACTGTTATATTTCGGCGGTAATCGACGATTTTTGGTCCAATATTATGACGTCACTTTTGCACCAAAAGTTGTAATTCCCAAGGTTTTGCGAATTGTGCATGTCTCCACACTAGAAAGTTGTTCAGGATGTTCAACTTGGTCGATTTGCACCGTACAAACGCGATTTCCAGAGTTGAATTAGAAAAACAAGATGACCGTTTTTCTCTTTTCCCTGCTCGGGGAATAAACTTTTTAATTTTCGAGCCACCTCGAAAAGCAGAATTAGCGTGATTACTTCTTGCGGATACCCCACCTGAGTGTGCCGGTGCAAATTTGAACCCCGTCAATGTTTTACTTTGGTGGTAATCGACGATTTTGGGTCAAATTATTACGTCACTTTTGTACCAAAAAGTTGTAATTTGCATGGTTTTGCGTATTTTGCATGACTCCACACAGGAAAGTTGTTCAGGATGCTCAACTTGGTCGATTTGCACCGTCAAAACGCGATTTCCTGAGTGGACTATTAGAAAAACAAGATGGCCGCTCTTCTCTTTTCCCTGCACCGGGGAATAAACTTTTTAATTTTCGAGCCACCCCGAAAAGCCGAAGTAGCGTGATTAGTTCTTGCGGAAACCCCACCCGAGTATGCCGGTGCAATTTTGAACTCCGTCACTGTTATATTTCGGCGGTAATCGACGATTTTTGGTCCAATATTATGACGTCACTTTTGCACCAAAAGTTGTAATTCCCAAGGTTTTGCGAATTGTGCATGTCTCCACACTAGAAAGTTGTTCAGGATGTTCAACTTGGTCGATTTGCACCGTACAAACGCGATTTCCAGAGTTGAATTAGAAAAACAAGATGACCGTTTTTCTCTTTTCCCTGCTCGGGGAATAAACTTTTTAATTTTCGAGCCACCTCGAAAAGCAGAATTAGCGTGATTACTTCTTGCGGATACCCCACCTGAGTGTGCCGGTGCAAATTTGAACCCCGTCAATGTTTTAATTTGGTGGTAATCGACGATTTTGGGTCAAATTATGACGTCACTTTTGTACCAAAAAGTTGTAATTTGCATGGTTTTGCGAATTTTGCATGACTCCACACAGGAAAGTTGTTCAGGATGCTCAACTTGGTCGATTTGCACCGTCAAAACGCGATTTCCTGAGTGGACTATTAGAAAAACAAGATGGCCGCTCTTCTCTTTTCCCTGCACCGGGGAATAAACTTTTTAATTTTCGAGCCACCCCGAAAAGCCGAATTAGCGTGATTACTTCTTGCGGATACCCCACCCGAGTGTGCCGGTGCAAACTTGAACCCAGTCAATGTTTTACCTTGGCGGTAATCGACGATTTTTGGTCAATATATGACGTCACTTTTGCACCAAAAAGTTGTAATTTCCAAGAGTTTGCGAATTTTGCATGACTCCACACAGGAAAGATGTTCAGGATGCTCAACTTGGTCGAATTGCACCGTCAAAACGCGATTTCCAGAGTTGGCTATTAGAAAAACAAGATGGCCGCTCTTCCCTTTTCCCTGCCCGGGGAATAAACTTTTTTTCATTTTTGAGCCACCTCGAAAAGCAGAATTAGCGTGATTACTTTTTGCGGATACCCCAACCGAGTGTGCCGGTTCAAATTTGAACCCCGTCAATGTTTTGCTCTAAAGGTAATCGACGATTTTTGGTCAAATAATGACGTCACTTTTGCCCCCAAAAGTTGTAATTCGCAAGGTTATGCGAATTTGGCATAACTCCACACAGGAAAGTTGTTCAGGATGCTCAACTTGGTCGATTTGCACCGTCAAAACGCGATTTCCAGAGTTGGCTATTAGAAAAAAAATTTGGCCGCTCTTCCCGTTTCCCTGCCCGGGGAATAAACTTTTTAATTTTCGAGCAACCCCGAAAAGCAGAATTAGCGTGATTACTTCTTGCGGATACCCCACCCGAGTGTGCCGGTGCAAATTTGAAGCACGCCAATGTTTTACTTTGGCGGTAATCGACAATTTTTGGTCAATATATGACGTCACTTTTGCACAAAAAAGTTGTAATTCCCATGGTTTTGCGAATTTTGCATGACTCCACACAGGAAAGTTGTTCAGGATGCTCAACTTGGTCGATTTGCACCGTCAAAACGCGATTTCCAGAGTTGACTATTTGAAAAACAAGATGGCCGCTCTTCCCTTTTCCCTGCCCGGGGAATAAACTTTTTATTTTCGAGCCACCCCGAAAAGCCGAAGTAGCGTGATTAGTTCTTGCGGATACCCCACCTGAGTGTACCGGTGCAAATTTGAACCCCGTCAATGTTTTACTTTGGCGGTAATCGAAGATTTTGGGTCAAACTATGACGTCACTTTTGCACCAAAAAGTTGTAATTCCCAAGATTTTGCGAATTTTGCATGACTCCACACCGGAAAGTTGTTCAGGATGCTCAACGTGGTCGATTTGCACCGTCAAACGCGATTTCCAGAGTTGACTATTAGAAAAACAAGATGGCCGCTCTTCCCTTTTCCCTGCCCCGGGGAATAAACTTTTTAATTTTAGAGCCACCCCAAAAAGCAGAATTAGCGTGATTACTTCTTGCGAGGACCCCCACCCGAGTGAGTCGGTGCAAATTTGAACCCCGTCAATGTTTTACTTTCGCGGTAATCGACGATTTTTTTTGCAAATTATGACGTCACTTTTGCACCAAAAAGTTGTAATTCCCAAGATTTTGCGAATTTTTCATGACTCCACACAGGAAAGTTGTTCAGGATGCTCGACTTGGTCGATTTGCACCCTCAAAACGCGACTTCCAGAGTTGACTATTACAAATACAATATGGCCGCTCTTCCCTTTTTCCGTCCCGGGGAATAAACTTTTTAATTTTCGAGCCACCCCGAAAAGCCGAATTAGCGTGATTACAAAACGCGATTTCCAGAGTTGACTATTAGAAAATCAAGATGGCCGCTCTTCCCTTTTCCCTGCCCGGGGAATAAACTTTTTAATTTTCGTGGCACCCCGAAAAACCGAATTAGCGTGATTACTTCTTGCGGATACCCACCCGAGTGTGCCGGTGCAAATTTGAGCCCCGTCAATGTTTTACTTTGGCGGTAATCGACGATTTTGGGTCAAATTATGACGTCACTTTTGCACCAAAAAATTGTAATTCCCTAGGTTTTGCGAATTTTGCATGACTCCACACAGGAAAGTTGTTCAGGATGCTCAATTTGATCGATTTGCACCGTCAAAACGCGATTTCCAGAGTTGACTTTTAGAAAAACAAGATGGCCGCTCTTCCCTTTTGCCTGCCCGGGGAATAAATTTTTAATTTCCGTGGCACCCCGAAAAACCGAATTAGCGTGATTACTTATTGCGGATACCCCACCCAAATGTGACGGTGCAAATTTGAACCCCGTCAATGTTTTACTTTGGCGGTGATCGACGATTTTTGGTCAAATTATGACGTCACTTTTGTACCAAAAAGTTGTAATTCCCAAGGTTTTGCCAATTTTGCATGACTCCACACAGGAAAGTTGTTCAGGATGCTCAACTTGGTCGATTTGCACCGTCAAAACGCGATTTCCAGAGTTGACTATTAGAAAAACAAGATGGCCGCTCTTCCCTTTTGCCTGCCAGGGGAATAAACTTTTTAATTTTCGTGGCACCCGAAAGGCCGAATTAGCGTGATTAATTCTTGCGGATACCCCACCCGAGTGTGCCGGTGCAAATATGAACACCGTCAATGTTTTACTTTGGCGGTGATCGACAATTTTTGGTCAAATTATGACGTCACTTTTGCACCTAAAAGTTGTAAATCCCAAGGTTTTGCCAATTTTGCATGACTCCACACAGGAAAGTTGTTCAGGATGCTCAACTTGGTCGATTTGCACCGTCAAAACGCGATTTCCAGAGTTGACTATTAGAAAAACAAGATGGCCGCTCTTCCCTTTTTCCTGCCCGGGGAATAACATTTTTAATTTTCGTAGCACCCCGAAAAGCCGAACTAGCGTGATTACTTCTTGCGGATACCCCACCCGAGTGTGCCGGTGCAAATTTGAACCACGCCAATGTTTTACTTTGGCGGTAATCGACGATTTTTGGTCAAATTATGACGTCACTTTTGCACCAAAAAGTTGTAATTCCCTAGGTTTAGCGAATTTTGCATGACTCCACACAGGAAAGTTGTTCAGGATGCTCAACTTAGTCGATTTGCACCGTCAAAACGCGATTTCCAGAGTTGACTTTTAGAAAACAAGATGGCCGCTCTTCCCGTTTCCCTGCTCGGGAAATAAACTTTTTAATTTTCGTGGCACCCCGAAAAACCGAATTAGCGTGATTACTTCTTGCGGATACCCCACTCGAGTGTGCCGGTGCAAATTTGAACCCCGTCAATGTTTTACCTTGGCGGTAATCGACAATTTTTGGTCAAATTTTGACGTCACTTTTGCACCAGAGTTGACTATTAGAAAAACAAGATGGCCGCTCTTCTCTTTCCCTGCCCGGGGAATAAACTTTTTAATTTTCGTGGCACCCCGAAAAAACGAATTAGCGTGATTACTTCTTGCGGATACCCCACCCGAGTGTGCCGGTGCAAATTTGAACCCCGTCAATGTTTTACTTTGGCGGTAATCGACGATTTTTGGTCAAATTATGACGTCACTTTTGCACCAAAAAGTTGTAATTCCCAAGGTTTTGCGAATTTTGCATGACTCCACACTGGAAAGTTGTTCAGGATGCTCAACTTGGTCGATTTGCACCGTCAAAACGTGATTTCCAGAGTTGACTATTAGAAAAACAAGATGGCCGCTCTTCCCTTTTTCCTGCCCGGGGAATAACCTTTTTAATTTTCGTGGCACCCCGAAAAGCCGAATTAGCGTGATTACTTCTTGCGGATACCCCACCTGAGTGTGCCGGTGCAAATCTGAACCACGCCAATGTTTTACTTTGGCGGTAATCGACGATTTTTGGTCAAATTATGACGTCACTTTTGCACCAAAAAGTTGTAATTCCCTAGGTTTAGCGAATTTTGCATGACTCCACACAGGAAAGTTGTTCAGGACGCTCAACTTAGTCGATTTGCACCGTCAAAACGCGATTTCCAGAGTTGACTTTTAGAAAACAAGATGGCCGCTCTTCCCGTTTCCCTGCCCGGGAAATAAACTTTTTAATTTTCGTGGCACCCCGAAAAACCGAATTGGCGTGATTACTTCTTGCGGATACCCCACTCGAGTGTGCCGGTGCAAATTTGAACCCCGTCAATGTTTTACCTTGGCGGTAATCGACAATTTTTGGTCAAATTATGACGTCACTTTTGCACCAGAGTTGACTATTAGAAAAACAAGATGGCCGCTCTTCTCTTTCCCTGCCCGGGGAATAAACTTTTTAATTTTCGTGGCACCCCGAAAAAACGAATTAGCGTGATTACTTCTTGCGGATACCCCACCCGAGTGTGCCGGTGCAAATTTGAACCCCGTCAATGTTTTACTTTGGCGGTAATCGACGATTTTTGGTCAAATTATGACGTCACTTTTGCACCAAAAAGTTGTAATTCCCAAGGTTTTGCGAATTTTGCATGACTCCACACTGGAAAGTTGTTCAGGATGCTCAACTTGGTCGATTTGCACCGTCAAAACGTGATTTCCAGAGTTGACTATTAGAAAAACAAGATGGCCGCTCTTCCCTTTTTCCTGCCCGGGGAATAACCTTTTTAATTTTCGTGGCACCCCGAAAAGCCGAATTAGCGTGATTACTTCTTGCGGATACCCCACCTGAGTGTGCCGGTGCAAATTTGAACCACGCCAATGTTTTACTTTGGCGGTAATCGACGATTTTGGGTCAAATTATGACGTCACTTATGCACCAAAAAGTTGTAATTCCCAAGGTTTTGCGAATTTTGCATGACTCCACACAGGAGAGTTGTTCAGGATGCTCAACTTGGTCGATTTGCACCGTCAAAACGCGATTTCCAGAGTTGACTATTAGAAAAACAAGATGGCCGCTCTTCCCTTTTGCCTGCCCGGGGAATAAACTTTTTTATTTTCGAGGCACCCCGAAAAGCCGAACTAGCGTGATTACTTCTTGCGGATACCCCACCTGAGTGTGCCGGTGCAAATTTGAAGCACGCCAATGTTTTACTTTGGCGGTAATCGACGATTTTGGGTCAAATTATGACGTCACTTTTGCACCAAAAAGTTGTAATTCCCAAAGTTTTGCGAATTTTGCATGACTCCACACAGGAAAGTTGTTCAGGATGCTCAACTTGGTCGATTTGCACCGTCAAAACGCGATTTCCAGAGTTGACTTTTAGAAAAACAAGATGGCCGCTCTTCCCTTTTGCCTGCCCGGGGAATAAATTTTTAATTTCCGTGGCACCCCGAAAAACCGAATTAGCGTGATTACTTATTGCGGATACCCCACCCAAATGTGACGGTGCAATGTTGAACCCCGTCAATGTTTTACTTTGGCGGTGGTCGACGATTTTTGGTCAAATTATGACGTCACTTTTGTACCAAAAAGTTGTAATTCCCTGGGTTTTGCCAATTTTGCATGACTCCACACAGGAAAGTTGTTCAGGATGCTCAACTTGGTCGATTTGCACCGTCAAAACGCGATTTCCAGAGTTGACTATTAGAAAAACAAGATGGCCGCTCTTCCCTTTTGCCTGCCAGGGGAATAAACTTTTTAATTTTCGTGGCACCCCGAAAGGCCGAATTAGCGTGATTACTTCTTGCGGATACCCCACCCGAGTGTGCCGGTGCAAATATGAACACCGTCAATGTTTTACTTTGGCGGTGATCGACAATTTTTGGTCAAATTATGACGTCACTTTTGCACCTAAAAGTTGTAAATCCCAAGGTTTTGCCAATTTTGCATGACTCCACACAGGAAAGTTGTTCAGGATGCTCAACTTGGTCGATTTGCACCGTCAAAACGCGATTTCCAGAGTTGACTATTAGAAAAACAAGATGGCCGCTCTTCCCTTTTGCCTGCCCGGGGAATAAACTTTTTAATTTTCGAGGCACCCCGAAAAGCCGAACTAGCGTGATTACTTCTTGCGGATACCCCACCTGAGTGTGCCGGTGCAAATTTGAAGCACGCCAATGTTTTACTTGGGCGGTAATCGACGATTTTGGGTCAAAATATGACGTCACTTTTGCACCAAAAAATTGTAATTCCCTAGGTTTTGCGAATTTTGCATGACTCCACACAGGAAAGTTGTTCAGGATGCTCAATTTGATCGATTTGCACCGTCAAAACGCGATTTCCGGAGTTAACTATTAGAAAAACAAGATGGCCGCTCTTCCCTTTTCCCTGGCCGGGGTATTCACTTTTTAATTTTCGAGGCACCCCGAAAAGCCGAATTAGCGTGATTTCTTCTTGCGGATACCCCACCCGAGTGTGCCGGTGCAAATTTGAACCACGCCAATGTTTTACTTTGGCGGTAATCGACGATTTTTGGTCAAATTATGACGTCACTTTTGCACCAAAAAGTTGTAATTCCCAAAGTTTTGCGAATTTTGCATGACTCCACACTGGAAAGTTGTTCAGGATGCTCAACTTGGTCGATTTGCACCGTCAAAACGCGATTTCCAGTGTTGACTTTTAGAAAAACAAGATGGCCGCTCTTCCCTTTTGCCTGCCCGGGGAATAAATTTTTAATTTCCGTGGCACCCCGAAAAACCCAATTAGCGTGATTACTTATTGCGGATACCCCACCCAAATGTGACGGTGCAAATTTGAACCCCGTCAATGTTTTACTTTGACGGTGATCGACGATTTTTGGTCAAATTATGACGTCACTTTTGTACCAAAAAGTTGTAATTCCCAAGGTTTTTGCCAATTTTGCATGACTCCACACAGGAAAGTTGTTCAGGATGCTCAACTTGGTCGATTTGCACCGTCAAAACGCGATTTCCAGAGTTAACTATTAGAAAAACAAGATGGCCGCTCTTCCCTTTTGCCTGCCAGGGGAATAAACTTTTTAATTTTCGTGGCACCCCGAAAGGCCGAATTAGCGTGATTACTTCTTGCGGATACCCCACCCGAGTGTGCCGGTGCAAATATGAACACCGTCAATGTTTTACTTTGGCGGTGATCGACAATTTTTGGTCAAATTATGACGTCACTTTTGCACCTAAAAGTTGTAAATCCCAAGGTTTTGCCAATTTTGCATGACTCCACACAGGAAAGTTGTTCAGGATGCTCAACTTGGTCGATTTGCACCGTCAAAACGCGATTTCCAGAGTTGACTATTAGAAAAACAAGATGGCCGCTCTTCCCTTTTTCCTGCCCGGGGAATAACATTTTTAATTTTCGTGGCACCCCGAAAAGCCGAATTAGCGTGATTACTTCTTGCGGATACCCCACCTGAGTGTGCCGGTGCAAATTTGAACCACGCCAATGTTTTACTTTGGCGGTAATCGACGATTTTTGGTCAAATTATGACGTCACTTTTGCACCAAAAAGTTGTAATTCCCTAGGTTTAGCGAATTTTGCATGACTCCACACAGGAAAGTTGTTCAGGATGCTCAACTTAGTCGATTTGCACCGTCAAAACGCGATTTCCAGAGTTGACTTTTAGAAAACAAGATGGCCGCTCTTCCCGTTTCCCTGCCCGGGAAATAAACTTTTTAATTTTCGTGGCACCCCGAAAAACCGAATTAGCGTGATTACTTCTTGCGGATACCCCACTCGAGTGTGCCGGTGCAAATTTGAACCCCGTCAATGTTTTACCTTGGCGGTAATCGACAATTTTTGGTCAAATTATGACGTCACTTTTGCACCAGAGTTGACTATTAGAAAAACAAGATGGCCGCTCTTCTCTTTCCCTGCCCGGGGAATAAACTTTTTAATTTTCGTGGCACCCCGAAAAAACGAATTAGCGTGATTACTTCTTGCGGATACCCCACCCGAGTGTGCCGGTGCAAATTTGAACCCCGTCAATGTTTTACTTTGGCGGTAATCGACGATTTTTGGTCAAATTATGACGTCACTTTTGCACCAAAAAGTTGTAATTCCCAAGGTTTTGCGAATTTTGCATGACTCCACACTGGAAAGTTGTTCAGGATGCTCAACTTGGTCGATTTGCACCGTCAAAACGTGATTTCCAGAGTTGACTATTAGAAAAACAAGATGGCCGCTCTTCCCTTTTTCCTGCCCGGGGAATAACCTTTTTAATTTTCGTGGCACCCCGAAAAGCCGAATTAGCGTGATTACTTCTTGCGGATACCCCACCTGAGTGTGCCGGTGCAAATTTGAACCACGCCAATGTTTTACTTTGGCGGTAATCGACGATTTTGGGTCAAATTATGACGTCACTTATGCACCAAAAAGTTGTAATTCCCAAGGTTTTGCGAATTTTGCATGACTCCACACAGGAGAGTTGTTCAGGATGCTCAACTTGGTCGATTTGCACCGTCAAAACGCGATTTCCAGAGTTGACTATTAGAAAAACAAGATGGCCGCTCTTCCCTTTTGCCTGCCCGGGGAATAAACTTTTTTATTTTCGAGGCACCCCGAAAAGCCGAACTAGCGTGATTACTTCTTGCGGATACCCCACCTGAGTGTGCCGGTGCAAATTTGAAGCACGCCAATGTTTTACTTTGGCGGTAATCGACGATTTTGGGTCAAATTATGATGTCACTTTTGCACCAAAAAGTTGTAATTCCCAAAGTTTTGCGAATTTTGCATGACTCCACACAGGAAAGTTGTTCAGGATGCTCAACTTGGTCGATTTGCACCGTCAAAACGCGATTTCCAGTGTTGACTTTTAGAAAAACAAGATGGCCGCTCTTCCCTTTTGCCTGCCCGGGGAATAAATTTTTAATTTCCGTGGCACCCCGAAAAACCGAATTAGCGTGATTACTTATTGCGGATACCCCACCCAAATGTGACGGTGCAAATTTGAACCCCGTCAATGTTTTACTTTGGCGGTGGTCGACGATTTTTGGTCAAATTATGACGTCACTTTTGTACCAAAAAGTTGTAATTCCCTGGGTTTTGCCAATTTTGCATGACTCCACACAGGAAAGTTGTTCAGGATGCTCAACTTGGTCGATTTGCACCGTCAAAACGCGATTTCCAGAGTTGACTATTAGAAAAACAAGATGGCCGCTCTTCCCTTTTGCCTGCCAGGGGAATAAACTTTTTAATTTTCGTGGCACCCCGAAAGGCCGAATTAGCGTGATTACTTCTTGCGGATACCCCACCCGAGTGTGCCGGTGCAAATATGAACACCGTCAATGTTTTACTTTGGCGGTGATCGACAATTTTTGGTCAAATTATGACGTCACTTTTGCACCTAAAAGTTGTAAATCCCAAGGTTTTGCCAATTTTGCATGACTCCACACAGGAAGGTTGTTCAGGATGCTCAACTTGGTCGATTTGCACCGTCAAAACGCGATTTCCAGAGTTGACTATTAGAAAAACAAGATGGCCGCTCTTTCCTTTTTCCTGCCCGGGGAATAACATTTTTAATTTTCGTGGCACCCCGAAAAGCCGAACTAGCGTGATTACTTCTTGCGGATACCCCACCCGAGTGTGCCGGTGCAAATTTGAACCACGCCAATGTTTTACTTTGGTGGTAATCGACGATTTTTGGTCAAATTATGACGTCACTTTTGCACCAAAAAGTTTCTAATTCCCTAGGTTTAGCGAATTTTGCATGACTCCACACAGGAAAGTTGTTCAGGATGCTCAACTTGGTCGATTTGCACCGTCAAAACGCGATTTCCAGAGTTGACTTTTAGAAAAGAAGATGGCCGCTCTTCCCGTTTCCCTGCAAAGGAAATAAACTTTTTAATTTTCGTGGCACCCCGAAAAGCCGAATTAGCGTGATTAATTCTTGCGGATACCCCACCCGAGTGTGCCGGTGCAAATTTGAACCCCGTCAATGTTTTACTTTGGCGGTAATCGACGATTTTTGGTCAAATTATGACGTCACTTTTGTACCAAAAAGTTGTAATTCCCAAGGTTTTGCGAATTTTGCATGACTCCACACAGGAAAGTTGTTCAGGATGCTCAACTTGGACGATTTGCACCGTCAAAACGCGATTTCCAGAGTTAACTATTAGAAAAACAAGACGGCCGCTCTTCCCTTTTGCCTGCCAGGGGAATAAACTTTTTAATTTTCGTGGCACCCCGAAAAGCCGAATTAGCGTGATTACTTATTGCGGATACCCCACCCGAGTGTGCCGGTGCAAATTTGAACCACGCCAATGTTTTACTTTAGCGGTAATCGACGATTTTTGGTCAAATTATGACGTCACTTTTGTACCAAAAAGTTTCTAATTCCCTAGGTTTAGCGAATTTTGCATGACTCCACACAGGAAAGTTGTTCAGGATGCTCAACTTGGTCGATTTGCACCGTCAAAACGCGATTTCCAGAGTTGACTTTTAGAAAACAAGATGGCCGCTCTTCCCGTTTCCCTGCAAAGGAAATAAACTTTTTAATTTTCGTGGCACCCCGAAAAGCCGAATTAGCGTGATTACTTATTGCGGATACCCCACCCGAGTGTGCCGGTGCAAATTTAAACCCCGTCAATGTTTTACTTTAGCGGTAATCGACGATTTTTTGTCAAATTATGACGTCACTTTTGTACCAAAAAGTTGTAATTCCCAAGGTTTTGCCAATTTTGCATGACTCCACACAGGAAAGTTGTTCAGGATGCTCAACTTGGACGATTTGCACCGTCAAAACGCGATTTCCAGAGTTGACTATTAGAAAACAAGATGGCCGCTCTTCCCGTTTCCCTGCCCGGGAAATAAACTTTTTAATTTTCGTGGCACCCCGAAAAACCGAATTAGCGTGATTACTTCTTGCGGATACTCCACCCGAGTGTGCCGGTGCAAATTTGAACCCCGTCAATGTTTTACTTTGGCGGTAATCGACGGTTTTTGGTCAAATTATGACGTCACTTTTGCACCAAAAAGTTGTAATTCCCAAGGTTTTGCCAATTTTGCATGACTCCACACAGGAAAGTTGTTCAGGATGCTCAACTTGGTCGATTTGCACCGTCAAAACGCGATTTCCAGTGTTGACTATTAGAAAAACAAGATGGCCGCTCTTCCCTTTTGCCTGCCCGGGGAATAAACATTTTAATTTCCGTGGCACCCCGAAAAACCGAATTAGCGTGATTACTTATTGCGGATACCCCACCCGAGTGTGCCGGTGCAAATTTGAACCCCGTCAATGTTTTACTTTGGCGGTGATCGACGATTTTTGGTCAAATTATGACGTCAGTTTTGTACCAAAAAGTTGTAATTCCCAAGGTTTTGCCAATTTTGCATAACTCCACACAGGAAAGTTGTTCAGGATGCTCAACTTGGTCGATTTGCACCGTCAAAACGCGATTTCCAGAGTTGACTATTAGAAAAACAAGATGGCCGCTCTTCCCTTTTGCCTGCCAGGGCAATAAACTTTTTAATTTTCGTGGCACCCCGAAAAGCCGAATTAGCGTGATTACTTATTGCGGATACCCCACCCGAGTGTGCCGGTGCAAATATGAACACCGTCAATGTTTTACTTTGGCGGTAATCGACGATTTTTGGTCAAATTATGACGTCGCTTTTGCACCAAAAAGTTGTAATTCCCAAGGTTTTGCAAATTTTGCATGACTCCACACAGGAAAGTTGTTCAGGATGCTCAACTTGGTCGATTTGCACCGTCAAAACGAGATTTCCAGAGTTGACTATTAGAAAAACAAGATGGCCGCTCTTCCTTTTTTCCTGCCCGGGGAATAACCTTTTTAATTTTCGTGGCACCCCGAAAAGCCGAACTAGCGTGATTACTTCTTGCGGATACCCCACCTGAGTGTGCCGGTGCAAATTTGAACCACGCCAATGTTTTACTTTGGCGGTAATCGACGATTTTGGGTCAAATTATGACGTCACTTTTGCACCAATAAGTTGTAATTCCCTAGGTTTTGCAAATTTTGCATGACTCCACACAGGAAAGTTGTTCAGGATGCTCAACTTGATCGATTTGCACCGTCAAAACACGATTTCCAGAGTTGACTATTAGAAAAACAAGATGGCCGCTCTTCCCTTTCCCCTGCCCGGGGAATAACCTTTTTAATTTCCGAGGCACCCCGAAATCCGAATTAGCGTGATTACTTCTTGCGGATACCCCACCCGAGTGTGCCGTGGCAAATTTGAAGCACGCCCATGGTTTACTTTGGCGGTAATCGACGATTTTGGGTCAATTTATGACGTCACTTTTGCACAAAAAAATTGTAATTCCCTAGGTTTTGCGAATTTTGCATGACTCCACACAGGAAAGTTGTTCAGGATGCTCAACTTGATCGATTTGCACCGTCAAAACGCGATTTCCAGAGTTGTCTATTAGAAAAACAATTTGGCCGCTCTTCCCTTTTCCCTGCCCGGGGAATAAACTTTTTAAATTTCGAGGCACCCCGAAAAGCAGAATTAGCGTGATTTCTTCTTGCGGATACCCCACCCGAGTGTGCCGGTGCAAATTTGAGGCACGTCAATGTTTTACTTTGGCGGTAATCAACGATTTTTGGTCAAATTATGACGTCACTTTTGCACCAAAAAGTTGTAATTCCCAAGGTTTTTGCGAATTTTGCATGACTCCACACTGGAAAGTTGTTCAGCATGCTCAACTTGGTCGATTTGCACCGTCAAAACGCGATTTCCAGAGTTGACTATTAGAAAAACAAGATGGCCGCTCTTCCTTTTTTCCTGCCCGGGGAATAACCTTTTTAATTTTCGTGGCACCCCGAAAAGCCGAACTAGCGTGATTACTTCTTGCGGATACCCCACCTGAGTGTGCCGGTGCAAATTTGAACCACGCCAATGTTTTACTTTGGCGGTAATCGACGATTTTGGGTCAAAGTATGACGTCACTTTTGCACCAATAAGTTGTAATTCCCTAGGTTTTGCGAATTTTGCATGACTCCACACAGGAAAGTTGTTCAGGATGCTCAACTTGGTCGATTTGCACCGTCAAAACGCGATTTCCAGATTTGACTATTAGAAAAACAAGATGGCCGCTCTTCCCTTTTCCCTGGCTGGGGAATTCACTTTTTAATTTTCGAGGCACCCCGAAAAGCCGAATTAGCGTGATTTCTTCTTGCGGATACCCCACCCGAGTGTGCCGGTGCAAATTTGAACCACGCCAATGTTTTACTTTGGCGGTAATCGGCGTTTTTTGGTCAATATATGACGTCACTTTTGCACAAAAGGTTGTAATTCGCAAGGTTTTGCGAATTTTGTATGACTCCACACAGGAAAGTTGTTCAGGATGATCAACTTGGTCGATTTGCACCGTCAAAACGCGATTTCCAGAGTTGACTTTTAGAAAACAAGATGGCCACTCTTCCCGTTTCCCTGCCCGGGAAATAAACTTTTTAATTTTCGTGGCACCCCGAAAAGCCGAATTTGCGTGATTACATCTTGCGGATACCCCACCCGAGTGTGCCGGTGCAAATTTGAACCCCCTCAATGTTTTACTTTGGCGGTAATCGACGATTTTTGGTCAAATTATGACGTCACTTTTGCACCAAAAAGTTGTAATTCCCAAGGTTTTGCGAATGTTGCATGACTCCACACTGGAAAGTTGTTCAGGATGCTCAACTTGGTCGATTTGCACCGTGAAAACGCGATTTCCAGAGTTGACTATTAGAAAAACAAGATGGCCGCTCTTCCCTTTTCCCTGCCCGGGGAATAAACCTTTTTAATTTCCGAGGCACCCCGAAATCCGAATTAGCGTGATTACTTCTTGCGGATACCCCACCCGAGTGTGCCCGTGCAAACTTGAAGCACGCCAATGTTTTACTTTGGCGGTAATCGACGATTTTTGGTCAAGTTATGACGTCACTTTTGCACCAAATAGTTGTAATTCCCAAGGTTTTGCGAATTTTGCATGACTCCACACAGGAAAGTTGTTCAGGATGCTCAACTTGGTCGATTTGCACCGTCAAAACGCGATTTCCAGAGTTGACTATTAGAAAAACAAGATGGCCGCTCTTCCCGTTTCCCTGCCCGGGGATTAAACTTTTTAATTTTCGTGGCACCCCGAAAAACCGAATTAGCGTGATTACTTCTTGCGGATACCCCACCCGAGTGTGCCGGTGCAAATTTGAACCCCATCAATGTTTTACTTTGGCGGTAATCGACGATTTTTGGTCAAATTATGACGTCACTTTTGCACCAAAAAGTTGTTTTTCCCTAGGTTTTGCAAATTTTGCATGACTCCACACAGGAAAGTTGTTCAGGATGCTCAACTTGATCGATTTGCACCGTCAAAACGCGGTTTCCAGAGTTGACTATAAGAAAAACAAGATGGCCGCTCTTCCCTTTTCCCTGCCCGGGGAATAACCTTTTTAATTTTCGAGGCACCCCGATATCCGAATTAGCGTGATTACTTCTTGCGGATACCCCACCCGAGTGTGCCGGTGCAAATTTGAACCCGTCAATGATTTACTTTGGCGGTAATCGACGATTTTTGGTCAAGTTATGACGTCACTTTTGCACCAAAAAGTTGTAATTCCCTGGGTTTTGCGAATTTTGCATGACTCCACACAGGAAAATTGTTCAGGATGCTCAACTTGGTCGATTTGCACCGTCAAAACGCGACTTCCAGAGTTGACTATTAGAAAAACAAGATGGCCGCTCTTCCCTTTTCCCTGCCCGGGGAATAAACTTTTTAATTTTCGTGGCACCCCGAAAAACCGAATTAGCGTGATTACTTCTTGCGGATACCCCACCCGAGTGTGTCGGTGCAAATTTGAACCTCTTCAATGTTTTACTTTGACGGTAATCGACGATTTTTGGTCAAATTATGACGTCACTTTTGCACCAAAAAGTTGTAATTCCCAAGGTTTTGCGAATTTTGCATGACTCCACACAGGAAAGTTGTTCAGGATGCTCAACTTGGTCGATTTGCACCGTGAAAACGCGATTTCCAGAGTTGACTATTAGAAAAACAAGATGGCCGCGCTTCCCTTTTCCCTGCCCGGGGAATAAACTTTTTAATTTTCGTGGCACCCCGAAAAACCGAATTAGCGTGATTACTTCTTGCGGATACCCCACCCGAGTGTGCCGGTGCAAATTTGAACCCCGTCAATGTTTTACTTTGGCGGTAATCGACGATTTTTGGTCAAATTATGACGTCACTTTTGCACTAAAAAGTTGTAATTCCCAAGGTTTTGCGAATCCACACAGGAAAGTTGTTCAGGATGCTCAAATTGGTCGATTTGCACCGTCAAAACGCGATTTCCAGAGTTGACTATTAGAAAAACAAGGTGGCCGCTCTTCCCTTTTCCCTGCCCGGGGAATAAACTTTTTAATTTTCGTGGCACCCCGAAAAACCGAATGAGCGTGACTACTTCTTGCGGATACCCCACCCGAGTGTGCCGGTGCAAATTTGAACCCCGTCAATGTTTTACTTTGGCGGTAATCGACGATTTTTGGTCAAATTATGACGTCACTTTTGCACCAAAAAGTTGTATTTCCCTAGGTTTTGCAAATTTTGCATGACTCCACACAGGAAAGTTGTTCAGGATGCTCAACTTGATCGATTTGCACCGTCAAAACGCGGTTTCCAGAGTTGACTATAAGAAAAACAAGATGGCCGCTCTTCCCTTTTCCCTGCCCGGGGAATAACCTTTTTAATTTTCGACGCACCCCGAAATCCGAATTACCGTGATTACTTCTTGCGGATACCCCACCCGAGTGTGCCCGTGCAAATTTGAACCCCGTCAATGTTTTACTTTGGCGGTAATCGACGATTTTTGGTCAAATTATGACGTCACTTTTGCACCAAAAAGTTGTATTTCCCAAGGTTTTGCAAATTTTGCATGACTCCACACAGGAAAGTTGTTCAGGATGCTCAACTTGGTCGATTTGCACCGTCAAAACGCGATTTCCAGAGTTGACTATTAGAAAAAGAAGATGGCCGCTCTTCCCTTTCCCCTGCCCGGGGAATAACCTTTTTAATTTTCGAGGCACCCCGAAAAGCCGAAATAGCGTGATTACTTCATGCAGATACCCCACCCGAGTGTGCCGGTGCAAATTTGAAGCACGCCAATGATTTACTTTGGCGGTAATCGACGATTTTTGGTCAAGTTATGACGTCACTTTTGCACCAAAAAGTTGTAATTCCCTAGGTTTTGCGAATTTTGCATGACTCCACACAGGAAAATTGTTCAGGATGCTCAACTTGGTCGATTTGCACCGTCAAAACGCGATTTCCAGAGTTGACTACTAGAAAAACAAGATGGCCGCTCTTCCCTTTTACCTGGCCGGGGAATAAACTTTTTAATTTTCGTGGCACCCCGAAAAACCGAATTAGCGTGATTACTTCTTGCGGATACCCCACCCGAGTGTGCCGGTGCAAATTTGAACCCGTCAATGTTTTACTTTGGCGGTAATCGACGATTTTTGGTCAAATTATGACGTCACTTTTGCACCAAAAAGTTGTAATTCCCAAGGTTTTGCCATTTTTCATGACTCCACACAGGAAAGTTGTTCAGGATGCTCAACTTGGTCGATTTGCACCGTCAAAACGCGATTTCAAGAGTTGACTATTAGAAAAACAAGATGGCCGCTCTTCCCTTTTCCCTGCCCGGGGAATAACCTTTTTAATTTTCGAGGCACCCCGAAAAGCCGAATTAGCGTGATTACTTCTTGCGGATACCCCACCCGAGTGTGCCCGTGCAAATTTGAACCCCGTCAATGTTTTACTTTGGCGGTAATCGACGATTTTTGGTCAAATTATGACGTCACTTTTGCACCAAAAAGTTGTATTTCCCTAGGTTTTGCAAATTTTGCATGACTCCACACAGGAAAGTTGTTCAGGATGCTCAACTTGGTCGATTTGCACCGTCAAAACGCGATTTCCAGAGTTGACTATTAGAAAAACAAGATGGCCGCTCTTCCCTTTTCCCTGCCCGGGGAATAACCTTTTTAATTTTCGAGGCACCCCGAAAAGCCGAATTAGCGTGATTACTTCTTGCGGATACCCCACCCGAGTGTGCCGGTGCAAATTTGAACCCCGTCAATGTTTTACTTTGGCGATAATCGACGATTTTTGGTCAAATTATGACGTCACTTTTGCACCAAAAAGTTGTAATTCCCAAGGTTTTGCGAATTTTGCATGACTCCACACAGGAAAGTTGTTCAGGATGCTCAACTTGGTCGATTTGCACCGTCAAAACGCGATTTCCAGAGTTGACTATTAGAAAAACAAGATGGCCGCTCTTCCCTTTTTCCTGCCCGGGGAATAACCTTTTTAATTTTCGAGGCACCCCGAAAAGCCGAATTAGCGTGATTACTTCCTGCGGATACCCCACCCGAGTGTGCCCGTGCAAATTTGAACCCCGCCAATGATTTACTTTGGCGGTAATCGACGATTTTTGGTCAAGTTATGACGTCACTTTTGCACCAAAAAGTTGTAATTCCCTAGGTTTTGCGAATTTTGCATGACTCCACTCAGGAAAATTGTTCAGGATGCTCAACTTGGTCGATTTGCACCGTCAAAACGCGATTTCCAGAGTTGACTACTAGAAAAACAAGATGGCCGCTCTTCCCTTTTACCTGGCCGGGGAATAAACTTTTTAATTTTCGTGGCACCCCGAAAAATCGAATTAGCGTGATTACTTCTTGCGGATACCCCACCCGAGTGTGCCGGTGCAAATTTGAACCCGTCAATGTTTTACTTTGGCGGTAATCGACGATTTTTGGTCAAATTATGACGTCACTTTTGCACCAAAAAGTTGTAATTCCCAAGGTTTTGCGAATTTTGCATGACTCCACACAGGAAAGTTGTTCAGGATGCTCAACTTGGTCGATTTGCACCGTCAAAACGCGATTTCCAGAGTTGACTATTAGAAAAACAAGATGGCCGCTCTTCCCTTTTCCCTGCCCGGGGAATAACCTTTTTAATTTTCGAGGCACCCCGAAAAGCCGAATTAGCGTGATTACTTCTTGCGGATACCCCACCCGAGTGTGCCCGTGCAAATTTGAACCCCGTCAATGTTTTACTTTGGCGGTAATCGACGATTTTTGGTCAAATTATGACGTCACTTTTGCACCAAAAAGTTGTATTTCCCTAGGTTTTGCAAATTTTGCATGACTCCACACAGGAAAGTTGTTCAGGATGCTCAACTTGGTCGATTTGCACCGTCAAAACGCGATTTCCAGAGTTGACTATTAGAAAAACAAGATGGCCGCTCTTCCCTTTTTCCTGCCCGGGGAATAACCTTTTTAATTTTCGAGGCACCCCGAAAAGCCGAATTAGCGTGATTACTTCATGCAGATACCCCACCCGAGTGTGCCGGTGCAAATTTGAAGCACGCCAATGATTTACTTTGGCGGTAATCGACGATTTTTGGTCAAGTTATGACGTCACTTTTGCACCAAAAAGTTGTAATTCCCTAGGTTTTGCGAATTTTGCATGACTCCACACAGGAAAATTGTTCAGGATGCTCAACTTGGTCGATTTGCACCGTCAAAACGCGATTTCCAGAGTTGACTACTAGAAAAACAAGATGGCCGCTCTTCCCTTTTACCTGGCCGGGGAATAAACTTTTTAATTTTCGTGGCACCCCGAAAAACCGAATTAGCGTGATTACTTCTTGCGGATACCCCACCCGAGTGTGCCGGTGCAAATTTGAACCCGTCAATGTTTTACTTTGGCGGTAATCGACGATTTTTGGTCAAATTATGACGTCACTTTTGCACCAAAAAGTTGTAATTCCCAAGGTTTTGCCATTTTTCATGACTCCACACAGGAAAGTTGTTCAGGATGCTCAACTTGGTCGATTTGCACCGTCAAAACGCGATTTCAAGAGTTGACTATTAGAAAAACAAGATGGCCGCTCTTCCCTTTTCCCTGCCCGGGGAATAACCTTTTTAATTTTCGAGGCACCCCGAAAAGCCGAATTAGCGTGATTACTTCTTGCGGATACCCCACCCGAGTGTGCCCGTGCAAATTTGAACCCCGTCAATGTTTTACTTTGGCGGTAATCGACGATTTTTGGTCAAATTATGACGTCACTTTTGCACCAAAAAGTTGTATTTCCCTAGGTTTTGCAAATTTTGCATGACTCCACACAGGAAAGTTGTTCAGGATGCTCAACTTGGTCGATTTGCACCGTCAAAACGCGATTTCCAGAGTTGACTATTAGAAAAACAAGATGGCCGCTCTTCCCTTTTCCCTGCCCGGGGAATAACCTTTTTAATTTTCGAGGCACCCCGAAAAGCCGAATTAGCGTGATTACTTCTTGCGGATACCCCACCCGAGTGTGCCGGTGCAAATTTGAACCCCGTCAATGTTTTACTTTGGCGATAATCGACGATTTTTGGTCAAATTATGACGTCACTTTTGCACCAAAAAGTTGTAATTCCCAAGGTTTTGCGAATTTTGCATGACTCCACACAGGAAAGTTGTTCAGGATGCTCAACTTGGTCGATTTGCACCGTCAAAACGCGATTTCCAGAGTTGACTATTAGAAAAACAAGATGGCCGCTCTTCCCTTTTTCCTGCCCGGGGAATAACCTTTTTAATTTTCGAGGCACCCCGAAAAGCCGAATTAGCGTGATTACTTCCTGCGGATACCCCACCCGAGTGTGCCCGTGCAAATTTGAACCCCGCCAATGATTTACTTTGGCGGTAATCGACGATTTTTGGTCAAGTTATGACGTCACTTTTGCACCAAAAAGTTGTAATTCCCTAGGTTTTGCGAATTTTGCATGACTCCACTCAGGAAAATTGTTCAGGATGCTCAACTTGGTCGATTTGCACCGTCAAAACGCGATTTCCAGAGTTGACTACTAGAAAAACAAGATGGCCGCTCTTCCCTTTTACCTGGCCGGGGAATAAACTTTTTAATTTTCGTGGCACCCCGAAAAACCGAATTAGCGTGATTACTTCTTGCGGATACCCCACCCGAGTGTGCCGGTGCAAATTTGAACCCGTCAATGTTTTACTTTGGCGGTAATCGACGATTTTTGGTCAAATTATGACGTCACTTTTGCACCAAAAAGTTGTAATTCCCAAGGTTTTGCGAATTTTGCATGACTCCACACAGGAAAGTTGTTCAGGATGCTCAACTTGGTCGATTTGCACCGTCAAAACGCGATTTCCAGAGTTGACTATTAGAAAAACAAGATGGCCGCTCTTCCCTTTTCCCTGCCCGGGGAATAACCTTTTTAATTTTCGAGGCACCCCGAAAAGCCGAATTAGCGTGATTACTTCTTGCGGATACCCCACCCGAGTGTGCCCGTGCAAATTTGAACCCCGTCAATGTTTTACTTTGGCGGTAATCGACGATTTTTGGTCAAATTATGACGTCACTTTTGCACCAAAAAGTTGTATTTCCCTAGGTTTTGCAAATTTTGCATGACTCCACACAGGAAAGTTGTTCAGGATGCTCAACTTGGTCGATTTGCACCGTCAAAACGCGATTTCCAGAGTTGACTATTAGAAAAACAAGATGGCCGCTCTTCCCTTTTTCCTGCCCGGGGAATAACCTTTTTAATTTTCGAGGCACCCCGAAAAGCCGAATTAGCGTGATTACTTCATGCAGATACCCCACCCGAGTGTGCCGGTGCAAATTTGAAGCACGCCAATGATTTACTTTGGCGGTAATCGACGATTTTTGGTCAAGTTATGACGTCACTTTTGCACCAAAAAGTTGTAATTCCCTAGGTTTTGCGAATTTTGCATGACTCCACACAGGAAAATTGTTCAGGATGCTCAACTTGGTCGATTTGCACCGTCAAAACGCGATTTCCAGAGTTGACTACTAGAAAAACAAGATGGCCGCTCTTCCCTTTTACCTGGCCGGGGAATAAACTTTTTAATTTTCGTGGCACCCCGAAAAACCGAATTAGCGTGATTACTTCTTGCGGATACCCCACCCGAGTGTGCCGGTGCAAATTTGAACCCGTCAATGTTTTACTTTGGCGGTAATCGACGATTTTTTGGTCAAATTATGACGTCACTTTTGCACCAAAAAGTTGTAATTCCCAAGGTTTTGCCAATTTTGCATGACTCCACACAGGAAAGTTGTTCAGGATGCTCAACTTGGTCGATTTGCACCGTCAAAACGCGATTTCAAGAGTTGACTATTAGAAAAACAAGATGGCCGCTCTTCCCTTTTCCCTGCCCGGGGAATAACCTTTTTAATTTTCGAGGCTCCCCGAAAAGCCGAATTAGCGTGATTACTTCTTGCGGATACCCCACCCGAGTGTGCCGGTGCAAATTTGAACCCCGTCAATGTTTTACTTTGGCGGTAATCGACGATTTTTGGTCAAATTATGACGTCACTTTTGCACCAAAAAGTTGTAATTCCCTAGGTTTTGCGAATTTTGCATGACTCCACTCAGGAAAATTGTTCAGGATGCTCAACTTGGTCGATTTGCACCGTCAAAACGCGATTTCCAGAGTTGACTACTAGAAAAACAAGATGGCCGCTCTTCCCTTTTACCTGGCCGGGGAATAAACTTTTTAATTTTCGTGGCACCCCGAAAAACCGAATTAGCGTGATTACTTCTTGCGGATACCCCACCCGAGTGTGCCGGTGCAAATTTGAACCCGTCAATGTTTTACTTTGGCGGTAATCGACGATTTTTGGTCAAATTATGACGTCACTTTTGCACCAAAAAGTTGTAATTCCCAAGGTTTTGCGAATTTTGCATGACTCCACACAGGAAAGTTGTTCAGGATGCTCAACTTGGTCGATTTGCACCGTCAAAACGCGATTTCCAGAGTTGACTATTAGAAAAACAAGATGGCCGCTCTTCCCTTTTCCCTGCCCGGGGAATAACCTTTTTAATTTTCGAGGCACCCCGAAAAGCCGAATTAGCGTGATTACTTCTTGCGGATACCCCACCCGAGTGTGCCCGTGCAAATTTGAACCCCGTCAATGTTTTACTTTGGCGGTAATCGACGATTTTTGGTCAAATTATGACGTCACTTTTGCACCAAAAAGTTGTATTTCCCTAGGTTTTGCAAATTTTGCATGACTCCACACAGGAAAGTTGTTCAGGATGCTCAACTTGGTCGATTTGCACCGTCAAAACGCGATTTCCAGAGTTGACTATTAGAAAAACAAGATGGCCGCTCTTCCCTTTTTCCTGCCCGGGGAATAACCTTTTTAATTTTCGAGGCACCCCGAAAAGCCGAATTAGCGTGATTACTTCATGCAGATACCCCACCCGAGTGTGCCGGTGCAAATTTGAAGCACGCCAATGATTTACTTTGGCGGTAATCGACGATTTTTGGTCAAGTTATGACGTCACTTTTGCACCAAAAAGTTGTAATTCCCTAGGTTTTGCGAATTTTGCATGACTCCACACAGGAAAATTGTTCAGGATGCTCAACTTGGTCGATTTGCACCGTCAAAACGCGATTTCCAGAGTTGACTACTAGAAAAACAAGATGGCCGCTCTTCCCTTTTACCTGGCCGGGGAATAAACTTTTTAATTTTCGTGGCACCCCGAAAAACCGAATTAGCGTGATTACTTCTTGCGGATACCCCACCCGAGTGTGCCGGTGCAAATTTGAACCCGTCAATGTTTTACTTTGGCGGTAATCGACGATTTTTTGGTCAAATTATGACGTCACTTTTGCACCAAAAAGTTGTAATTCCCAAGGTTTTGCCAATTTTGCATGACTCCACACAGGAAAGTTGTTCAGGATGCTCAACTTGGTCGATTTGCACCGTCAAAACGCGATTTCAAGAGTTGACTATTAGAAAAACAAGATGGCCGCTCTTCCCTTTTCCCTGCCCGGGGAATAACCTTTTTAATTTTCGAGGCTCCCCGAAAAGCCGAATTAGCGTGATTACTTCTTGCGGATACCCCACCCGAGTGTGCCGGTGCAAATTTGAACCCCGTCAATGTTTTACTTTGGCGGTAATCGACGATTTTTGGTCAAATTTTGACGTCACTTTTGCACCAAAAAGTTGTATTTCCCTAGGTTTTGCAAATTTTGCATGACTCCACACAGGAAAGTTGTTCAGGATGCTCAACTTGGTCGATTTGCACCGTCAAAACGCGATTTCCAGAGTTGACTATTAGAAAAACAAGATGGCCGCTCTTCCCTTTTTCCTGCCCGGGGAATAACCTTTTTAATTTTCGAGGCACCCCGAAAAGCCGAATTAGCGTGATTACTTCTTGCGGATACCCCACCCGAGTGTGCCCGTGCAAATTTGAACCCCGCCAATGATTTACTTTGGCGGTAATCGACGATTTTTGGTCAAGTTATGACGTCACTTTTGCACCAAAAAGTTGTAATTCCCTAGGTTTTGCGAATTTTGCATGACTCCACTCAGGAAAATTGTTCAGGATGCTCAACTTGGTCGATTTGCACCGTCAAAACGCGATTTCCAGAGTTGACTACTAGAAAAACAAGATGGCCGCTCTTCCCTTTTCCCTGCCCGGGGAATAACCTTTTTAATTTTCGAGGCACCCCGAAAAGCCGAATTAGCGTGATTACTTCGTGCGGATACCCCACCCGAGTGTGCCGGTGCAAATTTGAACCCGTCAATGTTTTACTTTGGCGGTAATCGACGATTTTTGGTCAAATTATGACGTCACTTTTGCACCAAAAAGTTGTAATTCCCAAGGTTTTGCGAATTTTGCATGACTCCACACAGGAAAGTTGTTCAGGATGCTCAACTTGGTCGATTTGCACCGTCAAAACGCGATTTCCAGAGTTGACTATTAGAAAAACAAGATGGCCGCTCTTCCCTTTTTACTGCCCGGGGAATAACCTTTTTAATTTTCGAGGCACCCCGAAATCCGAATTAGCGTGATTACTTCTTGCGGATACCCCACCCGAGTGTGCCGGTGCAAATTTGAACCCGTCAATGTTTTACTTTGGCGGTAATCGACGATTTTTGGTCAAATTATGACGTCACTTTTGCACCAAAAAGTTGTATTTCCCTAGGTTTTGCAAATTTTGCATGACTCCACACAGGAAAGTTGTTCAGGATGCTCAACTTGATCGATTTGCACCGTCAAAACGCGGTTTCCAGAGTTGACTATTAGAAAACAAGATGGCCGCTCTTCCCTTTTCCCTGCCCGGGGAATAACCTTTTTAATTTTCGAGGCACCCCGCAATCCGAATTAGCGTGATTACTTCTTGCGGATACCCCACCCGAGTGTGCCGGTGCAAATTTGAACCCCCTCAATGTTTTACTTTGGCGGTAATCGACGATTTTTGGTCAAATTATGACGTCACATTTGCACCAAAAAGTTGTAATTCCCAAGGTTTTGCGAATTTTGCATGACTCCAAACAGGAAAGTTGTTCAGGATGCTCAACTTGGTCGATTTGCACCGTCAAAACGCGATTTCCAGAGTTGACTATTAGAAAAACAAGATGGCCGCTCTTCCCTTTTCCCTGCCCACGGAGTAAACTTTTTAATTTTCGTGGCACCCCGAAAAACCGAATTAGCGTGATTACTTCTTGCGGATACCCCACCCGAGTGTGCCGGTGCAAATTTGAACCCCCTCAATGTTTTACTTTGGCGGTAATCGACGATTTTTGGTCAAATTATGACGTCACTTTTGCACCAAAAAGTTGTAATTCCCAAGGTTTTGCGAATTTTGCATGACTCCACACAGGAAAGTTGTTCAGGATGCTCAACTTGGTCGATTTGCACCGTCAAAACGCGATTTCCAGAGTTGACTATTAGAAAAACAAGTAGGCCGCTCTTCCCTTTTTCCTGCCCGGGGAATAACCTTTTTAACTTTCGTGGCACCCCGAAAAACCGAATAAGCGTGATTACTTCTTGCGGATACCCCACCCGAGTGTGCCGGTGCAAATTTGAACCCCGTCAATGTTTTACTTTGGCGATAATCGACGATTTTTGGTCAAATTATGACGTCACTTTTGCACCAAAAAGTTGTAATTCCCAAGGTTTTGCCAATTTTGCATGACTCCACACAGGAAAGTTGTTCTGGATGCTCAACTTGGTCGATTTGCACCGTCAAAACGCGATTTCCAGAGTTGACTATTAGAAAAACAAGATGGCCGCTCTTCCCTTTTTACTGCCCGGGGAATAACCTTTTTAATTTTCGAGGCACCCCGAAATCCGAATTAGCGTGATTACTTCTTGCGGATACCCCACCCGAGTGTGCCGGTGCAAATTTGAACCCGTCAATGTTTTACTTTGGCGGTAATCGACGATTTTTGGTCAAATTATGACGTCACTTTTGCACCAAAAAGTTGTAATTCCCAAGGTTTTGCCAATTTTGCATGACTCCACACAGGAAAGTTGTTCAGGATGCTCAACTTGGTCGATTTGCACCGTCAAAACGCGATTTCAAGAGTTGACTATTAGAAAAACAAGATGGCCGCTCTTCCCTTTTCCCTGCCCGGGGAATAACCTTTTTAATTTTCGAGGCACCCCGAAAAGCCGAATTAGCGTGATTACTTCTTGCGGATACCCCACCCGAGTGTGCCCGTGCAAATTTGAACCCCGTCAATGTTTTACTTTGGCGGTAATCGACGATTTTTGGTCAAATTATGACGTCACTTTTGCACCAAAAAGTTGTAATTCCCAAGGTTTTGCGAATTTTGCATGACTCCACACAGGAAAGTTGTTCAGGATGCTCAACTTGGTCGATTTGCACCGTCAAAACGCGATTTCCAGAGTTGACTATTAGAAAAACAAGATGGCCGCTCTTCCCTTTTCCCTGCCCGGGGAATAACCTTTTTAATTTTCGAGGCACCCCGAAAAGCCGAATTAGCGTGATTACTTCTTGCGGATACCCCACCCGAGTGTGCCCGTGCAAATTTGAACCCCGCCAATGATTTACTTTGGCGGTAATCGACGATTTTTGGTCAAGTTATGACGTCACTTTTGCACCAAAAAGTTGTAATTCCCTAGGTTTTGCGAATTTTGCATGACTCCACACAGGAAAATTGTTCAGGATGCTCAACTTGGTCGATTTGCACCGTCAAAACGCGATTTCCAGAGTTGACTACTAGAAAAACAAGATGGCCGCTCTTCCCTTTTACCTGGCCGGGGAATAAACTTTTTAATTTTCGTGGCACCCCGAAAAACCGAATTAGCGTGATTACTTCTTGCGGATACCCCACCCGAGTGTGCCGGTGCAAATTTGAACCCGTCAATGTTTTACTTTGGCGGTAATCGACGATTTTTGGTCAAATTATGACGTCACTTTTGCACCAAAAAGTTGTATTTCCCTAGGTTTTGCAAATTTTGCATGACTCCACACAGGAAAGTTGTTCAGGATGCTCAACTTGGTCGATTTGCACCGTCAAAACGCGATTTCCAGAGTTGACTATTAGAAAAACAAGATGGCCGCTCTTCCCTTTTCCCTGCCCGGGGAATAACCTTTTTAATTTTCGAGGCACCCCGAAAAGCCGAATTAGCGTGATTACTTCTTGCGGATACCCCACCCGAGTGTGCCGGTGCAAATTTGAACCCCGTCAATGTTTTACTTTGGCGATAATCGACGATTTTTGGTGAAATTATGACGTCACTTTTGCACCAAAAAGTTGTAATTCCCAAGGTTTTGCCAATTTTGCATGACTCCACACAGGAAAGTTGTTCTGGATGCTCAACTTGGTCGATTTGCACCGTCAAAACGCGATTTCCAGAGTTGACTATTAGAAAAACAAGATGGCCGCTCTTCCCTTTTTACTGCCCGGGGAATAACCTTTTTAATTTTCGAGGCACCCCGAAATCCGAATTAGCGTGATTACTTCTTGCGGATACCCCACCCGAGTGTGCCGGTGCAAATTTGAACCCGTCAATGTTTTACTTTGGCGGTAATCGACGATTTTTGGTCAAATTATGACGTCACTTTTGCACCAAAAAGTTGTAATTCCCAAGGTTTTGCCAATTTTGCATGACTCCACACAGGAAAGTTGTTCAGGATGCTCAACTTGGTCGATTTGCACCGTCAAAACGCGATTTCAAGAGTTGACTATTAGAAAAACAAGATGGCCGCTCTTCCCTTTTCCCTGCCCGGGGAATAACCTTTTTAATTTTCGAGGCACCCCGAAAAGCCGAATTAGCGTGATTACTTCTTGCGGATACCCCACCCGAGTGTGCCCGTGCAAATTTGAACCCCGTCAATGTTTTACTTTGGCGGTAATCGACGATTTTTGGTCAAATTATGACGTCACTTTTGCACCAAAAAGTTGTAATTCCCAAGGTTTTGCGAATTTTGCATGACTCCACACAGGAAAGTTGTTCAGGATGCTCAACTTGGTCGATTTGCACCGTCAAAACGCGATTTCCAGAGTTGACTATTAGAAAAACAAGATGGCCGCTCTTCCCTTTTCCCTGCCCGGGGAATAACCTTTTTAATTTTCGAGGCACCCCGAAAAGCCGAATTAGCGTGATTACTTCTTGCGGATACCCCACCCGAGTGTGCCCGTGCAAATTTGAACCCCGCCAATGATTTACTTTGGCGGTAATCGACGATTTTTGGTCAAGTTATGACGTCACTTTTGCACCAAAAAGTTGTAATTCCCTAGGTTTTGCGAATTTTGCATGACTCCACACAGGAAAATTGTTCAGGATGCTCAACTTGGTCGATTTGCACCGTCAAAACGCGATTTCCAGAGTTGACTACTAGAAAAACAAGATGGCCGCTCTTCCCTTTTACCTGGCCGGGGAATAAACTTTTTAATTTTCGTGGCACCCCGAAAAACCGAATTAGCGTGATTACTTCTTGCGGATACCCCACCCGAGTGTGCCGGTGCAAATTTGAACCCGTCAATGTTTTACTTTGGCGGTAATCGACGATTTTTGGTCAAATTATGACGTCACTTTTGCACCAAAAAGTTGTATTTCCCTAGGTTTTGCAAATTTTGCATGACTCCACACAGGAAAGTTGTTCAGGATGCTCAACTTGGTCGATTTGCACCGTCAAAACGCGATTTCCAGAGTTGACTATTAGAAAAACAAGATGGCCGCTCTTCCCTTTTCCCTGCCCGGGGAATAACCTTTTTAATTTTCGAGGCACCCCGAAAAGCCGAATTAGCGTGATTACTTCTTGCGGATACCCCACCCGAGTGTGCCGGTGCAAATTTGAACCCCGTCAATGTTTTACTTTGGCGATAATCGACGATTTTTGGTGAAATTATGACGTCACTTTTGCACCAAAAAGTTGTAATTCCCAAGGTTTTGCGAATTTTGCATGACTCCACACAGGAAAGTTGTTCAGGATGCTCAACTTGGTCGATTTGCACCGTCAAAACGCGATTTCCAGAGTTGACTATTAGAAAAACAAGATGGCCGCTCTTCCCTTTTTCCTGCCCGGGGAATAACCTTTTTAATTTTCGAGGCACCCCGAAAAGCCGAATTAGCGTGATTACTTCTTGCGGATACCCCACCCGAGTGTGCCGGTGCAAATTTGAACCCGTCAATGTTTTACTTTGGCGGTAATCGACGATTTTTGGTCAAATTATGACGTCACTTTTGCACCAAAAAGTTGTATTTCCCTAGGTTTTGCAAATTTTGCATGACTCCACACAGGAAAGTTGTTCAGGATGCTCAACTTGGTCGATTTGCACCGTCAAAACGCGATTTCCAGAGTTGACTATTAGAAAAACAAGATGGCCGCTCTTCCCTTTTCCCTGCCCGGGGAATAACCTTTTTAATTTTCGAGGCACCCCGAAAAGCCGAATTAGCGTGATTACTTCTTGCGGATACCCCACCCGAGTGTGCCGGTGCAAATTTGAACCCCGTCAATGTTTTACTTTGGCGATAATCGACGATTTTTGGTGAAATTATGACGTCACTTTTGCACCAAAAAGTTGTAATTCCCAAGGTTTTGCGAATTTTGCATGACTCCACACAGGAAAGTTGTTCAGGATGCTCAACTTGGTCGATTTGCACCGTCAAAACGCGATTTCCAGAGTTGACTATTAGAAAAACAAGATGGCCGCTCTTCCCTTTTTCCTGCCCGGGGAATAACCTTTTTAATTTTCGAGGCACCCCGAAAAGCCGAATTAGCGTGATTACTTCTTGCGGATACCCCACCCGAGTGTGCCCGTGCAAATTTGAACCCCGCCAATGATTTACTTTGGCGGTAATCGACGATTTTTGGTCAAGTTATGACGTCACTTTTGCACCAAAAAGTTGTAATTCCCTAGGTTTTGCGAATTTTGCATGACTCCACTCAGGAAAATTGTTCAGGATGCTCAACTTGGTCGATTTGCACCGTCAAAACGCGATTTCCAGAGTTGACTACTAGAAAAACAAGATGGCCGCTCTTCCCTTTTACCTGGCCGGGGAATAAACTTTTTAATTTTCGTGGCACCCCGAAAAACCGAATTAGCGTGATTACTTCTTGCGGATACCCCACCCGAGTGTGCCGGTGCAAATTTGAACCCCGTCAATGTTTTACTTTGGCGATAATCGACGATTTTTGGTCAAATTATGACGTCACTTTTGCACCAAAAAGTTGTAATTCCCAAGGTTTTGCGAATTTTGCATGACTCCACACAGGAAAGTTGTTCAGGATGCTCAACTTGGTCGATTTGCACCGTCAAAACGCGATTTCCAGAGTTGACTATTAGAAAAACAAGATGGCCGCTCTTCCCTTTTTCCTGCCCGGGGAATAACCTTTTTAATTTTCGAGGCACCCCGAACAGCCGAATTAGCGTGATTACTTCTTGCGGATACCCCACCCGAGTGTGCCCGTGCAAATTTGAACCCCGCCAATGATTTACTTTGGCGGTAATCGACGATTTTTGGTCAAGTTATGACGTCACTTTTGCACCAAAAAGTTGTAATTCCCTAGGTTTTGCGAATTTTGCATGACTCCACTCAGGAAAATTGTTCAGGATGCTCAACTTGGTCGATTTGCACCGTCAAAACGCGATTTCCAGAGTTGACTACTAGAAAAACAAGATGGCCGCTCTTCCCTTTTACCTGGCCGGGGAATAAACTTTTTAATTTTCGTGGCACCCCGAAAAACCGAATTAGCGTGATTACTTCTTGCGGATACCCCACCCGAGTGTGCCGGTGCAAATTTGAACCCGTCAATGTTTTACTTTGGCGGTAATCGACGATTTTTGGTGAAATTATGACGTCACTTTTGCACCAAAAAGTTGTAATTCCCAAGGTTTTGCGAATTTTGCATGACTCCACACAGGAAAGTTGTTCAGGATGCTCAACTTGGTCGATTTGCACCGTCAAAACGCGATTTCAAGAGTTGACTATTAGAAAAACAAGATGGCCGCTCTTCCCTTTTCCCTGCCCGGGGAATAACCTTTTTAATTTTCGAGGCACCCCGAAAAACCGAATTAGCGTGATTACTTCTTGCGGATACCCCACCCGAGTGTGCCGGTGCAAATTTGAACCCGTCAATGTTTTACTTTGGCGGTAATCGACGATTTTTGGTGAAATTATGACGTCACTTTTGCACCAAAAAGTTGTAATTCCCAAGGTTTTGCGAATTTTGCATGACTCCACACAGGAAAGTTGTTCAGGATGCTCAACTTGGTCGATTTGCACCGTCAAAACGCGATTTCAAGAGTTGACTATTAGAAAAACAAGATGGCCGCTCTTCCCTTTTCCCTGCCCGGGGAATAACCTTTTTAATTTTCGAGGCGCCCCGAAAAGCCGAATTAGCGTGATTACTTCTTGCGGATACCCCACCCGAGTGTGCCCGTGCAAATTTGAACCCCGTCAATGTTTTACTTTGGCGGTAATCGACGATTTTTGGTCAAATTATGACGTCACTTTTGCACCAAAAAGTTGTATTTCCCTAGGTTTTGCAAATTTTGCATGACTCCACACAGGAAAGTTGTTCAGGATGCTCAACTTGATCGATTTGCACCGTCAAAACGCGGTTTTCAGAGTTGACTATAAGAAAACAAGTTGGCCGCTCTTCCCTTTTCCCTGCCCGGGGAATAACCTTATTAATTTTCGAGGCACCCCGCAATCCGAATTAGCGTGATTACTTCTTGCGGATACCCCACCCGAGTGTGCCGGTGCAAATTTGAACCCCCTCAATGTTTTACTTTGGCGGTAATCGACGATTTTTGGTCAAATTATGACGTCACATTTGCACGAAAAAGTTGTAATTCCCAAGGTTTTGCGAATTTTGCATGACTCCAAACAGGAAAGTTGTTCAGGATGCTCAACTTGGTCGAATTGCACCGTCAAAACGCGATTTCCAGAGTTGACTATTAGAAAAACAAGATGGCCGCTCTTCCCTTTTCCCTGCCCGGGGAGTAAACTTTTTAATTTTCGTGGCACCCCGAAAAACCGAATTAGCGTGATTACTTCTTGCGGATACCCCACCCGAGTGTGCCGGTGCAAATTTGAACCCCCTCAATGTTTTACTTTGGCGGTAATCGACGATTTTTGGTCAAATTATGACGTCACTTTTGCACCAAAAAGTTGTAATTCCCAAGGTTTTGCGAATTTTGCATGACTCCACACAGGAAAGTTGTTCAGGATGCTCAACTTGGTCGATTTGCACCGTCAAAACGCGATTTCCAGAGTTGACTATTAGAAAAACAAGTAGGCCGCTCTTCCCTTTTTCCTGCCCGGGGAATAACCTTTTTAACTTTCGTGGCACCCCGAAAAACCGAATAAGCGTGATTACTTCTTGCGGATACCCCACCCGAGTGTGCCGGTGCAAATTTGAACCCCGTCAATGTTTTACTTTGGCGATAATCGACGATTTTTGGTCAAATTATGACGTCACTTTTGCACCAAAAAGTTGTAATTCCCAAGGTTTTGCCAATTTTGCATGACTCCACACAGGAAAGTTGTTCTGGATGCTCAACTTGGTCGATTTGCACCGTCAAAACGCGATTTCCAGAGTTGACTATTAGAAAAACAAGATGGCCGCTCTTCCCTTTTTACTGCCCGGGGAATAACCTTTTTAATTTTCGAGGCACCCCGAAATCCGAATTAGCGTGATTACTTCTTGCGGATACCCCACCCGAGTGTGCCGGTGCAAATTTGAACCCGTCAATGTTTTACTTTGGCGGTAATCGACGATTTTTGGTCAAATTATGACGTCACTTTTGCACCAAAAAGTTGTAATTCCCAAGGTTTTGCCAATTTTGCATGACTCCACACAGGAAAGTTGTTCAGGATGCTCAACTTGGTCGATTTGCACCGTCAAAATGCGATTTCAAGAGTTGACTATTAGAAAAACAAGATGGCCGCTCTTCCCTTTTTCCTGCCCGGGGAATAACCTTTTTAATTTTCGAGGCACCCCGAAAGCCGAATTAGCGTGATTACTTCTTGCGGATACCCCACCCGAGTGTGCCCGTGCAAATTTGAACCCCGTCAATGTTTTACTTTGGCGGTAATCGACGATTTTTGGTAAAATTATGACGTCACTTTTGCACCAAAAAGTTGTATTTCCCTAGGTTTTGCAAATTTTGCATGACTCAACACAGGAAAGTTGTTCAGGATGCTCAACTTGGTCGATTTGCACCGTCAAAACGCGATTTCCAGAGTTGACTATTAGAAAAACAAGATGGCCGCTCTTCCCTTTTACCTGCCCGGGGAATAACCTTTTTAATTTTCGAGGCACCCCGAAAAGCCGAATTAGCGTGATTACTTCTTGCGGATACCCCACCCGAGTGTGCCGGTGCAAATTTGAACCCCGTCAATGTTTTACTTTGGCGATAATCGACGATTTTTGGTCAAATTATGACGTCACTTTTGCACCAAAAAGTTGTAATTCCCAAGGTTTTGCGAATTTTGCATGACTCCACACAGGAAAGTTGTTCAGGATGCTCAACTTGGTCGATTTGCACCGTCAAAACGCGATTTCCAGAGTTGACTATTAGAAAAACAAGATGGCCGCTCTTCCCTTTTTCCTGCCCGGGGAATAACCTTTTTAATTTTCGAGGCACCCCGAAAAGCCGAATTAGCGTGATTACTTCTTGCGGATACCCCACCCGAGTGTGCCCGTGCAAATTTGAACCCCGCCAATGATTTACTTTGGCGGTAATCGACGATTTTTGGTCAAGTTATGACGTCACTTTTGCACCAAAAAGTTGTAATTCCCTAGGTTTTGCGAATTTTGCATGACTCCACTCAGGAAAATTGTTCAGGATGCTCAACTTGGTCGATTTGCACCGTCAAAACGCGATTTCCAGAGTTGACTACTAGAAAAACAAGATGGCCGCTCTTCCCTTTTACCTGGCCGGGGAATAAACTTTTTAATTTTCGTGGCACCCCGAAAAACCGAATTAGCGTGATTACTTCTTGTGGATACCCCACCCGAGTGTGCCGGTGCAAATTTGAACCCCGTCAATGTTTTACTTTGGCGATAATCGACGATTTTTGGTCAAATTATGACGTCACTTTTGCACCAAAAAGTTGTAATTCCCAAGGTTTTGCGAATTTTGCATGACTCCACACAGGAAAGTTGTTCAGGATGCTCAACTTGGTCGATTTGCACCGTCAAAACGCGATTTCCAGAGTTGACTATTAGAAAAACAAGATGGCCGCTCTTCCCTTTTTCCTGCCCGGGGAATAACCTTTTTAATTTTCGAGGCACCCCGAAAAGCCGAATTAGAGTGATTACTTCTTGCGGATACCCCACCCGAGTGTGCCCGTGCAAATTTGAACCCCGCCAATGATTTACTTTGGCGGTAATCGACGATTTTTGGTCAAGTTATGACGTCACTTTTGCACCAAAAAGTTGTAATTCCCTAGGTTTTGCGAATTTTGCATGACTCCACTCAGGAAAATTGTTCAGGATGCTCAACTTGGTCGATTTGCACCGTCAAAACGCGATTTCCAGAGTTGACTACTAGAAAAACAAGATGGCCGCTCTTCCCTTTTACCTGGCCGGGGAATAAACTTTTTAATTTTCGTGGCACCCCGAAAAACCGAATTAGCGTGATTACTTCTTGCGGATACCCCACCCGAGTGTGCCGGTGCAAATTTGAACCCGTCAATGTTTTACTTTGGCGGTAATCGACGATTTTTGGTGAAATTATGACGTCACTTTTGCACCAAAAAGTTGTAATTCCCAAGGTTTTGCGAATTTTGCATGACTCCACACAGGAAAGTTGTTCAGGATGCTCAACTTGGTCGATTTGCACCGTCAAAACGCGATTTCAAGAGTTGACTATTAGAAAAACAAGATGGCCGCTCTTCCCTTTTCCCTGCCCGGGGAATAACCTTTTTAATTTTCGAGGCGCCCCGAAAAGCCGAATTAGCGTGATTACTTCTTGCGGATACCCCACCCGAGTGTGCCCGTGCAAATTTGAACCCCGTCAATGTTTTACTTTGGCGGTAATCGACGATTTTTGGTCAAATTATGACGTCACTTTTGCACCAAAAAGTTGTATTTCCCTAGGTTTTGCAAATTTTGCATGACTCCACACAGGAAAGTTGTTCAGGATGCTCAACTTGATCGATTTGCACCGTCAAAACGCGGTTTCCAGAGTTGACTATAAGAAAACAAGTTGGCCGCTCTTCCCTTTTCCCTGCCCGGGGAATAACCTTATTAATTTTCGAGGCACCCCGCAATCCGAATTAGCGTGATTACTTCTTGCGGATACCCCACCCGAGTGTGCCGGTGCAAATTTGAACCCCCTCAATGTTTTACTTTGGCGGTAATCGACGATTTTTGGTCAAATTATGACGTCACATTTGCACCAAAAAGTTGTAATTCCCAAGGTTTTGCGAATTTTGCATGACTCCAAACAGGAAAGTTGTTCAGGATGCTCAACTTGGTCGAATTGCACCGTCAAAACGCGATTTCCAGAGTTGACTATTAGAAAAACAAGATAGCCGCTCTTCCCTTTTCCCTGCCCGGGGAGTAAACTTTTTAATTTTCGTGGCACCCCGAAAAACCGAATTAGCGTGATTACTTCTTGCGGATACCCCACCCGAGTGTGCCGGTGCAAATTTGAACCCCCTCAATGTTTTACTTTGGCGGTAATCGACGATTTTTGGTCAAATTATGACGTCACTTTTGCACCAAAAAGTTGTAATTCCCAAGGTTTTGCGAATTTTGCATGACTCCACACAGGAAAGTTGTTCAGGATGCTCAACTTGGTCGATTTGCACCGTCAAAACGCGATTTCCAGAGTTGACTATTAGAAAAACAAGTAGGCCGCTCTTCCCTTTTTCCTGCCCGGGGAATAACCTTTTTAACTTTCGTGGCACCCCGAAAAACCGAATAAGCGTGATTACTTCTTGCGGATACCCCACCCGAGTGTGCCGGTGCAAATTTGAACCCCGTCAATGTTTTACTTTGGCGATAATCGACGATTTTTGGTCAAATTATGACGTCACTTTTGCACCAAAAAGTTGTAATTCCCAAGGTTTTGCGAATTTTGCATGACTCCACACAGGAAAGTTGTTCTGGATGCTCAACTTGGTCGATTTGCACCGTCAAAACGCGATTTCCAGAGTTGACTATTAGAAAAACAAGATGGCCGCTCTTCCCTTTTTACTGCCCGGGGAATAACCTTTTTAATTTTCGAGGCACCCCGAAATCCGAATTAGCGTGATTACTTCTTGCGGATACCCCACCCGAGTGTGCCGGTGCAAATTTGAACCCGTCAATGTTTTACTTTGGCGGTAATCGACGATTTTTGGTCAAATTATGACGTCACTTTTGCACCAAAAAGTTGTAATTCCCAAGGTTTTGCCAATTTTGCATGACTCCACACAGGAAAGTTGTTCAGGATGCTCAACTTGGTCGATTTGCACCGTCAAAACGCGATTTCAAGAGTTGACTATTAGAAAAACAAGATGGCCGCTCTTCCCTTTTCCCTGCCCGGGGAATAACCTTTTTAATTTTCGAGGCACCCCGAAAAGCCGAATTAGCGTGATTACTTCTTGCGGATACCCCACCCGAGTGTGCCCGTGCAAATTTGAACCCCGTCAATGTTTTACTTTGGCGGTAATCGACGATTTTTGGTCAAATTATGACGTCACTTTTGCACCAAAAAGTTGTATTTCCCTAGGTTTTGCAAATTTTGCATGACTCCACACAGGAAAGTTGTTTAGGATGCTCAACTTGGTCGATTTGCACCGTCAAAACGCGATTTCCAGAGTTGACTATTAGAAAAACAAGATGGCCGCTCTTCCCTTTTCCCTGCCCGGGGAATAACCTTTTTAATTTTCGAGGCACCCCGAAAAGCCGAATTAGCGTGATTACTTCTTGCGGATACCCCACCCGAGTGTGCCGGTGCAAATTTGAACCCCGTCAATGATTTACTTTGGCGATAATCGACGATTTTTGGTCAAATTATGACGTCACTTTTGCACCAAAAAGTTGTAATTCCCAAGGTTTTGCGAATTTTGCATGACTCCACACAGGAAAGTTGTTCAGGATGCTCAACTTGGTCGATTTGCACCGTCAAAACGCGATTTCCAGATTTGACTATTAGAAAAACAAGTAGGCCGCTCTTCCCTTTTTCCTGCCCGGGGAATAACCTTTTTAATTTTCGAGGCACCCCGAAAAGCCGAATTAGCGTGATTACTTCTTGCGGATACCCCACCCGAGTGTGCCCGTGCAAATTTGAACCCCGCCAATGATTTACTTTGGCGGTAATCGACGATTTTTGGTCAAGTTATGACGTCATTTTTGCACCAAAAAGTTGTAATTCCCTAGGTTTTGCGAATTTTGCATGACTCCACTCAGGAAAATTGTTCAGGATGCTCAACTTGGTCGATTTGCACCGTCAAAACGCGATTTCCGGAGTTGACTACTAGAAAAACAAGATGGCCGCTCTTAACTTTTACCTGGCCGGGGAATAAACTTTTTAATTTTCGTGGCACCCCGAAAAACCGAATTAGCGTGATTACTTCTTGCGGATACCCCACCCGAGTGTGCCGGTGCAAATTTGAACCCGTCAATGTTTTACTTTGGCGGTAATCGACGATTTTTGGTCAAATTATGACGTCACTTTTGCACCAAAAAGTTGTAATTCCCAAGGTTTTGCGAATTTTGCATGACTCCACACAGGAAAGTTGTTCAGGATGCTCAACTTGGTCGATTTGCACCGTCAAAACGCGATTTCAAGAGTTGACTATTAGAAAAACAAGATGGTCGCTCTTCCCTTTTCCCTGCCCGGGGAATAACCTTTTTAACTTTCGAGGCACCCCGAAAAGCCGAATTAGCGTGATTACTTCTTGCGGATACCCCACCCGAGTGTGCCGGTGCAAATTTCAACCCCCTCAATGTTTTACTTTGGCGGTAATCGACGATTTTTGGTCAAATTATGACGTCACTTTTGCACCAAAAAGTTGTATTTCCCTAGGTTTTGCAAATTTTGCCTGACTCCACACAGGAAAGTTGTTCAGGATGCTCAACTTGATCGATTTGCACCGTCAAAACGCGGTTTCCAGAGTTGACTATAAGAAAACAAGTTGGCCGCTCTTCCCTTTTCCCTGCCCGGGGAATAACCTTATTAATTTTCGAGGCACCCCGCAATCCGAATTAGCGTGATTACTTCTTGCGGATACCCCACCCGAGTGTGCCGGTGCAAATTTGAACCCCCTCAATGTTTTACTTTGGCGGTAATCGACGATTTTTGGTCAAATTATGACGTCACATTTGCACCAAAAAGTTGTAATTCCCAAGGTTTTGCGAATTTTGCATGACTCCAAACAGGAAAGTTGTTCAGGATGCTCAACTTGGTCGAATTGCACCGTCAAAACGCGATTTCCAGAGTTGACTATTAGAAAAACAAGATGGCCGCTCTTCCCTTTTCCCTGCCCGGGGAGTAAACTTTTTAATTTTCGTTGCACCCCGAAAAACCGAATTAGCGTGATTACTTCTTGCGGATACCCCACCCGAGTGTGCCGGTGCAAATTTGAACCCCCTCAATGTTTTACTTTGGCGGTAATCGACGATTTTTGGTCAAATTATGACGTCACTTTTGCACCAAAAAGTTGTAATTCCCAAGGTTTTGCGAATTTTGCATGACTCCACACAGGAAAGTTGTTCAGGATGCTCAACTTGGTCGATTTGCACCGTCAAAACGCGATTTCCAGAGTTGACTATTAGAAAAACAAGTAGGCCGCTCTTCCCTTTTTCCTGCCCGGGGAATAACCTTTTTAATTTTCGAGGCACCCCGAAAAGCCGAATTAGCGTGATTACTTCTTGCGGATACCCCACCCGAGTGTGCCCGTGCAAATTTGAACCCCGTCAATGTTTTACTTTGGCGATAATCGACGATTTTTGGTCAAGTTATGACGTCACTTTTGCACCAAAAAGTTGTAATTCCCTAGGTTTTGCGAATTTTGCATGACTCCACTCAGGAAAATTGTTCAGGATGCTCAACTTGGTCGATTTGCACCGTCAAAACGCGATTTCCAGAGTTGACTACTAGAAAAACAAGATGGCCGCTCTTCCCTTTTACCTGGCCGGGGAATAAACTTTTTAATTTTCGTGGCACCCCGAAAAACCGAATTAGCGTGATTACTTCTTGCGGATACCCCACCCGAGTGTGCCGGTGCAAATTTGAACCCCGTCAATGTTTTACTTTGGCGATAATCGACGATTTTTGGTCAAATTATGACGTCACTTTTGCACCAAAAAGTTGTAATTCCCAAGGTTTTGCGAATTTTGCATGACTCCACACAGGAAAGTTGTTCAGGATGCTCAACTTGGTCGATTTGCACCGTCAAAACGCGATTTCCAGAGTTGACTATTAGAAAAACAAGATGGCCGCTCTTCCCTTTTTCCTGCCCGGGGAATAACCTTTTTAATTTTCGAGGCACCCCGAACAGCCGAATTAGCGTGATTACTTCTTGCGGATACCCCACCCGAGTGTGCCCGTGCAAATTTGAACCCCGCCAATGATTTACTTTGGCGGTAATCGACGATTTTTGGTCAAGTTATGACGTCACTTTTGCACCAAAAAGTTGTAATTCCCTAGGTTTTGCGAATTTTGCATGACTCCACTCAGGAAAATTGTTCAGGATGCTCAACTTGGTCGATTTGCACCGTCAAAACGCGATTTCCAGAGTTGACTACTAGAAAAACAAGATGGCCGCTCTTCCCTTTTACCTGGCCGGGGAATAAACTTTTTAATTTTCGTGGCACCCCGAAAAACCGAATTAGCGTGATTACTTCTTGCGGATACCCCACCCGAGTGTGCCGGTGCAAATTTGAACCCGTCAATGTTTTACTTTGGCGGTAATCGACGATTTTTGGTGAAATTATGACGTCACTTTTGCACCAAAAAGTTGTAATTCCCAAGGTTTTGCGAATTTTGCATGACTCCACACAGGAAAGTTGTTCAGGATGCTCAACTTGGTCGATTTGCACCGTCAAAACGCGATTTCAAGAGTTGACTATTAGAAAAACAAGATGGCCGCTCTTCCCTTTTCCCTGCCCGGGGAATAACCTTTTTAATTTTCGAGGCACCCCGAAAAACCGAATTAGCGTGATTACTTCTTGCGGATACCCCACCCGAGTGTGCCGGTGCAAATTTGAACCCGTCAATGTTTTACTTTGGCGGTAATCGACGATTTTTGGTGAAATTATGACGTCACTTTTGCACCAAAAAGTTGTAATTCCCAAGGTTTTGCGAATTTTGCATGACTCCACACAGGAAAATTGTTCAGGATGCTCAACTTGGTCGATTTGCACCGTCAAAACGCGATTTCAAGAGTTGACTATTAGAAAAACAAGATGGCCGCTCTTCCCTTTTCCCTGCCCGGGGAATAACCTTTTTAATTTTCGAGGCGCCCCGAAAAGCCGAATTAGCGTGATTACTTCTTGCGGATACCCCACCCGAGTGTGCCCGTGCAAATTTGAACCCCGTCAATGTTTTACTTTGGCGGTAATCGACGATTTTTGGTCAAATTATGACGTCACTTTTGCACCAAAAAGTTGTATTTCCCTAGGTTTTGCAAATTTTGCATGACTCCACACAGGAAAGTTGTTCAGGATGCTCAACTTGATCGATTTGCACCGTCAAAACGCGGTTTTCAGAGTTGACTATAAGAAAACAAGTTGGCCGCTCTTCCCTTTTCCCTGCCCGGGGAATAACCTTATTAATTTTCGAGGCACCCCGCAATCCGAATTAGCGTGATTACTTCTTGCGGATACCCCACCCGAGTGTGCCGGTGCAAATTTGAACCCCCTCAATGTTTTACTTTGGCGGTAATCGACGATTTTTGGTCAAATTATGACGTCACATTTGCACGAAAAAGTTGTAATTCCCAAGGTTTTGCGAATTTTGCATGACTCCAAACAGGAAAGTTGTTCAGGATGCTCAACTTGGTCGAATTGCACCGTCAAAACGCGATTTCCAGAGTTGACTATTAGAAAAACAAGATGGCCGCTCTTCCCTTTTCCCTGCCCGGGGAGTAAACTTTTTAATTTTCGTGGCACCCCGAAAAACCGAATTAGCGTGATTACTTCTTGCGGATACCCCACCCGAGTGTGCCGGTGCAAATTTGAACCCCCTCAATGTTTTACTTTGGCGGTAATCGACGATTTTTGGTCAAATTATGACGTCACTTTTGCACCAAAAAGTTGTAATTCCCAAGGTTTTGCGAATTTTGCATGACTCCACACAGGAAAGTTGTTCAGGATGCTCAACTTGGTCGATTTGCACCGTCAAAACGCGATTTCCAGAGTTGACTATTAGAAAAACAAGTAGGCCGCTCTTCCCTTTTTCCTGCACGGGGAATAACCTTTTTAACTTTCGTGGCACCCCGAAAAACCGAATAAGCGTGATTACTTCTTGCGGATACCCCACCCGAGTGTGCCGGTGCAAATTTGAACCCCGTCAATGTTTTACTTTGGCGATAATCGACGATTTTTGGTCAAATTATGACGTCACTTTTGCACCAAAAAGTTGTAATTCCCAAGGTTTTGCCAATTTTGCATGACTCCACACAGGAAAGTTGTTCTGGATGCTCAACTTGGTCGATTTGCACCGTCAAAACGCGATTTCCAGAGTTGACTATTAGATAAACAAGATGGCCGCTCTTCCCTTTTTACTGCCCGGGGAATAACCTTTTTAATTTTCGAGGCACCCCGAAATCCGAATTAGCGTGATTACTTCTTGCGGATACCCCACCCGAGTGTGCCGGTGCAAATTTGAACCCGTCAATGTTTTACTTTGGCGGTAATCGACGATTTTTGGTCAAATTATGACGTCACTTTTGCACCAAAAAGTTGTAATTCCCAAGGTTTTGCCAATTTTGCATGACTCCACACAGGAAAGTTGTTCAGGATGCTCAACTTGGTCGATTTGCACCGTCAAAATGCGATTTCAAGAGTTGACTATTAGAAAAACAAGATGGCCGCTCTTCCCTTTTTCCTGCCCGGGGAATAACCTTTTTAATTTTCGAGGCACCCCGAAAGCCGAATTAGCGTGATTACTTCTTGCGGATACCCCACCCGAGTGTGCCCGTGCAAATTTGAACCCCGTCAATGTTTTACTTTGGCGGTAATCGACGATTTTTGGTAAAATTATGACGTCACTTTTGCACCAAAAAGTTGTATTTCCCTAGGTTTTGCAAATTTTGCATGACTCAACACAGGAAAGTTGTTCAGGATGCTCAACTTGGTCGATTTGCACCGTCAAAACGCGATTTCCAGAGTTGACTATTAGAAAAACAAGATGGCCGCTCTTCCCTTTTACCTGCCCGGGGAATAACCTTTTTAATTTTCGAGGCACCCCGAAAAGCCGAATTAGCGTGATTACTTCTTGCGGATACCCCACCCGAGTGTGCCGGTGCAAATTTGAACCCCGTCAATGTTTTACTTTGGCGATAATCGACGATTTTTGGTCAAATTATGACGTCACTTTTGCACCAAAAAGTTGTAATTCCCAAGGTTTTGCGAATTTTGCATGACTCCACACAGGAAAGTTGTTCAGGATGCTCAACTTGGTCGATTTGCACCGTCAAAACGCGATTTCCAGAGTTGACTATTAGAAAAACAAGATGGCCGCTCTTCCCTTTTTCCTGCCCGGGGAATAACCTTTTTAATTTTCGAGGCACCCCGAAAAGCCGAATTAGCGTGATTACTTCTTGCGGATACCCCACCCGAGTGTGCCCGTGCAAATTTGAACCCCGCCAATGATTTACTTTGGCGGTAATCGACGATTTTTGGTCAAGTTATGACGTCACTTTTGCACCAAAAAGTTGTAATTCCCTAGGTTTTGCGAATTTTGCATGACTCCACTCAGGAAAATTGTTCAGGATGCTCAACTTGGTCGATTTGCACCGTCAAAACGCGATTTCCAGAGTTGACTACTAGAAAAACAAGATGGCCGCTCTTCCCTTTTACCTGGCCGGGGAATAAACTTTTTAATTTTCGTGGCACCCCGAAAAACCGAATTAGCGTGATTACTTCTTGCGGATACCCCACCCGAGTGTGCCGGTGCAAATTTGAACCCCGTCAATGTTTTACTTTGGCGATAATCGACGATTTTTGGTCAAATTATGACGTCACTTTTGCACCAAAAAGTTGTAATTCCCAAGGTTTTGCGAATTTTGCATGACTCCACACAGGAAAGTTGTTCAGGATGCTCAACTTGGTCGATTTGCACCGTCAAAACGCGATTTCCAGAGTTGACTATTAGAAAAACAAGATGGCCGCTCTTCCCTTTTTCCTGCCCGGGGAATAACCTTTTTAATTTTCGAGGCACCCCGAAAAGCCGAATTAGAGTGATTACTTCTTGCGGATACCCCACCCGAGTGTGCCCGTGCAAATTTGAACCCCGCCAATGATTTACTTTGGCGGTAATCGACGATTTTTGGTCAAGTTATGACGTCACTTTTGCACCAAAAAGTTGTAATTCCCTAGGTTTTGCGAATTTTGCATGACTCCACTCAGGAAAATTGTTCAGGATGCTCAACTTGGTCGATTTGCACCGTCAAAACGCGATTTCCAGAGTTGACTACTAGAAAAACAAGATGGCCGCTCTTCCCTTTTACCTGGCCGGGGAATAAACTTTTTAATTTTCGTGGCACCCCGAAAAACCGAATTAGCGTGATTACTTCTTGCGGATACCCCACCCGAGTGTGCCGGTGCAAATTTGAACCCGTCAATGTTTTACTTTGGCGGTAATCGACGATTTTTGGTGAAATTATGACGTCACTTTTGCACCAAAAAGTTGTAATTCCCAAGGTTTTGCGAATTTTGCATGACTCCACACAGGAAAGTTGTTCAGGATGCTCAACTTGGTCGATTTGCACCGTCAAAACGCGATTTCAAGAGTTGACTATTAGAAAAACAAGATGGCCGCTCTTCCCTTTTCCCTGCCCGGGGAATAACCTTTTTAATTTTCGAGGCGCCCCGAAAAGCCGAATTAGCGTGATTACTTCTTGCGGATACCCCACCCGAGTGTGCCCGTGCAAATTTGAACCCCGTCAATGTTTTACTTTGGCGGTAATCGACGATTTTTGGTCAAATTATGACGTCACTTTTGCACCAAAAAGTTGTATTTCCCTAGGTTTTGCAAATTTTGCATGACTCCACACAGGAAAGTTGTTCAGGATGCTCAACTTGATCGATTTGCACCGTCAAAACGCGGTTTTCAGAGTTGACTATAAGAAAACAAGTTGGCCGCTCTTCCCTTTTCCCTGCCCGGGGAATAACCTTATTAATTTTCGAGGCACCCCGCAATCCGAATTAGCGTGATTACTTCTTGCGGATACCCCACCCGAGTGTGCCGGTGCAAATTTGAACCCCCTCAATGTTTTACTTTGGCGGTAATCGACGATTTTTGGTCAAATTATGACGTCACATTTGCACGAAAAAGTTGTAATTCCCAAGGTTTTGCGAATTTTGCATGACTCCAAACAGGAAAGTTGTTCAGGATGCTCAACTTGGTCGAATTGCACCGTCAAAACGCGATTTCCAGAGTTGACTATTAGAAAAACAAGATGGCCGCTCTTCCCTTTTCCCTGCCCGGGGAGTAAACTTTTTAATTTTCGTGGCACCCCGAAAAACCGAATTAGCGTGATTACTTCTTGCGGATACCCCACCCGAGTGTGCCGGTGCAAATTTGAACCCCCTCAATGTTTTACTTTGGCGGTAATCGACGATTTTTGGTCAAATTATGACGTCACTTTTGCACCAAAAAGTTGTAATTCCCAAGGTTTTGCGAATTTTGCATGACTCCACACAGGAAAGTTGTTCAGGATGCTCAACTTGGTCGATTTGCACCGTCAAAACGCGATTTCCAGAGTTGACTATTAGAAAAACAAGTAGGCCGCTCTTCCCTTTTTCCTGCCCGGGGAATAACCTTTTTAACTTTCGTGGCACCCCGAAAAACCGAATAAGCGTGATTACTTCTTGCGGATACCCCACCCGAGTGTGCCGGTGCAAATTTGAACCCCGTCAATGTTTTACTTTGGCGATAATCGACGATTTTTGGTCAAATTATGACGTCACTTTTGCACCAAAAAGTTGTAATTCCCAAGGTTTTGCCAATTTTGCATGACTCCACACAGGAAAGTTGTTCTGGATGCTCAACTTGGTCGATTTGCACCGTCAAAACGCGATTTCCAGAGTTGACTATTAGAAAAACAAGATGGCCGCTCTTCCCTTTTTACTGCCCGGGGAATAACCTTTTTAATTTTCGAGGCACCCCGAAATCCGAATTAGCGTGATTACTTCTTGCGGATACCCCACCCGAGTGTGCCGGTGCAAATTTGAACCCGTCAATGTTTTACTTTGGCGGTAATCGACGATTTTTGGTCAAATTATGACGTCACTTTTGCACCAAAAAGTTGTAATTCCCAAGGTTTTGCCAATTTTGCATGACTCCACACAGGAAAGTTGTTCAGGATGCTCAACTTGGTCGATTTGCACCGTCAAAATGCGATTTCAAGAGTTGACTATTAGAAAAACAAGATGGCCGCTCTTCCCTTTTTCCTGCCCGGGGAATAACCTTTTTAATTTTCGAGGCACCCCGAAAGCCGAATTAGCGTGATTACTTCTTGCGGATACCCCACCCGAGTGTGCCCGTGCAAATTTGAACCCCGTCAATGTTTTACTTTGGCGGTAATCGACGATTTTTGGTAAAATTATGACGTCACTTTTGCACCAAAAAGTTGTATTTCCCTAGGTTTTGCAAATTTTGCATGACTCAACACAGGAAAGTTGTTCAGGATGCTCAACTTGGTCGATTTGCACCGTCAAAACGCGATTTCCAGAGTTGACTATTAGAAAAACAAGATGGCCGCTCTTCCCTTTTACCTGCCCGGGGAATAACCTTTTTAATTTTCGAGGCACCCCGAAAAGCCGAATTAGCGTGATTACTTCTTGCGGATACCCCACCCGAGTGTGCCGGTGCAAATTTGAACCCCGTCAATGTTTTACTTTGGCGATAATCGACGATTTTTGGTCAAATTATGACGTCACTTTTGCACCAAAAAGTTGTAATTCCCAAGGTTTTGCGAATTTTGCATGACTCCACACAGGAAAGTTGTTCAGGATGCTCAACTTGGTCGATTTGCACCGTCAAAACGCGATTTCCAGAGTTGACTATTAGAAAAACAAGATGGCCGCTCTTCCCTTTTTCCTGCCCGGGGAATAACCTTTTTAATTTTCGAGGCACCCCGAAAAGCCGAATTAGCGTGATTACTTCTTGCGGATACCCCACCCGAGTGTGCCCGTGCAAATTTGAACCCCGCCAATGATTTACTTTGGCGGTAATCGACGATTTTTGGTCAAGTTATGACGTCACTTTTGCACCAAAAAGTTGTAATTCCCTAGGTTTTGCGAATTTTGCATGACTCCACTCAGGAAAATTGTTCAGGATGCTCAACTTGGTCGATTTGCACCGTCAAAACGCGATTTCCAGAGTTGACTACTAGAAAAACAAGATGGCCGCTCTTCCCTTTTACCTGGCCGGGGAATAAACTTTTTAATTTTCGTGGCACCCCGAAAAACCGAATTAGCGTGATTACTTCTTGCGGATACCCCACCCGAGTGTGCCGGTGCAAATTTGAACCCCGTCAATGTTTTACTTTGGCGATAATCGACGATTTTTGGTCAAATTATGACGTCACTTTTGCACCAAAAAGTTGTAATTCCCAAGGTTTTGCGAATTTTGCATGACTCCACACAGGAAAGTTGTTCAGGATGCTCAACTTGGTCGATTTGCACCGTCAAAACGCGATTTCCAGAGTTGACTATTAGAAAAACAAGATGGCCGCTCTTCCCTTTTTCCTGCCCGGGGAATAACCTTTTTAATTTTCGAGGCACCCCGAAAAGCCGAATTAGAGTGATTACTTCTTGCGGATACCCCACCCGAGTGTGCCCGTGCAAATTTGAACCCCGCCAATGATTTACTTTGGCGGTAATCGACGATTTTTGGTCAAGTTATGACGTCACTTTTGCACCAAAAAGTTGTAATTCCCTAGGTTTTGCGAATTTTGCATGACTCCACTCAGGAAAATTGTTCAGGATGCTCAACTTGGTCGATTTGCACCGTCAAAACGCGATTTCCAGAGTTGACTACTAGAAAAACAAGATGGCCGCTCTTCCCTTTTACCTGGCCGGGGAATAAACTTTTTAATTTTCGTGGCACCCCGAAAAACCGAATTAGCGTGATTACTTCTTGCGGATACCCCACCCGAGTGTGCCGGTGCAAATTTGAACCCGTCAATGTTTTACTTTGGCGGTAATCGACGATTTTTGGTGAAATTATGACGTCACTTTTGCACCAAAAAGTTGTAATTCCCAAGGTTTTGCGAATTTTGCATGACTCCACACAGGAAAGTTGTTCAGGATGCTCAACTTGGTCGATTTGCACCGTCAAAACGCGATTTCAAGAGTTGACTATTAGAAAAACAAGATGGCCGCTCTTCCCTTTTCCCTGCCCGGGGAATAACCTTTTTAATTTTCGAGGCGCCCCGAAAAGCCGAATTAGCGTGATTACTTCTTGCGGATACCCTACCCGAGTGTGCCCGTGCAAATTTGAACCCCGTCAATGTTTTACTTTGGCGGTAATCGACGATTTTTGGTCAAATTATGACGTCACTTTTGCACCAAAAAGTTGTATTTCCCTAGGTTTTGCAAATTTTGCATGACTCCACACAGGAAAGTTGTTCAGGATGCTCAACTTGATCGATTTGCACCGTCAAAACGCGGTTTCCAGAGTTGACTATAAGAAAACAAGTTGGCCGCTCTTCCCTTTTCCCTGCCCGGGGAATAACCTTATTAATTTTCGAGGCACCCCGCAATCCGAATTAGCGTGATTACTTCTTGCGGATACCCCACCCGAGTGTGCCGGTGCAAATTTGAACCCCCTCAATGTTTTACTTTGGCGGTAATCGACGATTTTTGGTCAAATTATGACGTCACATTTGCACCAAAAAGTTGTAATTCCCAAGGTTTTGCGAATTTTGCATGACTCCAAACAGGAAAGTTGTTCAGGATGCTCAACTTGGTCGAATTGCACCGTCAAAACGCGATTTCCAGAGTTGACTATTAGAAAAACAAGATAGCCGCTCTTCCCTTTTCCCTGCCCGGGGAGTAAACTTTTTAATTTTCGTGGCACCCCGAAAAACCGAATTAGCGTGATTACTTCTTGCGGATACCCCACCCGAGTGTGCCGGTGCAAATTTGAACCCCCTCAATGTTTTACTTTGGCGGTAATCGACGATTTTTGGTCAAATTATGACGTCACTTTTGCACCAAAAAGTTGTAATTCCCAAGGTTTTGCGAATTTTGCATGACTCCACACAGGAAAGTTGTTCAGGATGCTCAACTTGGTCGATTTGCACCGTCAAAACGCGATTTCCAGAGTTGACTATTAGAAAAACAAGTAGGCCGCTCTTCCCTTTTTCCTGCCCGGGGAATAACCTTTTTAACTTTCGTGGCACCCCGAAAAACCGAATAAGCGTGATTACTTCTTGCGGATACCCCACCCGAGTGTGCCGGTGCAAATTTGAACCCCGTCAATGTTTTACTTTGGCGATAATCGACGATTTTTGGTCAAATTATGACGTCACTTTTGCACCAAAAAGTTGTAATTCCCAAGGTTTTGCGAATTTTGCATGACTCCACACAGGAAAGTTGTTCTGGATGCTCAACTTGGTCGATTTGCACCGTCAAAACGCGATTTCCAGAGTTGACTATTAGAAAAACAAGATGGCCGCTCTTCCCTTTTTACTGCCCGGGGAATAACCTTTTTAATTTTCGAGGCACCCCGAAATCCGAATTAGCGTGATTACTTCTTGCGGATACCCCACCCGAGTGTGCCGGTGCAAATTTGAACCCGTCAATGTTTTACTTTGGCGGTAATCGACGATTTTTGGTCAAATTATGACGTCACTTTTGCACCAAAAAGTTGTAATTCCCAAGGTTTTGCCAATTTTGCATGACTCCACACAGGAAAGTTGTTCAGGATGCTCAACTTGGTCGATTTGCACCGTCAAAACGCGATTTCAAGAGTTGACTATTAGAAAAACAAGATGGCCGCTCTTCCCTTTTCCCTGCCCGGGGAATAACCTTTTTAATTTTCGAGGCACCCCGAAAAGCCGAATTAGCGTGATTACTTCTTGCGGATACCCCACCCGAGTGTGCCCGTGCAAATTTGAACCCCGTCAATGTTTTACTTTGGCGGTAATCGACGATTTTTGGTCAAATTATGACGTCACTTTTGCACCAAAAAGTTGTATTTCCCTAGGTTTTGCAAATTTTGCATGACTCCACACAGGAAAGTTGTTTAGGATGCTCAACTTGGTCGATTTGCACCGTCAAAACGCGATTTCCAGAGTTGACTATTAGAAAAACAAGATGGCCGCTCTTCCCTTTTCCCTGCCCGGGGAATAACCTTTTTAATTTTCGAGGCACCCCGAAAAGCCGAATTAGCGTGATTACTTCTTGCGGATACCCCACCCGAGTGTGCCGGTGCAAATTTGAACCCCGTCAATGATTTACTTTGGCGATAATCGACGATTTTTGGTCAAATTATGACGTCACTTTTGCACCAAAAAGTTGTAATTCCCAAGGTTTTGCGAATTTTGCATGACTCCACACAGGAAAGTTGTTCAGGATGCTCAACTTGGTCGATTTGCACCGTCAAAACGCGATTTCCAGATTTGACTATTAGAAAAACAAGTAGGCCGCTCTTCCCTTTTTCCTGCCCGGGGAATAACCTTTTTAATTTTCGAGGCACCCCGAAAAGCCGAATTAGCGTGATTACTTCTTGCGGATACCCCACCCGAGTGTGCCCGTGCAAATTTGAACCCCGCCAATGATTTACTTTGGCGGTAATCGACGATTTTTGGTCAAGTTATGACGTCATTTTTGCACCAAAAAGTTGTAATTCCCTAGGTTTTGCGAATTTTGCATGACTCCACTCAGGAAAATTGTTCAGGATGCTCAACTTGGTCGATTTGCACCGTCAAAACGCGATTTCCGGAGTTGACTACTAGAAAAACAAGATGGCCGCTCTTAACTTTTACCTGGCCGGGGAATAAACTTTTTAATTTTCGTGGCACCCCGAAAAACCGAATTAGCGTGATTACTTCTTGCGGATACCCCACCCGAGTGTGCCGGTGCAAATTTGAACCCGTCAATGTTTTACTTTGGCGGTAATCGACGATTTTTGGTCAAATTATGACGTCACTTTTGCACCAAAAAGTTGTAATTCCCAAGGTTTTGCGAATTTTGCATGACTCCACACAGGAAAGTTGTTCAGGATGCTCAACTTGGTCGATTTGCACCGTCAAAACGCGATTTCAAGAGTTGACTATTAGAAAAACAAGATGGCCGCTCTTCCCTTTTCCCTGCCCGGGGAATAACCTTTTTAACTTTCGAGGCACCCCGAAAAGCCGAATTAGCGTGATTACTTCTTGCGGATACCCCACCCGAGTGTGCCGGTGCAAATTTCAACCCCCTCAATGTTTTACTTTGGCGGTAATCGACGATTTTTGGTCAAATTATGACGTCACTTTTGCACCAAAAAGTTGTATTTCCCTAGGTTTTGCAAATTTTGCCTGACTCCACACAGGAAAGTTGTTCAGGATGCTCAACTTGATCGATTTGCACCGTCAAAACGCGGTTTCCAGAGTTGACTATAAGAAAACAAGTTGGCCGCTCTTCCCTTTTCCCTGCCCGGGGAATAACCTTATTAATTTTCGAGGCACCCCGCAATCCGAATTAGCGTGATTACTTCTTGCGGATACCCCACCCGAGTGTGCCGGTGCAAATTTGAACCCCCTCAATGTTTTACTTTGGCGGTAATCGACGATTTTTGGTCAAATTATGACGTCACATTTGCACCAAAAAGTTGTAATTCCCAAGGTTTTGCGAATTTTGCATGACTCCAAACAGGAAAGTTGTTCAGGATGCTCAACTTGGTCGAATTGCACCGTCAAAACGCGATTTCCAGAGTTGACTATTAGAAAAACAAGATGGCCGCTCTTCCCTTTTCCCTGCCCGGGGAGTAAACTTTTTAATTTTCGTGGCACCCCGAAAAACCGAATTAGCGTGATTACTTCTTGCGGATACCCCACCCGAGTGTGCCGGTGCAAATTTGAACCCCCTCAATGTTTTACTTTGGCGGTAATCGACGATTTTTGGTCAAATTATGACGTCACTTTTGCACCAAAAAGTTGTAATTCCCAAGGTTTTGCGAATTTTGCATGACTCCACACAGGAAAGTTGTTCAGGATGCTCAACTTGGTCGATTTGCACCGTCAAAACGCGATTTCCAGAGTTGACTATTAGAAAAACAAGTAGGCCGCTCTTCCCTTTTTCCTGCCCGGGGAATAACCTTTTTAACTTTCGTGGCACCCCGAAAAACCGAATAAGCGTGATTACTTCTTGCGGATACCCCACCCGAGTGTGCCGGTGCAAATTTGAACCCCGTCAATGTTTTACTTTGGCGATAATCGACGATTTTTGGTCAAATTATGACGTCACTTTTGCACCAAAAAGTTGTAATTCCCAAGGTTTTGCGAATTTTGCATGACTCCACACAGGAAAGTTGTTCTGGATGCTCAACTTGGTCGATTTGCACCGTCAAAACGCGATTTCCAGAGTTGACTATTAGAAAAACAAGATGGCCGCTCTTCCCTTTTTACTGCCCGGGGAATAACCTTTTTAATTTTCGAGGCACCCCGAAATCCGAATTAGCGTGATTACTTCTTGCGGATACCCCACCCGAGTGTGCCGGTGCAAATTTGAACCCGTCAATGTTTTACTTTGGCGGTAATCGACGATTTTTGGTCAAATTATGACGTCACTTTTGCACCAAAAAGTTGTAATTCCCAAGGTTTTGCCAATTTTGCATGACTCCACACAGGAAAGTTGTTCAGGATGCTCAACTTGGTCGATTTGCACCGTCAAAACGCGATTTCAAGAGTTGACTATTAGAAAAACAAGATGGCCGCTCTTCCCTTTTCCCTGCCCGGGGAATAACCTTTTTAATTTTCGAGGCACCCCGAAAAGCCGAATTAGCGTGATTACTTCTTACGGATACCCCACCCGAGTGTGCCCGTGCAAATTTGAACCCCGTCAATGTTTTACTTTGGCGGTAATCGACGATTTTTGGTCAAATTATGACGTCACTTTTGCACCAAAAAGTTGTATTTCCCTAGGTTTTGCAAATTTTGCATGACTCCACACAGGAAAGTTGTTCAGGATGCTCAACTTGGTCGATTTGCACCGTCAAAACGCGATTTCCAGAGTTGACTATTAGAAAAACAAGATGGCCGCTCTTCCCTTTTCCCTGCCCGGGGAATAACCTTTTTAATTTTCGAGGCACCCCGAAAAGCCGAATTAGCGTGATTACTTCTTGCGGATACCCCACCCGAGTGTGCCGGTGCAAATTTGAACCCCGTCAATGATTTACTTTGGCGATAATCGACGATTTTTTGTCAAATTATGACGTCACATTTGCACCAAAAAGTTGTAATTCCCAAGGTTTTGCGAATTTTGCATGACTCCACACAGGAAAGTTGTTCAGGATGCTCAACTTGGTCGATTTGCACCGTCAAAACGCGATTTCAGAGTTGACTATTAGAAAAACAAGATGGCCGCTCTTCCCTTTTCCCTGCCCGGGGAACAACCTTTTTAATTTTCGAGGCACCCCGAAATCCGAATTACAGTGATTACTTCTTGCGGATACCCCATCCGAGTGTGCCGGTGCAAATTTGAACCACGCCAATGTTTTACTTTGGCGGTAATCGACGATTTTGGGTCAAATTATGACGTCACTTTTGCACCAAAAAGTTGTAATTCCCAAGGTTTTGCGATTTTTGCATGACTCCAAACAGGAAAGTTGTTCAGGACGCTCAACTTGGTCGATTTGCACCGTCAAAACGCGATTTCCAGAGTTGACTATTAGAAAAACAAGATGGCCGCTCTTCCCTTTTCCCTGCCCGGGGAATAAACTTTTTAATTTTCGTGGCACCCCGACAAACCGAATTAGCGTGATTACTTCTTGCGGATACCCCACCCGAGTGTGCCGGTGCAAATTTGAACCCCGTCAATGATTTACTTTGGCGATAATCGACGATTTTTGGTCAAATTATGACGTCACTTTTGCACCAAAAAGTTGTAATTCCCAAGGTTTTGCGAATTTTGCATGACTCCACACAGGAAAGTTGTTCAGGATGCTCAACTTGGTCGATTTGCACCGTCAAAACTCGATTTCCAGATTTGACTATTAGAAAAACAAGTAGGCCGCTCTTCCCTTTTTCCTGCCCGGGGAATAACCTTTTTAATTTTCGAGGCACCCCGAAAAGCCGAATTAGCGTGATTACTTCTTGCGGATACCCCACCCGAGTGTGCCCGTGCAAATTTGAACCCCGCCAAAGATTTACTTTGGCGGTAATCGACGATTTTTGGTCAAGTTATGACGTCATTTTTGCACCAAAAAGTTTTAATTCCCTAGGTTTTGCGAATTTTGCATGACTCCACTCAGGAAAATTGTTCAGGATGCTCAACTTGGTCGATTTGCACCGTCAAAACGCGATTTCCGGAGTTGACTACTAGAAAAACAAGATGGCCGCTCTTCCCTTTTACCTGGCCGGGGAATAAACTTTTTAATTTTCGTGGCACCCCGAAAAACCGAATTAGCGTGATTACTTCTTGCGGATACCCCACCCGAGTGTGCCGGTGCAAATTTGAACCCCGTCAATGATTTACTTTGGCGATAATCGACGATTTTTGGTCAAATTATGACGTCACTTTTGCACCAAAAAGTTGTAATTCCCAAGGTTTTGCGAATTTTGCATGACTCCACACAGGAAAGTTGTTCAGGATGCTCAACTTGGTCGATTTGCACCGTCAAAACGCGATTTCCAGATTTGACTATTAGAAAAACAAGTAGGCCGCTCTTCCCTTTTTCCTGCCCGGGGAATAACCTTTTTAATTTTCGAGGCACCCCGAAAAGCCGAATTAGCGTGATTACTTCTTGCGGATACCCCACCCGAGTGTGCCCGTGCAAATTTGAACCCCGCCAATGATTTACTTTGGCGGTAATCGACGATTTTTGGTCAAGTTATGACGTCATTTTTGCACCAAAAAGTTGTAATTCCCTAGGTTTTGCGAATTTTGCATGACTCCACACAGGAAAGTTGTTCAGGATGCTCAACTTGGTCGATTTGCACCGTCAAAACGCGATTTCAAGAGTTGACTATTAGAAAAACAAGATGGCCGCTCTTCCCTTTTCCCTGCCCGGGGAATAACCTTTTTAACTTTCGAGGCACCCCGAAAAGCCGAATTAGCGTGATTACTTCTTGCGGATACCCCACCCGAGTGTGCCGGTGCAAATTTCAACCCCCTCAATGTTTTACTTTGGCGGTAATCGACGATTTTTGGTCAAATTATGACGTCACTTTTGCACCAAAAAGTTGTATTTCCCTAGGTTTTGCAAATTTTGCCTGACTCCACACAGGAAAGTTGTTCAGGATGCTCAACTTGATCGATTTGCACCGTCAAAACGCGGTTTCCAGAGTTGACTATAAGAAAACAAGATGGCCGCTCTTCCCTTTTCCCTGCCCGGGGAATAACCTTATTAATTTTCGAGGCACCCCGCAATCCGAATTAGCGTGATTACTTCTTGCGGATACCCCACCCGAGTGTGCCGGTGCAAATTTGAACCCCCTCAATGTTTTACTTTGGCGGTAATCGACGATTTTTGGTCAAATTATGACGTCACATTTGCACCAAAAAGTTGTAATTCCCAAGGTTTTGCGAATTTTGCATGACTCCAAACAGGAAAGTTGTTCAGGATGCTCAACTTGGTCGAATTGCACCGTCAAAACGCGATTTCCAGAGTTGACTATTAGAAAAACAAGATGGCCGCTCTTCCCTTTTCCCTGCCCGGGGAGTAAACTTTTTAATTTTCGTGGCACCCCGAAAAACCGAATTAGCGTGATTACTTCTTGCGGATACCCCACCCGAGTGTGCCGGTGCAAATTTGAACCCCCTCAATGTTTTACTTTGGCGGTAATCGACGATTTTTGGTCAAATTATGACGTCACTTTTGCACAAAAAAGTTGTAATTCCCAAGGTTTTGCGAATTTTGCATGACTCCACACAGGAAAGTTGTTCAGGATGCTCAACTTGGTCGATTTGCACCGTCAAAACGCGATTTCCAGAGTTGACTATTAGAAAAACAAGTAGGCCGCTCTTCCCTTTTTCTAGTCTTGGTCCCAAGACCATTGGTGTTGCGCGGTCACACACAACCAACGTTCCGATTATGCACGGCAAAAACTGTCCACGCTTGTAATGAACGAACGCTAGCGGGCGCTCTGTTTCTCTGATTTAGATCTCACCATGGTCTTGAATATTTGCAACGACGGGTCTTAACTTTTTTATTGTTTTTCGGCAAATCTCCCCCGACTTTCCGGTGGAGCCAATCAGAGGCTGCGTTGCGGTTGGCTCATGAATAATTCATCAGTGTTGTGCATGTAGTGTACAATGCATGCAGTAATTCCATTGCATGACTTTTGCTTTACTCTGTGTGTGGGTATATATGTTTTTATCGGAGTATAATAATGTCCAGATCAGTAGGATTTGAAACTTTGACACAGGGTGGAAATACGATAAAGAAAGGTTTGTGGTACCAGCACAAACATTTCTGTGTATAATGTCCAGATCCAGACACCTGCATTGCCATGATATGCAGCTTGAAATGCGATCGTGGCGTTATGCTCCCGACGTGCCAGGGCCCACACTGATGAAGCCTGTATTGGCTAAACAATTTGCTTATAGTTAGCACAAAATAGTATTGCTTAGCAGAAACTGGTTGCCAGCCAATTTTTAATTAAATTTGAAATTTTGTAGTGCCCAAGTAAATTTTTGGATAGTAAAGAAATTGTGTACAGTATTTTCTGCCAAACAGATATTAACTGGTGGGCCCTGTAGTGTTATTCACAGTGAAAGTTTTTTAATCTTGGGGGAAGGAAATCTTGAGGGATTCAAAAGCATCTTTGTGAGAACGTATTTTGAAACGTAACCGTAGCTGCATATCTTGGAACGTAAGCGTAGCTTGACTTGGGATTGAAAGCGTACTTTTTGATATTGTAGCGTAACCTATTAGTATCTTGGAGTGTATAAGCGTAGCTGAGTAGCTGCGTAGCTTGGAACGTAACAGTATCTTTTGGTGGAGCGTAAGCATATCTTGGAACATAATTCATAGCTGCGTATCTTGGAACGTAAGCGTAACTTGACATGGGATTGAAAGCGTACCTTTTGATATTATGGCGTAACTTGAAGGAACGTAAGCAGATCTGTAAGCGCAGCTGAGTAGCTGTGTAGCTTGGAACGTTGACATCTTTTGGAACGTAAGCATATCTTGGACTGAAGCGTAGCATCTTGGAACATAAACGCAGCTGCGTATCTTTGAACGTAGGCATAGCTTGACTCGGGCTTGGAAGCGTACTTTTTGATATTATAGTGTAACTTGAAGGAACGTAGACCTAAGCGTATCTTGGAACGTAAACGTAGCTGCGTATCTTGGAATGTAAGCGTAGCTTGACTCGGGCTTGAAAACATACCTTTTGATATTATAGTGTAACTTGAAGGAACGTAGACCTAAGCGTATCTTGGAACGTAAACGTAGCCGAGTAGCTGCGTAGCTTGGAACGTAACCAAATAACATTTTTTGGGAATGTAGTCGTAACAATATCTTTTGGAATAACTCATGACAAATTTCGAGTTTTGATTGCTTGTCCAGCGGCGACTACTGCTATTCAACTCCCAGTTATTTGAGGCGAATAGTCGGGTCATTAAATTCCACTAGTTGCCCAGTTTAATCATTACCTCAAAAATAACTCTTCATTCACAGAATTAAAAAAATAATACTTTGTTTGACAAAATTATGCTTTGAGGGAATTTTGTTTTAGCATTATTTTTATTTAAACCTTTTATAAAAAATTCTCATAATTTTTTTAAGCTACTCACACAATAACACTGTCAATATAACAATATGCGATATTCCTAGGTTTTGACATCATCAAAATTACCTGAAAACTCATAACAAAAAGAAATTAGGGGCCATGAATTAAAATGGAGCATATTGGAACGTTGCGATCATAAGAAACAACGGATTCGACACCCGCAAGCTGGGAGTTCATAGCGCCTGGGATTTAACACCTTCAACCCCACGAGACACGGCATGGGCGGTACGTGATATTCCACAAGGCTTATTTCACGTTCCGATTGCTCCACGCCGTGGGGCCATACAGCGTCCGATACACGGACTCTCTGAATGCTAATTTTACGTTCGATTTTTGACCATTATTTACGATTTCAAATCGTCACGTATCCATAATCTGAATAGGTACCTATACTTAAAATTTCACTGTTTTCCTTTTAATAGGCCTATAATGACCACGGAATCACTCTTTGAGCAAAGATTATTAAAAAAAGACCGCCGATCATATTGACCTTTGACTCGATCTAGTTTGAATAGTCATCTTCAATTCGTCACGTGATATGAATATTGCATACATTAAAAGTAATTTACATAGTCTGGCCACGCCTTCAATTTGCAAATATCCAAGACCATGGTGAGCACAGGACATGGTGAGATCCGTAAATCAGAGAAACAGCGCCCGCTAGCGTTCGTTCATTACAAGGGTGGACAGTTTTTGCCGTGCATAATCGGAACGTTGGTTGTGTGTGACCGCGCAACACCAATGGTCTTGGAACCAAGACTACCCTTTTTCCTGCCCGGGGAATAACCTTTTTAACTTTCGTGGCACCCCGAAAAACCGAATAAGCGTGATTACTTCTTGCGGATACCCCACCCGAGTGTGCCGGTGCAAATTTGAACCCCGTCAATGTTTTACTTTGGCGATAATCGACGATTTTTGGTCAAATTATGACGTCACTTTTGCACCAAAAAGTTGTAATTCCCAAGGTTTTGCGAATTTTGCATGACTCCACACAGGAAAGTTGTTCTGGATGCTCAACTTGGTCGATTTGCACCGTCAAAACGCGATTTCCAGAGTTGACTATTAGAAAAACAAGATGGCCGCTCTTCCCTTTTTACTGCCCGGGGAATAACCTTTTTAATTTTCGAGGCACCCCGAAATCCGAATTAGCGTGATTACTTCTTGCGGATACCCCACCCGAGTGTGCCGGTGCAAATTTGAACCCGTCAATGTTTTACTTTGGCGGTAATCGACGATTTTTGGTCAAATTATGACGTCACTTTTGCACCAAAAAGTTGTAATTCCCAAGGTTTTGCCAATTTTGCATGACTCCACACAGGAAAGTTGTTCAGGATGCTCAACTTGGTCGATTTGCACCGTCAAAACGCGATTTCAAGAGTTGACTATTAGAAAAACAAGATGGCCGCTCTTCCCTTTTCCCTGCCCGGGGAATAACCTTTTTAATTTTCGAGGCACCCCGAAAAGCCGAATTAGCGTGATTACTTCTTGCGGATACCCCACCCGAGTGTGCCCGTGCAAATTTGAACCCCGTCAATGTTTTACTTTGGCGGTAATCGACGATTTTTGGTCAAATTATGACGTCACTTTTGCACCAAAAAGTTGTATTTCCCTAGGTTTTGCAAATTTTGCATGACTCCACACAGGAAAGTTGTTCAGGATGCTCAACTTGGTCGATTTGCACCGTCAAAACGCGATTTCCAGAGTTGACTATTAGAAAAACAAGATGGCCGCTCTTCCCTTTTCCCTGCCCGGGGAATAACCTTTTTAATTTTCGAGGCACCCCGAAAAGCCGAATTAGCGTGATTACTTCTTGCGGATACCCCACCCGAGTGTGCCGGTGCAAATTTGAACCCCGTCAATGATTTACTTTGGCGGTAATCGACGATTTTGGGTCAAATTATGACGTCACATTTGCACCAAAAAGTTGTAATTCCCAAGGTTTTGCGAATTTTGCATGACTCCACACAGGAAAGTTGTTCAGGATGCTCAACTTGGTCGATTTGCACCGTCAAAACGCGATTTCAGAGTTGACTATTAGAAAAACAAGATGGCCGCTCTTCCCTTTTCCCTGCCCGGGGAACAACCTTTTTAATTTTCGAGGCACCCCGAAATCCGAATTACAGTGATTACTTCTTGCGGATACCCCATCCGAGTGTGCCGGTGCAAATTTGAACCCCCTCAATGTTTTACTTTGGCGGTAATCGACGATTTTTGGTCAAATTATGAGGTCACTTTTGCACCAAAAAGTTGTAATTCCCAAGGTTTTGCGAATTTTGCATGACTCCAAACAGGAAAGTTGTTCAGGATGCTCAACTTGGTCGATTTGTACCGTCAAAACGCGATTTCCAGAGTTGACTATTAGATAAACAAGATGGCCGCTATTCCCTTTTCCCTGCCCGGGGAATAAACTTTTTAATTTTCGTGGCACCCCGAAAAACCGAATTAGCGTGATTACTTCTTGCGGATACCCCACCCGAGTGTGCCGGTGCAAATTTGAACCCCGTCAATGTTTTACTTTGGCGGTAATCGACAATTTTTGGTCAAATTCTGACATCACTTTTGCACCAAAAAGTTGTAATTCCCAAGGTTTTGCGAATTTTGCATGACTCCACACAGGAAAGTTGTTCAGGATGCTCAACTTGGTCGATTTGCACCGTCAAAACGCGATTTCCAGAGTTGACTATTAGAAAAACAAGATGGCCGCTCTTCCATTTTTCCTGCCCGGGGAATAACCTTTTTAATTTTCGAGGCACCCCGAAATCCGAATTAGCGTGATTACTTCTTGCGGATACCCCACCCGAGTGTGCCGGTGCAAATTTCAACCCCCTCAATGTTTTACTTTGGCGGTAATCGACGATTTTTGGTCAAATTATGACGTCACTTTTGCACCAAAAAGTTGTAATTCCCAAGGTTTTGCGAATTTTGCATGACTCCAAACAGGAAAGTTGTTCAGTATGCTCAACGTGATCGATTTGCACCGTCAAAACGCGGTTTCCAGAGTTGACTATAAGAAAAAAAAGATGGCCGCTCTTCCCTTTTCCCTGCCCGGGGAACAACCTTTTTAATTTTCGAGGCACCCCGAAATCCGAATTAGCGTGATTACTTCTTGCGGATACCCCACCCGAGTGTGCCGGTGCAAATTTCAACCCCCTCAATGTTTTACTTTGGCGGTAATCGACGATTTTTGGTCAAATTATGACGTCACTTTTGCACCAAAAAGTTGTAATTCCCAAGGTTTTGCGAATTTTGCATGACTCCAAACAGGAAAGTTGTTCAGGATGCTCAACTTGGTCGATTTGCACCGTCAAAACGCGATTTCCAGAGTTGACTATTAGAAAAACAAGATGGCCGCTCTTCCCTTTTCCCTGCCCGGGGAATAAACTTTTTAATTTTCGTGGCACCCCGACAAACCGAATTAGCGTGATTACTTCTTGCGGATACCCCACCCGAGTGTGCCGGTGCAAATTTGAACCCCCTCAATGTTTTACTTTGGCGGTAATCGACGATTTTTGGTCAAATTATGACGTCACTTTTGCACCAAAAAGTTGTAATTCCCAAGGTTTTGCGAATTTTGCATGACTCCACACAGGAAAGTTGTTCAGGATGCTCAACTTGGTCGATTTGCACCGTCAAAATGCGATTTCCAGAGTTGACTATTAGATAAACAAGATGGCCGCTCTTCCATTTTCCCTGCCCGGGGAATAAACTTTTTAATTTTCGTGGCACCCCGAAAAACCGAATTAGCGTGATTACTTCTTGCGGATACCCCACCCGAGTGTGCCGGTGCAAATTTGAACCCCGTCAATGTTTTACTTTGGCGGTAATCGACAATTTTTGGTCAAATTCTGACGTCACTTTTGCACCAAAAAGTTGTAATTCCCAAGGTTTTGCGAATTTTGCATGACTCCACACAGGAAAGTTGTTCAGGATGCTCAACCTGGTCGATTTGCACCGTCAAAACGCGATTTCCAGAGTTGACTATTAGAAAAACAAGATGGCCGCTCTTCCATTTTTCCTGCCCGGGGAATAACCTTTTTAATTTTCGAGGCACCCCGAAATCCGAATTAGCGTGATTACTTCTTGCGGATACCCCACCCGAGTGTGCCGGTGCAAATTTCAACCCCCTCAATGTTTTACTTTGGCGGTAATCGACGATTTTTGGTCAAATTATGACGTCACTTTTGCACCAAAAAGTTGTAATTCCCAAGGTTTTGCGAATCTTGCTTGACTCCAAACAGGAAAGTTGTTCAGGATGCTCAACTTGGTCGATTTGCACCGTCAAAACGCGATTTCCAGAGTTGACTATTAGAAAAACAAGATGGCCGCTCTTCCCTTTTTCCTGCCCGGGGAATAAACTTTTTAATTTTCGTGGCACCCCGAAAAACCGAATTAGCGTGAGTTCTTCTTGCGGATACCCCACCCGAGTGTGGCTGTGCAAATTTGAACCCCGTCAATGTTTTACTTTGGCGGTAATCGACGATTTTTGGGCAAATTATGACGTCACTTTTGCACCAAAAAGTTGTAATTCCCAAGGTTTTGCGAATTTTGCATGACTCCACACAGGAAAGTTGTTCAGGATGCTCAACTTGGTCGATTTGCACCGTCAAAACGCGATTTCCAGAGTTGACTATTAGAAAAACAAGATGGCCGCTCTTCCCTTTTCCCTGCCCGGGGAATAAACTTTTTAATTTTCGTGGCACCCCGAAAAACCGAATTAGCGTGATTACTTCTTGCGGATACCCCACCCGAGTGTGCCCGTGCAAATTTGAACCCCGTCAATGTTTTACTTTGGCGATAATCGACGATTTTTGGTCAAATTATGACGTCACTTTTGCACCAAAAAGTTGTAATTCCCAAAGTTTTGCGAATTTTGCATGACTCCACACAGGAAAGTTGTTCTAAATGCTCAACTTGGTCGATTTGCACCGTCAAAACGCGATTTCCAGAGTTGACTATTAGAAAAACAAGATGGCCGCTCTTCCCTTTTTACTGCCCGGGGAATAACCTTTTTAATTTTCGTGGCACCCCGAAAAACCGAATAAGCGTGATTACTTCTTGCGGATACCCCACCCGAGTGTGCCGGTGCAAATTTGAACCCCCTCAATGTTTTACTTTGGCGGTAATCGACGATTTTTGGTCAAATTACGACGTCACTTTTGCACCAAAAAGTTGTAATTCCCAAGGTTTTGCGAATTTTGCATGACTCCAAACAGGAAAGTTGTTCAGTATGCTCAACGTGATCGATTTGCACCGTCAAAACGCGGTTTCCAGAGTTGACTATAAGAAAAAAAAGATGGCCGCTCTTCCCTTTTCCCTGCCCGGGGAATAACCTTTTTAATTTTCGAGGCACCCCGAAATCCGAATTAGCGTGATTACTTCTTGCGGATACCCCACCCGAGTGTGCCGGTGCAAATTTGAACCCCGTCAATGTTTTACTTTGGCGGTAATCGACAATTTTTGGTCAAATTCTGACGTCACTTTTGCACCAAAAAGTTGTAATTCCCAAGGTTTTGCGAATTTTGCATGACTCCACACAGGAAAGTTGTTCAGGATGCTCAACCTGGTCGATTTGCACCGTCAAAACGCGATTTCCAGAGTTGACTATTAGAAAAACAAGATGGCCGCTCTTCCATTTTTCCTGCCCGGGGAATAACCTTTTTAATTTTCGAGGCACCCCGAAATCCGAATTAGCGTGATTACTTCTTGCGGATACCCCACCCGAGTGTGCCGGTGCAAATTTCAACACCCTCAATGTTTTACTTTGGCGGTAATCGACGATTTTTGGTCAAATTATGACGTCACTTTTGCACCAAAAAGTTGTAATTCCCAAGGTTTTGCGAATCTTGCTTGACTCCAAACAGGAAAGTTGTTCAGGATGCTCAACTTGGTCGATTTGCACCGTCAAAACGCGATTTCCAGAGTTGACTATTAGAAAAACAAGATGGCCGCTCTTACCTTTTTCCTGCCCGGGGAATAAACTTTTTAATTTTCGTGGCACCCCGAAAAACCGAATTAGCGTGATTACTTCTTGCGGATACCCCACCCGAGTGTGGCTGTGCAAATTTGAACCCTGTCAATGTTTTACTTTGGCGGTAATCGACGATTTTTGGGCAAATTATGACGTCACTTTTGCACCAAAAAGTTGTAATTCCCAAGGTTTTGCGAATTTTGCATGACTCCACACAGGAAAGTTGTTCAGGATGCTCAACTTGGTCGATTTGCACCGTCAAAACGCGATTTCCAGAGTTGACTATTAGAAAAACAAGATGGCCGCTCTTCCCTTTTCCCTGCCCGGGGAATAAACTTTTTAATTTTCGTGGCACCCCGAAAAACCGAATTAGCGTGATTACTTCTTGCGGATACCCCACCCGAGTGTGCCCGTGCAAATTTGAACCCCGTCAATGTTTTACTTTGGCGGTAATCGACGATTTTTGGTCAAATTATGACGTCACTTTTGCACCAAAAAGTTGTAATTCCCAAGGTTTTGCGAATTTTGCATGACTCCAAACAGGAAAGTTGTTCAGTATGCTCAACGTGATCGATTTGCACCTTCAAAACGCGGTTTCCAGAGTTGACTATAAGAAAAAAAAAGATGGCCGCTCTTCCCTTTTCCCTGCCCGGGGAATAACCTTTTTAATTTTCGAGGCACCCCGAAATCCGAGTTAGCGTGATTACTTCTTGCGGATACCCCACCCGAGTGTGCCGGTGCAAATTTCAACCCCCTCAATGTTTTACTTTGGCGGTAATCGACGATTTTTGGTCAAATTATGACGTCACTTTTGCACCAAAAAGTTGTAATTCCCAAGGTTTTGCGAATTTTGCATGACTCCAAACAGGAAAGTTGTTCAGGATGCTCAACTTGGTCGATTTGCACCGTCAAAACGCGATTTCCAGAGTTGACTATTAGAAAAACAAGATGGCCGCTCTTCCCTTTTCCCTGCCCGGGGAATAAACTTTTTAATTTTCGTGGCACCCCGACAAACCGAATTAGCGTGATTACTTCTTGCGGATACCCCACCCGAGTGTGCCGGTGCAAATTTGAACCCCCTCAATGTTTTACTTTGGCGGTAATCGACGATTTTTGGTCAAATTATGACGTCACTTTTGCACCAAAAAGTTGTAATTCCCAAGGTTTTGCGAATTTTGCATGACTCCACACAGGAAAGTTGTTCAGGATGCTCAACTTGGTCGATTTGCACCGTCAAAATGCGATTTCCAGAGTTGACTATTAGATAAACAAGATGGCCGCTCTTCCCTTTTCCCTGCCCGGGGAATAAACTTTTTAATTTTAGTGGCACCCCGAAAAACCGAATTAGCGTGATTACTTCTTGCGGATACCCCACCCGAGTGTGCCGGTGCAAATTTGAACCCCGTCAATGTTTTACTTTGGCGGTAATCGACAATTTTTGGTCAAATTCTGACGTCACTTTTGCACCAAAAAGTTGTAATTCCCAAGGTTTTGCGAATTTTGCATGACTCCACACAGGAAAGTTGTTCAGGATGCTCAACCTGGTCGATTTGCACCGTCAAAACGCGATTTCCAGAGTTGACTATTAGAAAAACAAGATGGCCGCTCTTCCATTTTTCCTGCCCGGGGAATAACCTTTTTAATTTTCGAGGCACCCCGAAATCCGAATTAGCGTGATTACTTCTTGCGGATACCCCACCCGAGTGTGCCGGTGCAAATTTCAACCCCCTCAATGTTTTACTTTGGCGGTAATCGACGATTTTTGGTCAAATTATGACGTCACTTTTGCACCAAAAAGTTGTAATTCCCAAGGTTTTGCGAATTTTGCATGACTCCAAACAGGAAAGTTGTTCAGGATGCTCAACTTGGTCGATTTGCACCGTCAAAATGCGATTTCCAGAGTTGACTATTAGATAAACAAGATGGCCGCTCTTCCCTTTTCCCTGCCCGGGGAATAAACTTTTTAATTTTAGTGGCACCCCGAAAAACCGAATTAGCGTGATTACTTCTTGCGGATACCCCACCCGAGTGTGCCGGTGCAAATTTGAACCCCGTCAATGTTTTACTTTGGCGGTAATCGACAATTTTTGGTCAAATTCTGACGTCACTTTTGCACCAAAAAGTTGTAATTCCCAAGGTTTTGCGAATTTTGCATGACTCCACACAGGAAAGTTGTTCAGGATGCTCAACCTGGTCGATTTGCACCGTCAAAACGCGATTTCCAGAGTTGACTATTAGAAAAACAAGATGGCCGCTCTTCCATTTTTCCTGCCCGGGGAATAACCTTTTTAATTTTCGAGGCACCCCGAAATCCGAATTAGCGTGATTACTTCTTGCGGATACCCCACCCGAGTGTGCCGGTGCAAATTTCAACCCCCTCAATGTTTTACTTTGGCGGTAATCGACGATTTTTGGTCAAATTATGACGTCACTTTTGCACCAAAAAGTTGTAATTCCCAAGGTTTTGCGAATCTTGCATGACTCCAAACAGGAAAGTTGTTCAGGATGCTCAACTTGGTCGATTTGCACCGTCAAAACGCGATTTCCAGAGTTGACTATTAGAAAAACAAGATGGCCGCTCTTCCCTTTTTCCTGCCCGGGGAATAAACTTTTTAATTTTCGTGGCACCCCGAAAAACCGAATTAGCGTGATTACTTCTTGCGGATACCCCACCCGAGTGTGGCTGTGCAAATTTGAACCCCGTCAATGTTTTACTTTGGCGGTAATCGACGATTTTTGGGCAAATTATGACGTCACTTTTGCACCAAAAAGTTGTAATTCCCAAGGTTTTGCGAATTTTGCATGACTCCACACAGGAAAGTTGTTCAGGATGCTCAACTTGGTCGATTTGCACCGTCAAAACGCGATTTCCAGAGTTGACTATTAGAAAAACAAGATGGCCGCTCTTCCCTTTTTCCTGCCCGGGGAATAAACTTTTTAATTTTCGTGGCACCCCGAAAAACCGAATTAGCGTGATTACTTCTTGCGGATACCCCACCCGAGTGTGCCGGTGCAAACTTGAACCCCGTCAATGTTTTACTTTGGCGGTAATCGACAATTTTTGGTCAAATTATGACGTCACTTTTGCACCAAAAAGTTGTAATTCCCAAGGTTTTGCGAATTTTGCATGACTCCACACAGGAAAGTTGTTCAGGATGCTCAACTTGGTCGATTTGCACCGTCAAAACGCGATTTCCAGATTTGACTATTAGAAAAACAAGATGGCCGCTCTTCCCTTTTTACTGCCCGGGGAATAACCTTTTTAATTTTCGAGGCACCCCGAAAAGCCGAATTAGCGTGATTACTTCTTGCGGATACCCCACCCGAGTGTGCCCGTGCAAATTTGAACCCCTTCAATGTTTTACTTTGGCGGTAATCGACGATTTTTGGTCAAATTATGACGTCACTTTTGCACCAAAATGTTGTAATTCCCAAGGTTTTGCGAATTTTGCATGACTCCACACAGGAAAATTGTTCAGGATGCTCAACTTGGTCGATTTGCACCGTCAAAACGCGATTTCCAGAGTTGACTATTAGAAAAACAAGATGGCCGCTCTTCCCTTTTCCTTGCCCGGGGAATAAACTTTTTAATTTTCGTGGCACCCCGAAAAGCCGAATTAGCGTGATTACTTCTTGCGGATACCCCACCCGAGTGTGCCGGTGCAAATTTGAACCCCGTCAATGTTTTACTTTGGCGGTAATCGACAATTTTTGGTCAAATTATGACGTCACTTTTGCACCAAAAAGTTGTAATTCCCAAGGTTTTGCGAATTTTGCATGACTCCTCACAGGAAATTTGTTCAGGATGCTCAACTTGGTCGATTTGCACCGTCAAAACGCGATTTCAAGAGTTGACTATTAGAAAAACAAGACGGCCGCTCTTCCCTTTTTCCTGCCCGGGGAATAACCTTTTTAATTTTCGAGGCACCCCGAAAAGCCGAATTAGCGTGATTACTTCTTGCGGATACCCCACCCGAGTGTGCCGGTGCAAATTTGAAGCACGCCAATGATTTACTTTGGCGGTAATCGACGATTTTTGGTCAAGTTATGACGTCACTTTTGCACCAAAAAGTTGTAATTCCCTAGGTGTTGCGAATTTTGCATGACTCCACACAGGAAAGTTGTTCAGGATGCTCAACTTGGTCGATTTGCACCGTCAAAACGCGATTTCCAGAGTTAACTATTAGAAAAACAAGATGGCCGCTCTTCCCTTTTTCCTGCCCGGGGAATAACCTTTTTAATTTTCGTGGCACCCCGAAAAACCGAATTAGCGTGATTACTTCTTGCGGATACCCCACCCGAGTGTGCCGGTGCAAATTTGAAGCACGCCAATGATTTACTTTGGCGGTAATCGACGATTTTTGGTCAAGTTATGACGTCACTTTTGCACCAAAAAGTTGTAATTCCCTAGGTGTTGCGAATTTTGCATGACTCCACACAGGAAAGTTGTTCAGGATGCTCAACTTGGTCGATTTGCACCGTCAAAACGCGATTTCCAGAGTTAACTATTAGAAAAACAAGATGGCCGCTCTTCCCTTTTTCCTGCCCGGGGAATAACCTTTTTAATTTTCGTGGCACCCCGAAAAACCGAATTAGCGTGATTACTTCTTGCGGATACCCCACCCGAGTGTGCCGGTGCAAATTTGAACCCGTCAATGTTTTACTTTGGCGGTAATCGACGATTTTTGGTCAAATTATGACGTCACTTTTGCACCAAAAAGTTGTAATTCCCAAGGTTTTGCGAATTTTGCATGACTCCACACAAGAAAGTTGTTCAGGATGCTCAACATGGTCGATTTGCACCGTCAAAACGCGATTTCCAGAGTTGACTATAATTAGAAAAACAAGATGGCCGCTCTTCCCTTTTTCCTGCCCGGGGAATAACCTTTTTAATTTTCGAGGCACCCCGAAAAGCCGAATTAGCGTGATTACTTCTTGCGGATACCCCACCCGAGTGTGCCGGTGCAAATTTGAACCCGTCAATGTTTTACTTTAGCGGTAATCGACGATTTTTGGTCAAATTATGACGTCACTTTTGCACCAAAAAGTTTTAATTCCCAAGGTTTTGCGAATTATGAATGACTCCACATGGGAAAGTTGTTCAGGATGCTCAACTTGGTCGATTTGCACCGTCAAAACGCGATTTCCAGAGTTGACTATTAGAAAAACAAGATGGCCGCTCTTCCCTTTTCCCTGCCCGGGGAATAACCTTTTTAATTTTCGAGGCACCCCGAAATCCGAATTACCGTGATTACTTCTTGCGGATACCCCACCCGAGTGTGCCGGTGCAAATTTGAACCACGCCAATGTTTTACTTTGGCGGTAATCGACGATTTTGGGTCAAATTATGACGTCACTTTTGCACCAAAAAGTTGTAATTCCCTAGGTTTTGCCAATTTTGCATGACTCCACACAGGAAAGTTGTTCAGGATGCTCAACTTGATCGATTTGCACCGTCAAAACGCGGTTTCCAGAGTTGACTATAAGAAAAACAAGATGGCCGCTCTTCCCTTTTCCCTGCCCGGGGAATAACCTTTTTAATTTTCGAGGCACCCCGAAATCCGAATTAGCGTGATTACTTCTTGCGGATACCCCACCCGAGTGTGCCAGTGCAAATTTGAAGCACGCCAATGTTTTACTTTGGCGGGAATCGACGATTTTTGGTCAAGTTATGACGTAACTTTTGCACAAAAAAGTTGTAATTCCCAAGGTTTTGCGAATTTTGCATGACTCCACACAGGAAAGTTGTTCAGGATACTAAACTTGGTCGATTTGCACCGTCAAAACGCGATTTCCAGAGTTCACTATTACAAAAAAAAAAAAAAATGGCCGCTCTTCCCTTTTCCCTGCCCGGGGAATAAACTTTTTAATTTTCGAGCTCCCGAAAAGCCGAATTAGCGTGATTACTTCTTGCGGATTACCCACCCGAGTGTGCCGGTGTAAATTTGAACCACGCCAATGTTTTACTCTGGCGGAAATCGACGACTTTTGGTCAAATTATGACGTCACTATTGCACAAAAAAGTTGTAATTCCCAAGGTTTTGCGAATTTTGCATGACTCCACACAGGAAAGTTGTTCAGGATGCTCAACTTGGTCGATTTGCACCGTCAAAACGCGATTTCCAGAGTTGACTATTAGAAAAACAAGAAGGCCGCTCTTCCCTTTTCCCTGCCCGGGGAATAACCTTTTTAATTTTCGTGGCACCCCGAAAAGCCGAACTAGCGTGATTACTTCTTGCGGATACCCCACCCGAGTGTGCCGGTGCAAATTTGAACCACGCCAATGTTTTACTTTGGCGGTAATCGACGATTTTTGGTCAAATTATGACGTCACTTTTGCACCAAAAAGTTGGAATTTCCAAGGTTTTGCGAATTGTGCATGACTCCACACAGGAAAGTTGTTCAGGATGCTCAACTTGGTCGATTTGCACCGTCAAAACGCGATTTCCAGAGTTGACTATTAGAAAAACAAGATGGCCGCTCTTCCCTTTTTCCTGCCCGGGGAATAACCTTTTTAATTTTCGTGGCACCCCGAAAAGCCGAACTAGCGTGATTACTTCTTGCGGATACTCCACCCGAGTGTGCCGGTGCAAATTTGAACCACGCCAATGTTTTACTTTGGTGGTTATCGACGATTTTTGGTCAAATTATGACGTCACTTTTGCACCAAAAAGTTGTAATTCCCTAGGTTTTGCGAATTTTGCAAGACTCCACACAGGAAAGTTGTTCAGGATGCTCAACTTGATCGATTTGCACCGTCAAAACGCGATTTCCAGAGTTGACTATTAGAAAAAACAAGATAGCCGCTCTTCCCTTTTCCCTGCCCGGGGAATAACCTTTTTAATTTTCGAGGCACCCCGAAAAGCCGAATTAGCGTGATTACTTCTTGCGGATACCCCACTCGAGTGTGCCGTAATCAATTTGAACCCCGTCAATGTTTTACTTTGGCGGTAATCGACGATTTTTGGTCAAATTATGACGTCACTTTTGCACAAAAAAGTTGTAATTCCCAAGGTTTTGCGAATTGTGCATGACTCCACACAGGAAAGTTGTTCAGGATGCTCAACTTGGTCGATTTGCACCGTCAAAACGCGATTTCCAGAGTTGACTATTAGAAAAACAAGATGGCCGCTCTTCCCTTTTCCCTGCCCGGGGAATAACCTTTTTAATTTTCGAGGCACCCCGAAAAGCCGAATTAGCGTGACTACTTCTTGCGGATACCCCACTCGAGTGTGCCGGTATAAATTTGAACCCCGTCAATGTTTTATTTTGGCGGTAATCGACGATTTTTGGTCAAATTATGACGTAACTTTTGCACAAAAAAGTTGTCATTCCCAAGGTTTTGCGAATTTTGCATGACTCCACACAGGAAAGTTGTTCAGGATGCTCAACTTGGTCGATTTGCACCGTCAAAACGCGATTTCCAGAGTTGACTATTAGAAAAACAAGATGGCCGCTCTTCCCTTTTTCCTGCCCGGGGAATAACCTTTTTAATTTTCGTGGCACCCCGAAAAGCCGAACTAGCGTGATTACTTCTTGCGGATACCCCACCCGAGTGTGCCGGTGCAAATTTGAACCACGCCAATGTTTTACTTTGGCGGTAATCGACGATTTTTGGTCAAATTATGACGTCCCATTTGCACCAAAAAGTTGGAATTTCCAAGGTTTTGCGAATTTTGCATGACTCCACACAGGAAAATTGTTCAAGATGCTCAACTTGGTCGATTTGCACCGTCAAAACGCGATTTCCAGAGTTGACTATTAGAAAAACAAGATGGCCGCTCTTCCCTTTTCCCTGCCCGGGGAATAAACTTTTTAATTTTCGTGGCACCCCGAAAAGCCGAACTAGCGTGATTACTTCTTGCGGATACTCCACCCGAGTGTGCCGGTGCAAATTTGAACCACGCCAATGTTTTACTTTGGCGGTAATCGACGATTTTGGGTCAAATTATGACGTCACTTTTGCACCAAAAAGTTGTAATTCCCTAGGTTTTGCCAATTTTGCATGACTCCACACAGGAAAGTTGTTCAGGATGCTCAACTTGATCGATTTGCACCTTCAAAACGCGGTTTCCAGAGTTGACTATAAAAAAAACAAGATGGCCGCTCTTCCCTTTTCCCTGCCCGGGGAATAACCTTTTTAATTTTCGAGGCACCCCGAAATCCGAATTAGCGTGATTACTTCTTGCGGATACCCCACCCGAGTGTGCCAGTGCAAATTTGAAGCACGCCAATGTTTTACTTTGGCGGGAATCGACGATTTTTGGTCAAGTTATGACGTAACTTTTGCACAAAAAAGTTGTAATTCCCAAGGTTTTGCGAATTTTGCATGACTCCACACAGGAAAGTTGTTCAGGATACTAAACTTGGTCGATTTGCACCGTCAAAACGCGATTTCCAGAGTTCACTATTACAAAAAAAAAAAAAATGGCCGCTCTTCCCTTTTCCCTGCCCGGGGAATAAACTTTTTAATTTTCGAGCTCCCCGAAATCCGAATTAGCGTGATTACTTCTTGCGGATTACCCACCCGAGTGTGCCGGTGTATATTTGAACCACGCCAATGTTTTACTCTGGCGGAAATCGACGACTTTTGGTGAAATTATGACGTCACTATTGCACAAAAAAGTTGTAATTCCCAAGGTTTTGCGAATTTTGCATGACTCCACACAGGAAAGTTGTTCAGGATGCTCAACTTGGTCGATTTGCACCGTCAAAACGCGATTTCCAGAGTTGACTATTAGAAAAACAAGAAGGCCGCTCTTCCCTTTTCCCTGCCCGGGGAATAACCTTTTTAATTTTCGTGGCACCCCGAAAAGCCGAACTAGCGTGATTACTTCTTGCGGATACCCCACCCGAGTGTGCCGGTGCAAATTTGAACCACGCCAATGTTTTACTTTGGCGGTAATCGACGATTTTTGGTCAAATTATGACGTCACTTTTGCACCAAAAAGTTGGAATTTCCAAGGTTTTGCGAATTGTGCATGACTCCACACAGGAAAGTTGTTCAGGATGCTCAACTTGGTCGATTTGCACCGTCAAAACGCGATTTCCAGAGTTGACTATTAGAAAAACAAGATGGCCGCTCTCCCCTTTTTCCTGCCCGGGGAATAACCTTTTTAATTTTCGTGGCACCCCGAAAAGCCGAACTAGCGTGATTACTTCTTGCGGATACCCCACCCGAGTGTGCCGGTGCAAATTTGAACCACGCCAATGTTTTACTTTGGCGGTAATCGACGATTTTTGGTCAAATTATGACGTCCCATTTGCACCAAAAAGTTGGAATTTCCAAGGTTTTGCGAATTTTGCATGACTCCACACAGGAAAATTGTTCAGGATGCTCAACTTGGTCGATTTGCACCGTCAAAACGCGATTTCCAGAGTTGACTATTAGAAAAACAAGATGGCCGCTCTTCCCTTTTCCCTGCCCGGGGAATAACCTTTTTAATTTTCGTGGCACCCCGAAAAGCCGAACTAGCGTGATTACTTCTTGCGGATACTCCACCCGAGTGTGCCGGTGCAAATTTGAACCACGCCAATGTTTTACTTAAGTGGTTATCGACGATTTTTGGTCAAATTATGACGTCACTTTTTCACCAAAAAGTTGTAATTCCCAAGGTTTTGCGAATTTTGCATGACTCCACACAGGAAAGTTGTTCAGGATGCTCAACTTGGTCGATTTGCACCGTCAAAACGCGATTTTCAGAATTGACTATTAGAAAAACAAGATGGCCGCTCTTCCCTTTTTCCTGCCCGGGGAATAACCTTTTTAATTTTCGAGGCACCCCGAAAAGCCGAATTAGCGTGATTACTTCTTGCGGATACCCCACTCGAGTGTGCCGTAATAAAATTGAACCCCGTCAATGTTTTACTTTGGCGGTAATCGACGATTTTTGGTCAAATTATGACGTCACTTTTGCACAAAAAAGTTGTAATTCCCAAGGTTTTACGAATTGTGCATGACTCCACACAGGAAAGTTGTTCAGGATGCTCAACTTGGCCGATTTGCACCGTCAAAACGCGATTTCCAGAGTTGACTATTAGAAAAACAAGATGGCCGCTCTTCCCTTTCCCCTGCCCGGGGAATAACCTTTTTAATTTTCGAGGCACCCCGAAAAGCCGAATTAGCGTGACTTCTTCTTGCGGATACCCCACTCGAGTGTGCCGGTATAAATTTGAACCCCGTCAATGTTTTACTTTGGCGGTAATCGACGATTTTTGGTCAAATTATGACGTAACTTTTGCACAAAAAAGTTGTAATTCCCAAGGTTTTGCGAATTTTGCATGACTCCACACAGGAAAGTTGTTCAGGATGCTCAACTTGGTCGATTTGCACCGTCAAAACGCGATTTCCAGAGTTGACTATTAGAAAAACAAGATGGCCGCTCTTCCCTTTTTCCTGCCCGGGGAAAAACCTTTTTAATTTTCGTGGCACCCCGAAAAGCCGAACTAGCGTGATTACTTCTTGCGGATACCCCACCCGAGTGTGCCGGTGCAAATTTGAACCACGCCAATGTTTTACTTTGGCGGTAATCGACGATTTTTGGTCAAATTATGACGTCACTTTTGCACCAAAAAGTTGGAATTTCCAAGGTTTTGCGAATTGTGCATGACTCCACACAGGAAAGTTGTTCAGGATGCTCAACTTGGTCGATTTGCACCGTCAAAACGCGATTTCCAGAGTTGACTATTAGAAAAACAAGATGGCCGCTCTTCCCTTTTTCCTGCCCGGGGAATAACCTTTTTAATTTTCGTGGCACCCCGAAAAGCCGAACTAGCGTGATTACTTCTTGCGGATACTCCACCCGAGTGTGCCCGTGCAAATTTGAACCACGCCAATGTTTTACTTTGGTGGTTATCGACGATTTTTGGTCAAATTATGACGTCACTTTTGCACCAAAAAGTTGTAATTCCCTAGGTTTTGCGAATTTTGCAAGAATCCACACAGGAAAGTTGTTCAGGATGCTCAACTTGATCGATTTGCACCGTCAAAACGCGATTTCCAGAGTTGAGTATTAGAAAAAACAAGATGGCCGCTATTCCCTTTTCCCTGCCCGGGGAATAACCTTTTTAATTTTCGAGGCACCCCGAAAAGCCGAATTAGCGTGATTACTTCTTGCGGATACCCCACTCGAGTGTGCCGTAATAAATTTGAACCCCGTCAATGTTTTACTTTGGCGGTAATCGACGATTTTTGGTCAAATTATGACGTCACTTTTGCACAAAAAGTTGTAATTCCCAAGGTTTTGCGAATTGTGCATGACTCCACACAGGAAAGTTGTTCAGGATGCTCAACTTGGTCGATTTGCACCGTCAAAACGCGATTTCCAGAGTTGACTATTAGAAAAACAAGATGGCCGCTCTTCCCTTTTCCCTGCCCGGGGAATAACCTTTTTAATTTTCGTGGCACCCCGAAAAGCCGAATTAGCGTGACTACTTCTTGCGGATACCCCACTCGAGTGTGCCGGTATAAATTTGAACCCCGTCAATGTTTTACTTTGGCGGTAATCGACGATTTTTGGTCAAATTATGACGTAACTTTTGCACAAAAAAGTTGTAATTCCCAAGGTTTTGCGAATTTTGCATGACTCCACACAGGAAAGTTGTTCAGGATACTAAACTTGGTCGATTTGCACCGTCAAAACGCGATTTCCAGAGTTCACTATTACAAAAAAAAAAAGATGGCCGCTCTTCCCTTTTCCAGGGAAAAAGGAATAAACTTTTTTATTTTCGAGCTCCCGAAAAGCCGAATTAGCGTGATTACTTCTTGCGGATAACCCACCCGAGTGTGCCGGTGTAAATTTGAACCACGCCAATGTTTTACTCTGGCGGTAATGGACGACTTTTGGTCAAATTATGACGTCACTATTGCACAAAAAAGTTGTAATTCCCAAGGTTTTGCGAATTTTGCATGACTCCACACAGGAAAGTTGTTCAGGATGCTCAACTTGGTCGATTTGCACCGTCAAAACGCGATTTCCAGAGTTGACTATTAAAAAAACAAGAAGGCCGCTCTTCCCTTTTCCCTGCCCGGGGAATAACCTTTTTAATTTTCGAGGCACCCCGAAAAGCCGAATTAGCGTGACTACTTCTTGCGGATACCCCACTCGAGTGTGCCGGTATAAATTTGAACCCCGTCAATGTTTTACTTTGGCGGTAATCGACGATTTTTGGTCAAATTATGACGTAACTTTTGCACAAAAAAGTTGTAATTCCCAAGGTTTTGCGAATTTTGCATGACTCCACACAGGAAAGTTGTTCAGGATGCTCAACTTGGTCGATTTGCACCGTCAAAACGCGATTTCCAGAGTTGACTATTAGAAAAACAAGATGGCCGCTCTTCCCTTTTCCCTGCCCGGGGAATAAACTTTTTAATTTTCGTGGCACCCCGAAAAACCGAATTAGCGTGATTACTTCTTGCGGATACCCCACCCGAGTGTGCCAGTGCAAATTTGAACCCCTTCAATGTTTTACTTTGGCGGTAATCGACGATTTTTGGTCAAGTTATGACGTCACTTTTGCACCAAAAAGTTGTAATTCCCTAGGTTTTGCGAATTTTGCACGACTCCACACAGGAAAGTTGTTCAGGATGCTCAACTTGGTCGATTTGCACCGTCAAAACGCGATTTCCAGAGTTGACTATTAGAAAAACAAGATGGCCGCTCTTCCCTTTTACCTGGCCGGGGAATAAACTTTTTAATTTTCGTGGCACCCCGAAAAACCGAATTAGCGTGATTACTTGTTGCGGATACCCCACCCGAGTGTGCCGGTGCAAATTTGAACCCGTCAATGTTTTACTTTGGCGGTAATCGATGATTTTTGGTCAAATTATGACGTCACTTTTGCACCAAAAAGTTGGAATTCCCAAGGTTTTGCCAATTTTGCATGACTCCACACAGGAAAGTTGTTCAGGATGCTCAACTTGGTCGATTTGCACCGTCAAAACGCGATTTCCAGAGTTGACTATTAGAAAAACAAGATGGCCGCTCTTCCCTTTTCCCTGCCCGGGGAATAACCTTTTTAATTTTCGAGGCACCCCGAAAAGCCGAATTAGCGTGATTACTTCTTGCGGATACCCCACCCGAGTGTGCCAGTGCAAATTTGAAGCACGCCAATGTTTTACTTTGGCGGTAATCGACGATTTTTGGTCAAGTTATGACGTAACTTTTGCACAAAAAATTTGTAATTCCCAAGGTTTTGCGAATTTTGCATGACTCCACACAGGAAAGTTGTTCAGGATACTAAACTTGGTCGATTTGCACCGTCAAAACGCGATTTCCAGAGTTGACTATTAGAAAAACAAGATGGCCGCTCTTCCCTTTTACCTGGCCGGGGAATAAACTTTTTAATTTTCGTGGCACCCCGAAAAACCGAATAAGCGTGATTACTTCTTGCGGATACCCCACCCGAGTGTGCCGGTGCAAATTTGAACCCGTCAATGTTTTACTCTGACGGTAATCGACGATTTTTGGTCAAATTATGACGTCACTTTTGCACCAAAAAGTTGTAATTCCCAAGGTTTTGCGAATTTTGCATGACTCCACACAGGAAAGTTGTTCAGGATGCTCAACTTGGTCGATTTGCACCGTCAAAACGCGATTTTCAGAGTTGACTATTAGAAAAACAAGATGGCCGCTCTTCCCTTTTTCCTGCCCGGGGAATAACCTTTTTAATTTTCGAGGCACCCCGAAAAGCCGAATTAGCGTGATTACTTCTTGCGGATACCCCACCCGAGTGTGCCGGTGCAAATTTGAAGCACGCCAATGATTTACTTTGGCGGTAATCGACGATTTTTGGTCAAGGTAATTCCCAAGGTTTTGCGAATTTTGCATGACTCCACACAGGAAAGTTGTTCAGGATGCTCAACTTGGTCGATTTGCACCGTCAAAACGCTATTTCCAGAGTTGACTATTAGAAAAACAAGATGGCCGCTCTTCCCTTTTCCCTGCCCGGGGAATAAACTTTTTAATTTTCGTGGCACCCCGAAAAACCGAATTAGCGTGATTACTTCTTGCGGATACCCCACCCGAGTGTGCCAGTGCAAATTTGAACCCCTTCAATGTTTTACTTTGGCGGTAATCGACGATTTTTGGTCAAGTTATGACGTCACTTTTGCACCAAAAAGTTGTAATTCCCTAGGTTTTGCGAATTTTGCATGACTCCACACAGGAAAATTGTTCAGGATGCTCAACTTGGTCGATTTGCACCGTCAAAACGCGATTTCCAGAGTTGACTATTAGAAAAACAAGATGGCCGCTCTTCCCTTTTACCTGGCCGGGGAATAAACTTTTTAATTTTCGTGGCACCCCGAAAAACCGAATTAGCGTGATTACTTCTTGCGGATACCCCACCCGAGTGTGCCGGTGCAAATTTGAACCCGTCAATGTTTTACTTTGGCGGTAATCGATGATTTTTGGTCAAATTATGACGTCACTTTTGCACCAAAAAGTTGTAATTCCCAAGGTTTTGCCAATTTTGCATGACTCCACACAGGAAAGTTGTTCAGGATGCTCAACTTGGTCGATTTGCACCGTCAAAACGCGATTTCCAGAGTTGACTATTAGAAAAACAAGATGGCCGCTCTTCCCTTTTCCCTGCCCGGGGAATAACCTTTTTAATTTTCGAGGCACCCCGAAAAGCCGAATTAGCGTGATTACTTCTTGCGGATACCCCACCCGAGTGTGCCCGTGCAAATTTGAACCCCGTCAATGTTTTACTTTGGCAGTAATCGACGATTTTTGGTCAAATTATGACGTCACTTTTGCACCAAAAAGTTGTAATTCCCAAGGTTTTGCGAATTTTGCATGACTCCACACAGGAAAGTTGTTCAGGATGCTCAACTTGGTCGATTTGCACCGTCAAAACGCGATTTCCAGAGTTGACTATTAGAAAAACAAGATGGCCGCTCTTCCCTTTTCCCTGCCCGGGGAATAAACTGAATAAGCGCGATTACTTCTTGCGGATACCCCACCCGAGTGTGCCGGTGCAAATTTGAAGCACGCCAATGTTTTACTTTGACGGTAATCGACGATTTTTGGTCAAATTATGACGTCACTTTTGCACCAAAAAGTTGTAATTCCCAAGGTTTTGCGAATTTTGCATGACTCCACACAGGAAAGTTGTTCAGGATGCTCAACTTGGTCGATTTGCACCGTCAAAACGCGATTTCCAGAGTTGACTATTAGAAAAACAAGATGGCCGCTCTTCCCTTTTCCCTGCCCGGGGAATAACCTTTTTAATTTTCGTGGCACCCCGAAAAACCGAATTTGCGTGATTACTTATTGCGGATACCCCACCCGAGTGTGCCGGTGCAAATTTGAACCCCGTCAATGTTTTACTTTGGCGGTAATCGACGATTTTTGGTCAAATTATGACGTCACTTTTGCACCAAAAAGTTGTAATTCCCAAGGTTTTGCGAATTTTGCATGACTCCACACAGGAAAGTTGTTCAGGATGCTCAACTTGGTCGATTTGCACCGTCAAAACGCGATTTCCAGAGTTGACTATTAGAAAAACAAGATGGCCGCTCTTCCCTTTTTCCTGCCCGGGGAATAACCTTTTTAATTTTCGAGGCACCCCGAAAAGCCGAATTAGCGTGATTACTTCTTGCGGATACCCCACCCGAGTGTGCCGGTGCAAATTTGAAGCACGCCAATGATTTACTTTGGCGGTAATCGACTATTTTTGGTCAAGGTAATTCCCAAGGTTTTGCGAATTTTGCATGACTCCACACAGGAAAGTTGTTCAGGATGCTCAACTTGGTCGATTTGCACCGTCAAAACGCGATTTCCAGAGTTGACTATTAGAAAAACAAGATGGCCGCTCTTCCCTTTTCCCTGCCCGGGGAATAAACTTTTTAATTTTCGTGGCACCCCGAAAAACCGAATTAGCGTGATTACTTCTTGCGGATACCCCACCCGAGTGTGCCAGTGCAAATTTGAACCCCTTCAATGTTTTACTTTGACGGTAATCGACGATTTTTGGTCAAATTATGACGTCACTTTTGCACCAAAAAGTTGTAATTCCCAAGGTTTTGCGAATTTTGCATGACTCCACACAGGAAAGTTGTTCAGGATGCTCAACTTGGTCGATTTGCACCGTCAAAACGCGATTTCCAGAGTTGACTATTAGAAAAACAAGATGGCCGCTCTTCCCTTTTCCCTGCCCGGGGAATAAACTTTTTAATTTTCGTGGCACCCCGAAAAACCGAATTAGCGTGATTACTTCTTGCGGATACCCCACCCGAGTGTGCCAGTGCAAATTTGAACCCCTTTAATGTTTTACTTTGGCGGTAATCGACGATTTTTGGTCAAGTTATGACGTCACTTTTGCACCAAAAAGTTGTAATTCCCTAGGTTTTGCGAATTTTGCATGACTCCACACAGGAAAATTGTTCAGGATGCTCAACTTGGTCGATTTGCACCGTCAAAACGCGATTTCCAGAGTTGACTATTAGAAAAACAAGATGGCCGCTCTTCCCTTTTACCTGGCCGGGGAATAAACTTTTTAATTTTCGTGGCACCCCGAAAAACCGAATTAGCGTGATTACTTCTTGCGGATACCCCACCCGAGTGTGCCGGTGCAAATTTGAACCCGTCAATGTTTTACTTTGGCGGTAATCGATGATTTTTGGTCAAATTATGACGTCACTTTTGCACCAAAAAGTTGTAATTCCCAAGGTTTTGCCAATTTTGCATGACTCCACACAGGAAAGTTGTTCAGGATGCTCAACTTGGTCGATTTGCACCGTCAAAACGCGATTTCCAGAGTTGACTATTAGAAAAACAAGATGGCCGCTCTTCCCTTTTCCCTGCCCGGGGAATAACCTTTTTAATTTTCGTGGCACCCCGAAAAACCGAATTAGCGTGATTACTTCTAGCGGATACCCCACCCGAGTGTGCCGGTGCAAATTTGAACCCCGTCAATGTTTTACTTTGGCGGTAATCGACGACTTTTGGTCAAATTATGACGTCACTTTTGCACCAAAAAGTTGTAATTCCCAAGGTTTTGCGAATTTTGCATGACTCCACACAGGAAAGTTGTTCAGGATGCTCAACTTGGTCGATTTGCACCTTCAAAACGCGATTTCCAGAGTTGACTATTAGAAAAACAAGATGGCGCTCTTCCCTTTTTCCTGCCCGGGGAATAACCTTTTTAATTTTCGAGGCACCCCGAAAAGCCGAATTAGCGTGATTACTTCTTGCGGATACCCCACCCGAGTGTGCCGGTGCAAATTTGAAGCACGCCAATGATTTACTTTGGCGGTAATCGACGATTTTTGGTCAAGTTATGACGTCACTTTTGCACCAAAAAGTTTAATTCCCTAGGTTTTGCGAATTTTGCATGACTCCACACAGGAAAATTGTTCAGGATGCTCAACTTGGTCGATTTGCACCGTCAAAACAAGATTTCCAGAGTTGGCTATTAGAAAAACAAGATGGCCGCTCTTCCCTTTTACCTGGCCGGGGAATAAACTTTTTAATTTTCGTGGCACCCCGAAAAACCGAATTAGCGTGATTACTTCTTGCGGATACCCCACCCGAGTGTGCCGGTTTAAATTTGAACCCGTCAATGTTTTACTTTGGCGGTAATCGACGATTTTTGGTCAAATTACGACGTCACTTTTGCACCAAAAAGTTGTAATTCCCAAGGTTTTGCGAATTTTGCATGACTCCACACAGGAAAGTTGTTCAGGATGCTCAACTTGGTCGATTTGCACCGTCAAAACGCGATTTCCAGAGTTGACTATTAGAAAAACAAGATGGCCGCTCTTCCCTGTTCCCTGCCCGGGGAATAACCTTTTTAATTTTCGAGGCACCCCGAAAAGCCGAATTAGCGTGATTACTTCTTGCGGATACCCCACCCGAGTGTTCCCGTGCAAATTTGAACCCCGTCAATGTTTTACTTTGGCGGTAATCGACGATTTTTGGTCAAATTATGACGTCACTTTTGCACCAAAAAGTTGTAATTCCCAAGGTTTTGCGAATTTTGCATGACTCCACACAGGAAAGTTGTTCAGGATGCTCAACTTGGTCGATTTGCACCGTCAAAACGCGATTTCCAGAGTTGACTATTAGAAAAACAAGATGGCCGCTCTTCCCTTTTCCCTGCCCGGGGAATAAACTTTTTAATTTTCGTGGCACCCCGAAAAACCGAATAAGCGTGATTACTTCTTGCGGATACCCCACCCGAGTGTGCCGGTGCAAATTTGAACCCCTTCAATGTTTTACTTTGACGGTAATCGACGATTTTTGGTCAAATTATGACGTCACTTTTGCACCAAAAAGTTGTAATTCCCAAGGTTTTGCGAATTTTGCATGACTCCACACAGGAAAGTTGTTCAGGATGCTCAACTTGGTCGATTTGCACCGTCAAAGCGCGATTTCCAGAATTGACTATTAAAAAAACAAGATGGCCGCTCTTCCCTTTTCCCTGCCCGGGGAATAAACTTTTTAATTTTCGTGGCACCCCGAAAAACCGAATTAGCGTGATTACTTATTGCGGATACCCCACCCGAGTGTGCCGGTGCAAATTTGAACCCCGTCAATGTTTTACTTTGGCGGTAATCGACGATTTTTGGTCAAATTATGACGTCACTTTTGCACCAAAAAGTTGTAATTCCCAAGGTTTTGCGAATTTTGCATGACTCCACACAGGAAAGTTGTTCAGGATGCTCAACTTAGTCGATTTGCACCGTCAAAACGCGATTTCCAGAGTTGACTATTAGAAAAACAAGATGGCCGCTTTTCCCTTTTCCCTGCCCGGGGAATAAACTTTTTAATTTTCGTGGCACCCCGAAAAACCGATTGAGCGTGATTACTTCTTGCGGATACCCCACCCAAGTGTGCCGGTGCAAATTTGAACCCGTCAATGTTTTACTTTGGCGGTAATCGACGATTTTTGGTCAAATTATGACGTCACTTTTGCACCAAAAAGTTGTAATTCCCAAGGTTTTGCGAATTTTGCATGACTCCACACAGGAAAGTTGTTCAGGATGCTCAACTTGGTCGATTTGCACCGTCAAAACGCGATTTCCAGAGTTGACTATTAGAAAAACAAGATGGCCGCTCTTCCCTTTTCCCTGCCCGGGGAATAACCTTTTTAATTTTCGAGGCACCCCGAAAAGCCGAATTAGCGTGATTACTTCTTGCGGATACCCCACCCGAGTGTGCCCGTGCAAATTTGAACCCCGTCAATGTTTTACTTTGGCGGTAATCGACGATTTTTGTTCAAATTATGACGTCACTTTTGCACCAAAAAGTTGTAATTCCCAAGGTTTTGCGAATTTTGCATGACTCCACACAGGAAAGTTGTTCAGGATGCTCAACTTGGTCGATTTGCACCGTCAAAACGCGATTTCCAGAGTTGACTATTAGAAAAACAAGATGGCCGCTCTTCCCTTTTACCTGGCCGGGGAATAAACTTTTTAATTTTCGTGGCACCCCGAAAAACCGAATTAGCGTGATTACTTCTTGCGGATACCCCACCCGAGTGTGCCGGTGCAAATTTGAACCCGTCAATGTTTTACTTTGGCGGTAATCGACGATTTTTGGTCAAATTATGACGTCACTTTTGCACCAAAAAGTTGTAATTCCCAAGGTTTTGCGAATTTTGCATGACTCCACACAGGAAAGTTGTTCAGGATGCTCAACTTGGTCGATTTGCACCGTCAAAACGCGATTTCCAGAGTTGACTATTAGAAAAACAAGATGGCCGCTCTTCCCTTTTTCCTGCCCGGGGAATAACCTTTTTAATTTTCGAGGCACCCCGAAAAACCGAATTAGCGTGATTACTTCTTGCGGATACCCCACCCGAGTGCGCCGGTGCAAATTTGAACCCGTCAATGTTTTACTTTGGCGGTAATCGACGATTTTTGGTCAATATATGACGTCACTTTTGCACAAAAAAGTTGTAATTCCCAAGGTTTTGCGAATTTTGCATGACTCCACACAGGAAAGTTGTTCAGGATGCTCAACTTGGTCGATTTGCACCGTCAAAACGCGATTTCCAGAGTTGACTATTAGAAAAACAAGATGGCCGCTCTTCCCTTTTCCCTGCACGGGGAATAACCTTTTTAATTTTCGAGGCACCCCGAAAAGCCGAATTAGCGTGATTACTTCTTGCGGATACCCCACCCGAGTGTGCCCGTGCAAATTTGAACCCCGTCAATGTTTTACTTTGGCGGTAATCGACGATTTTTGGTCAAATTATGACGTCACTTTTGCACCAAAAAGTTGTAATTCCCAAGGTTTTGCGAATTTTGCATGACTCCACACAGGAAAGTTGTTCAGGATGCTCAACTTGGTCGATTTGCACCGTCAAAACGCGATTTCCAGAATTGACTATTAGAAAAACAAGATGGCCGCTCTTCCCTTTTCCCTGCCCGGGGAATAAACTTTTTAATTTTCGTGGCACCCCGAAAAACCGAATTAGCGTGATTACTTATTGCGGATACCCCACCCGAGTGTGCCGGTGCAAATTTGAACCCCGTCAATGTTTTACTTTGGCGGTAATCGACGATTTTTGGTCAAATTATGACGTCACTTTTGCACCAAACAGTTGTAATTCCCAAGGTTTTGCGAATTTTGCATGACTCCACACTGCAAAGTCGTTCAGGATGCTCAACTTGGTCGATTTGCACCGTCAAAACGCGATTTCCAGAGTTGACTATTAGAAAAACAAGATGGCCGCTCTTCCCTTTTTCCTGCCCGGGGAATAACCTTTTTAATTTCCGTGGCACCCCGAAAAGCCGAACTAGCGTGATTACTTCTTGCGGATACCCCACCCGAGTGTGCCGGTGCAAATTTGAAGCACGCCAATGTTTTACTTTGGCGGTAATCGACGATTTTTGGTCAAGTTATGACGTCACTTTTGCACCAAAAAGTTGTAATTCCCAAGGTTTTGCGAATTTTGCATGACTCCACACAGGAAAGTTGTTCAGGATGCTCAACTTGGTCGATTTGCACCGTCAAAACGCGATTTCCAGAGTTGACTATTAGAAAAACAAGATGGCCGCTCTTCCCTTTTCCCTGCCCGGGGAATAAACTTTTTAATTTTCGTGGCACCCCGAAAAACCGAATTAGCGTGATTACTTCTTGCGGATACCCCACCTGAGTGTGCCGGTGCAAATTTGAACCCCGTCAATGTTTTACTTTGGCGGTAATCGACGATTTTTGGTGAAATTATGACGTCACTTTTGCACCAAAAAGTTGTAATTCCCAAGGTTTTGCGAATTTTGCATGACTCCACACAGGAAAGTTGTTCAGGATGCTCAACTTGGTCGATTTGCACCGTCAAAACGCGATTTCCAGAGTTGACTATTAGAAAAACAAGATGGCCGCTCTTCCCTTTTTCCTGCCCGGGGAATAACCTTTTTAATTTTCGAGGCACCCCGAAAAGCCGAATTAGCGTGATTACTTCTTGCGGATACCCCACCCGAATGTGCCGGTGCAAATTTGAAGCACGCCAATGATTTACTTTGGCGGTAATCGACGATTTTTGGGCAAGTTATGACGTCACGTTTGCACCAAAAAGTTGTAATTCCCTAGGTTTTGCGAATTTTGCATGACTCCACACAGGAAAATTGTTCAGGATGCTCAACTTGGTCGATTTGCACCGTCAAAACAAGATTTCCAGAGTTGGCTATTAGAAAAACAAGATGGCCGCTCTTCCCTTTTACCTGGCCGGGGAATAAACTTTTTAATTTTCGTGGCACCCCGAAAAACCGAATTAGCGTGATTACTTCTTGCGGATACCCCACCCGAGTGTGCCGGTGCAAATTTGAACCCGTCAATGTTTTACTTTGGCGGTAATCGACGATTTTTGGTCAAATTATGACGTCACTTTTGCACCAAAAAGTTGTAATTCCCAAGGTTTTGCGAATTTTGCATGACTCCACAATGGAAAGTTGTTCAGGATGCTCAACTTGGTCGATTTGCACCGTCAAAACGCGATTTCCAGAGTTGACTATTAGAAAAACAAGATGGCCGCTCTTCCCTTTTCCCTGCCCGGGGAATAACCTTTTTAATTTTCGAGGCACCCCGAAAAGCCGAATTAGCGTGATTACTTCTTGCGGATACCCCACCCGAGTGTGCCCGTGCAAATTTGAACCCCGTCAATGTTTTACTTTGGCGGTAATCGACATTTTTTGGTCAAATTATGACGTCACTTTTGCACCAAAAAGTTGTAATTCCCAAGGTTTTGCGAATTTTGCATGACTCCACACAGGAAAGTTGTTCAGGATGCTCAACTTGGTCGATTTGCACCGTCAAAACGCGATTTCCAGAGTTGACTATTAGAAAAACAAGATGGCCGCTCTTCCCTTTTTACTGCCCGGGGAATAACCTTTTTAATTTTCGAGGCACCCCGAAAAGCCGAATTAGCGTGATTACTTCTTGCGGATACCCCACCCGAGTGTGCCGGTGCAAATATGAAGCACGCCAATGATTTACTTTGGCGGTAATCGACGATTTTTGGTCAAGTTAAGACGTCACTTTTGCACCAGAAAGTTGTAATTCCCTAGGTGTTGCGAATTTTGCATGACTCCACACAAGAAAGTTGTTCAGGATGCTCAACTTGGTCGATTTGCACTGTCAAAACGCGATTTCCAGAGTTGACTATTAGAAAAACAAGATGGCCGCTCTTCCCTTTTTCCTGCCCGGGGAATAACCTTTTTAATTTTCGAGGCACCCCGAAAAGCCGAATTAGCGTGATTACTTCTTGCGGATACCCCACCCGAGTGTGCCGGTGCAAATTTGAAGCACGCCAATGATTTACTTTGGCGGTAATCGACGATTTTTGGTCAAGTTATGACGTCACTTTTGCACCAAAAAGTTGTAATTCCCTAGGTGTTGCGAATTTTGCATGACTCCACACAGGAAAATTGTTCAGGATGCTCAACTTGGTCGATTTGCACCGTCAAAACGCGATTTCCAGAGTTGACTATTAGAAAAACAAGATGGCCGCTCTTCCCTTTTTACTGCCCGGGGAATAACCTTTTTAATTTTCGAGGCACCCCGAAAAGCCGAACTAGCGTGATTACTTCTTGCGGATACCCCACCCGAGTGTGCCGGTGCAAATTTGAAGCACGCCAATGATTTACTTTGGCGGTAATCGACGATTTTTGGTCAAGTTATGACGTCACTTTTGCACCAAAAAGTTGTAATTCCCTAGGTGTTGCGAATTTTGCATGACTCCACACAGGAAAATTGTTCAGGATGCTCAACTTGGTCGATTTGCACCGTCAAAACGCGATTTCCAGAGTTGACTATTAGAAAAACAAGATGGCCGCTCTTCCCTTTTCCCTGCCCGGGGAATAACCTTTTTAATTTTCGAGGCACCCCGAAAAGCCGAATGAGCGTGATTACTTCTTGCGGATACCCCACCCGAGTGTGCCCGTGCAAATTTGAACCCCGTCAATGTTTTACTTTGGCGGTAATCGACATTTTTTGGTCAAATTATGACGTCACTTTTGCACCAAAAAGTTGTAATTCCCAAGGTTTTGCGAATTTTGCATGACTCCACACAGGAAAGTTGTTCAGGATGCTCAACTTGGTCGATTTGCACCGTCAAAACGCGATTTCCAGAGTTGACTATTAGAAAAACAAGATGGCCGCTCTTCCCTTTTCCCTGCCCGGGGAATAAACTTTTTAATTTTCGTGGCACCCCGAAAAACCGAATAAGCGTGATTACTTCTTGCGGATACCCCACCCGAGTGTGCCGGTGCAAATTTGAACCCCTTCAATGTTTTACTTTGACGGTAATCGACGATTTTTGGTCAAATTATGACGTCACTTTTGCACCAAAAAGTTGTAATTCCCAAGGTTTTGCGAATTTTGCATGACTCCACACAGGAAAATTGTTCCGGATGCTCAACTTGGTCGATTTGCACCGTCAAAACGCGATTTCCAGAGTTGACTATTAGAAAAACAAGATGGCCGCTCTTCCCTTTTTACTGCCCGGGGAATAACCTTTTTAATTTTCGAGGCACCCCGAAAAGCCGAATTAGCGTGATTACTTCTTGCGGATACCCCACCCGAGTGTGCCGGTGCAAATATGAAGCACGCCAATGATTTACTTTGGCGGTAATCGACGATTTTTGGTCAAGTTAAGACGTCACTTTTGCACCAAAAAGTTGTAATTCCCTAGGTGTTGCGAATTTTGCATGACTCCACACAAGAAAGTTGTTCAGGATGCTCAACTTGGTCGATTTGCACCGTCAAAACGCGATTTCCAGAGTTGACTATTAGAAAAACAAGATGGCCGCTCTTCCCTTTTTCCTGCCCGGGGAATAACCTTTTTAATTTTCGAGGCACCCCGAAAAGCCGAATTAGCGTGATTACTTCTTGCGGATACCCCACCCGAGTGTGCCGGTGCAAATTTGAAGCACGCCAATGATTTACTTTGGCGGTAATCGACGATTTTTGGTCAAGTTATGACGTCACTTTTGCACCAAAAAGTTGTAATTCCCTAGGTGTTGCGAATTTTGCATGACTCCACACAGGAAAATTGTTCAGGATGCTCAACTTGGTCGATTTGCACCGTCAAAACGCGATTTCCAGAGTTGACTATTAGAAAAACAAGATGGCCGCTCTTCCCTTTTTACTGCCCGGGGAATAACCTTTTTAATTTTCGAGGCACCCCGAAAAGCCGAACTAGCGTGATTACTTCTTGCGGATACCCCACCCGAGTGTGCCGTTGCAAATTTGAAGCACGCCAATGATTTACTTTGGCGGTAATCGACGATTTTTGGTAAAGTTATGACGTCACTTTTGCACCAAAAAGTTGTAATTCCCTAGGTGTTGCGAATTTTGCATGACTCCGCACAGGAAAATTGTTCAGGATGCTCAACTTGGTCGATTTGCACCGTCAAAACGCGATTTCCAGAGTTGACTATTAGAAAAACAAGATGGCCGCTCTTCCCTTTTCCCTGCCCGGGGAATAACCTTTTTTAATTTTCGTGGCACCCCGAAAAACCGAATTAGCGTGATTACTTCTTGCGGATACCCCACCCGAGTGTGCCGGTGCAAATTTGAAGCACGCCAATGATTTACTTTGGCGGTAATCGACGATTTTTGGTCAAGTTATGACGTCACTTTTGCACCAAAAAGTTGTAATTCCCTAGGTGTTGCGAATTTTGCATGACTCCACACAGGAAAATTGTTCAGGATGCTCAACTTGGTCGATTTGCACCGTCAAAACGCGATTTCCAGAGTTGACTATTAGAAAAACAAGATGGCCGCTCTTCCCTTTTTACTGCCCGGGGAATAACCTTTTTAATTTTCGAGGCACCCCGAAAAGCCGAACTAGCGTGATTACTTCTTGCGGATACCCCACCCGAGTGTGCCGGTGCAAATTTGAAGCACGCCAATGATTTACTTTGGCGGTAATCGACGATTTTTGGTAAAGTTATGACGTCACTTTTGCACCAAAGAGTTGTAATTCCCTAGGTGTTGCGAATTTTGCATGACTCCACACAGGAAAATTGTTCAGGATGCTCAACTTGGTCGATTTGCACCGTCAAAACGCGATTTCCAGAGTTGACTATTAGAAAAACAATATGGCCGCTCTTCCCTTTTCCCTGCCCGGGGATTAACCTTTTTTAATTTTCGTGGCACCCCGAAAAACCGAATTAGCGTGATTACTTCTTGCGGATACCCCACCCGAGTGTGCCGGTGCAAATTTGAACCCGTTTAATGTTTTACTTTGGCGGTAATCGACGATTTTTGGTCAAATTATGACGTCACTTTTGCACCAAAAAGTTGTAATTCCCAAGGTTTTGCGAATTTTGCGTGACTCCACACAAGAAAGTTGTTCAGGATGCTCCACATGGTCGATTTGCACCGTCAAAACGCGATTTCCAGAGTTGACTATTAGAAAAACAAGATGGCCGCTCTTCCCTTTTTCCTGCCCGGGGAATAACCTTTTTAATTTTCGAGGCACCCCGAAAAGCCGAATTAGCGTGATTACTTCTTGCGGATACCCCACCCGAGTGTGCCGGTGCAAATTTGAAGCACGCCAATGATTTACTTTGGCGGTAATCGACGATTTTTGGTCAAGTTATGACGTCACTTTTGCACCAAAAAGTTGTAATTCCCTAGGTGTTGCGAATTTTGCATGTTTCGACACAGGAAAATTGTTCAGGATGCTCAACTTGGTCGATTTGCACCGTCAAAACGCGATTTCCAGAGTTGACTATTAGAAAAACAAGATGGCCGCTCTTCCCTTTTTACTGCCCGGGGAATAACCTTTTTAATTTTCGAGGCACCCCGAAAAGCCGAACTAGCGTGATTACTTCTTGCGGATACCCCACCCGAGTGTGCCGGTGCAAATTTGAAGCACGCAAATGATTTACTTTGGCGGTAATCGACGATTTTTGGTCAAGTTATGACGTCACTTTTGCACCAAAAAGTTGTAATTCCCTAGGTGTTGCGAATTTTGCATGACTCCACACAGGAAAATTGTTCAGGATGCTCAACTTGGTCGATTTGCACCGTCAAAACGCGATTTCCAGAGTTGACTATTAGAAAAACAAGATGGCCGCTCTTCCCTTTTCCCTGCCCGGGGAATAACCTTTTTAATTTTCGAGGCACCCCGAAAAGCCGAATTAGCGTGATTACTTCTTGCGGATACCCCACCCGAGTGTGCCCGTGCAAATTTGAACCCCGTCAATGTTTTACTTTGGCGGTAATCGACATTTTTTGGTCAAATTATGACGTCACTTTTGCACCAAAAAGTTGTAACTCCCAAGGTTTTGCGAATTTTGCATGACTCCACACAGGAAAGTTGTTCAGGATGCTCAACTTGGTCGATTTGCACCGTCAAAACGCGATTTCCAGAGTTGACTATTAGAAAAACAAGATGGCCGCTCTTCCCTTTTCCCTGCCCGGGGAATAAACTTTTTAATTTTCGTGGCACCCCGAAAAACCGAATAAGCGTGATTACTTCTTGCGGATACCCCACCCGAGTGTGCCGGTGCAAATTTGAACCCCTTCAATGTTTTACTTTGACGGTAATCGACGATTTTTGGTCAAATTATGACGTCACTTTTGCACCAAAAAGTTGTAATTCCCAAGGTTTTGCGAATTTTGCATGACTCCACACAGGAAAATTGTTCCGGATGCTCAACTTGGTCGATTTGCACCGTCAAAACGCGATTTCCAGAGTTGACTATTAGAAAAACAAGATGGCCGCTCTTCCCTTTTTACTGCCCGGGGAATAAACTTTTTAATTTTCGAGGCACCCCGAAAAGCCGAATTAGCGTGATTACTTCTTGCGGATACCCCACCCGAGTGTGCCGGTGCAAATATGAAGCACGCCAATGATTTACTTTGGCGGTAATCGACGATTTTTGGTCAAGTTAAGACGTCACTTTTGCACCAAAAAGTTGTAATTCCCTAGGTGTTGCGAATTTTGCATGACTCCACACAAGAAAGTTGTTCAGGATGCTCAACTTGGTCGATTTGCACCGTCAAAACGCGATTTCCAGAGTTGACTATTAGAAAAACAAGATGGCCGCTCTTCCCTTTTTCCTGCCCGGGGAATAACCTTTTTAATTTTCGAGGCACCCCGAAAAGCCGAATTAGCGTGATTACTTCTTGCGGATACCCCACCCGAGTGTGCCGGTGCAAATTTGAAGCACGCCAATGATTTACTTTGGCGGTAATCGACGATTTTTGGTCAAGTTATGACGTCACTTTTGCACCAAAAAGTTGTAATTCCCTAGGTGTTGCGAATTTTGCATGACTCCACACAGGAAAATTGTTCAGGATGCTCAACTTGGTCGATTTGCACCGTCAAAACGCGATTTCCAGAGTTGACTATTAGAAAAACAAGATGGCCGCTCTTCCCTTTTTACTGCCCGGGGAATAACCTTTTTAATTTTCGAGGCACCCCGAAAAGCCGAACTAGCGTGATTACTTCTTGCGGATACCCCACCCGAGTGTGCCGGTGCAAATTTGAAGCACGCCAATGATTTACTTTGGCGGTAATCGACGATTTTTGGTAAAGTTATGACGTCACTTTTGCACCAAAAAGTTGTAATTCCCTAGGTGTTGCGAATTTTGCATGACTCCACACAGGAAAATTGTTCAGGATGCTCAACTTGGTCGATTTGCACCGTCAAAACACGATTTCCAGAGTTGACTATTAGAAAAACAAGATGGCCGCTCTTCCCTTTTCCCTGCCCGGGGAATAACCTTTTTTAATTTTCGTGGCACCCCGAAAAACCGAATTAGCGTGATTACTTCTTGCGGATACCCCACCCGAGTGTGCCGGTGCAAATTTGAAGCACGCCAATGATTTACTTTGGCGGTAATCGACGATTTTTGGTCAAGTTATGACGTCACTTTTGCACCAAAAAGTTGTAATTCCCTAGGTGTTGCGAATTTTGCATGACTCCACACAGGAAAATTGTTCAGGATGCTCAACTTGGTCGATTTGCACCGTCAAAACGCGATTTCCAGAGTTGACTATTAGAAAAACAAGATGGCCGCTCTTCCCTTTTTACTGCCCGGGGAATAACCTTTTTAATTTTCGAGGCACCCCGAAAAGCCGAACTAGCGTGATTACTTCTTGCGGATACCCCACCCGAGTGTGCCGGTGCAAATTTGAAGCACGCCAATGATTTACTTTGGCGGTAATCGACGATTTTTGGTAAAGTTATGACGTCACTTTTGCACCAAAAAGTTGTAATTCCCTAGGTGTTGCGAATTTTGCATGACTCCACACAGGAAAATTGTTCAGGATGCTCAACTTGGTCGATTTGCACCGTCAAAACGCGATTTCCAGAGTTGACTATTAGAAAAACAAGATGGCCGCTCTTCCCTTTTCCCTGCCCGGGGAATAACCTTTTTTAATTTTCGTGGCACCCCGAAAAACCGAATTAGCGTGATTACTTCTTGCGGATACCCCACCCGAGTGTGCCGGTGCAAATTTGAACCCGTTTAATGTTTTACTTTGGCGGTAATCGACGATTTTTGGTCAAATTATGACGTCACTTTTGCACCAAAAAGTTGTAATTCCCAAGGTTTTGCGAATTTTGCGTGACTCCACACAAGAAAGTTGTTCAGGATGCTCCACATGGTCGATTTGCACCGTCAAAACGCGATTTCAAGAGTTGACTATTAGAAAAACAAGATGGCCGCTCTTCCCTTTTTCCTGCCCGGGGAATAACCTTTTTAATTTTCGAGGCACCCCGAAAAGCCGAATTAGCGTGATTACTTCTTGCGGATACCCCACCCGAGTGTGCCGGTGCAAATTTGAAGCACGCCAATGATTTACTTTGGCGGTAATCGACGATTTTTGGTCAAGTTATGACGTCACTTTTGCACCAAAAAGTTGTAATTCCCTAGGTGTTGCGAGTTTTGCATGACTCCACACAGGAAAATTGTTCAGGATGCTCAACTTGGTCGATTTGCACCGTCAAAACGCGATTTCCAGAGTTGACTATTAGAAAAACAAGATGGCCGCTCTTCCCTTTTTACTGCCCGGGGAATAACTTTTTTAATTTTCGAGGCACCCCGAAAAGCCGAATTAGCGTGATTACTTCTTGCGGATACCCCACCCGAGTGTGCCGGTGCAAATTTGAACCCGTCAATGTTTTACTTTGGCGGTAATCGACGATTTTGGGTCAAATTATGACGTCACTTTTGCACCAAAAAGTTGTAATTCCCAAGGTTTTGCAAATTTTGCATGACTCCACACAAGAAAGTTGTTCAGGATGCTCCACATGGTCGATTTGCACCGTCAAAACGCGATTTCCAGAGTTGACTATTAGAAAAACAAGATGGCCGCTCTTCCCTTTTTCCTGCCCGGGGAATAACCTTTTTAATTTTCGAGGCACCCCGAAAAGCCGAATTAGCGTGATTACTTCTTGCGGATACCCCACCCGAGTGTGCCGGTGCAAATTTGAAGCACGCCAATGATTTACTTTGGCGGTAATCGACGATTTTTGGTCAAGTTATGACGTCACTTTTGCACCAAAAAGTTGTAATTCCCTAGGTGTTGCGAATTTTGCATGACTCCACACAGGAAAATTGTTCAGGATGCTCAACTTGGTCGATTTGCACCGTCAAAACGCGATTTCCAGAGTTGACTATTAGAAAAACAAGATGGCCGCTCTTCCCTTTTACCTGGCCGGGGAATAAACTTTTTAATTTTCGTGGCACCCTGAAAAACCGAATTAGCGTGATTACTTCTTGCGGATACCCCACCCGAGTGTGCCGGTGCAAATTTGAACCCGTCAATGTTTTACTTTGGCGGTAATCGACGATTTTTGGTCAAATTATGACGTCACTTTTGCACCAAAAAGTTGTAATTCCCAAGGTTTTGCGAATTTTGCATGACTCCACACAAGAAAGTTGTTCAGGATGCTCAACTTGGTCGATTTGCACCGTCAAAACGCGATTTCCAGAGTTGACTATTAGAAAAACAAGATGGCCGCTCTTCCCTTTTCCCTGCCCGGGGAATAACCTTTTTAATTTTCGAGGCACCCCAAAAAGCCGATTAGCGTGATTACTTCTTGCGGATACCCCACCCGAGTGTGCCGGTGCAAATTTGAACCCCGTCAATGTTTTACTTTGGCGGTAATCGACGATTTTTGGTCAAATTATGACGTCACCTTTGCACCAAAAATGTGTAATTCCCAAGGTTTTGCGAATTTTGCATGACTCCACACAGGAAAGTTGTTCAGGATGCTCAACTTGGTCGATTTGCACCGTCAAAACGCGATTTCCAGAGTTGACTATTAGAAAAACAAGATGGCCGCTCTTCCCTTTTCCCTGCCCGGGGAATAACCTTTTTAATTTTCGAGGCACCCCGAAATCCGAATTACCGTGATTACTTCTTGCGGATACCCCACCCGAGTGTGCCGGTACAAATTTGAACCCCGTCAATGTTTTACTTTGGCGGTAATCGACGATTTTTGGTCAAATTATGACGTCACCTTTGCACCAAAAATGTGTAATTCCCAAGGTTTTGCGAATTTTGCATGACTCCACACAGGTAAGTTGTTCAGGATGCTCAACTTGGTCGATTTGCACCGTCAAAACGCGATTTCCAGAGTTGACTATTAGAAAAACAAGATGGCCGCTCTTCCCTTTTCCCTGCCCGGGGAATAAACTTTTTAATTTTCGTGGCACCCCGAAAAACCGAATTAGCGTGATAACTTCTTGCGGATACCCCACCCGAGTGTGCCGGTGCAAATTTGAACCCCCTCAATGTTTTACTTTGGCGGTAATCGACGATTTTTGGTCAAATTATGACGTCACTTTTGCACCAAAAAGTTGTAATTCCCAAGGTTTTGCGAATTTTGCATGACTCCACACAGGAAAGTTGTTCAGGATGCTCAACTTGGTCGATTTGCACCGTCAAAACGCGATTTCCAGAGTTGACTATTAGAAAAACAAGATGGCCGCTCTTCCCTTTTCCCTGCCCGGGGAATAACCTTTTTAATTTTCGAGGCACCCCGAAATCCGAATTACCGTGATTACTTCTTGCGGATACCCCACCCGAGTGTGCCGGTGCAAATTTGAACCCGTCAATGTTTTACTTTGGCGGTAATCGACGATTTTTGGTCAAATTATGACGTCACTTTTGCACCAAAATGTTGTAATTCCCAAGGTCTTGCGAATTTTGCATGACTCCACACAAGAAAGTTGTTCAGGATGCTCAACTTGGTCGATTTGCACCGTCAAAGCGCGATTTCCAGAGTTGACTATTAGAAAAACAAGATGGCCGCTCTTCCCTTTTCCCTGCCCGGGGAATAACCTTTTTAATTTTCGAGGCACCCCGAAAAGCCAAATTAGCGTGATTACTTCTTGCGGATACCCCACCCGAGTGTGCCCGTGCAAATTTGAACCCCGTCAATGTTTTACTTTGGCGGTAATCGACGATTTTTGGTCAAATTATGACGTCACTTTTGCACCAAAAAGTTGTAATTCCCTAGGTTTTGCGAATTTTGCATGACTCCACACAGGAAAGTTGTTCAGGATGCTCAACTTGATCGATTTGCACCGTCAAAACGCGGTTTCCAGAGTTGACTATAAGAAAAACAAGATGGCCGCTCTTCCCTTTTCCCTGCCCGGGGAATAACCTTTTTAATTTTCGTGGCACCCCGAAATCCGAATTAGCGTGATTACTTCTTGCGGATACCCCACCCGAGTGTGCCGGTGCAAATTTGAAGCACGCCAATGATTTACTTTGGCGGTAATCGACGATTTTTGGTCAAGTTATGACGTCACTTTTGCACCATAAAGTTGTAATTCCCTAGGTTTTGCGAATTTTGCATGACTCCACACAGGAAAGTTGTTCAGGATGCTCAACTTGGTCGATTTGCACCGTCAAAACACGATTTCCAGAGTTGACTATTAGAAAAACAAGATGGCCGCTCTTCCCTTTTCCCTGCCCGGGGAATAAACTTTTTAATTTTCGTGGCACCCCGAAAAACCGAATTAGCGTGATTACTTCTTGCGGATACCCCACCCGAGTGTGCCGGTGCAAATTTGAACCCGTCAATGTTTTACTTTGGCGGTAATCGACGATTTTTGGTCAAATTATGACGTCACTTTTGCACCAAAAAGTTGTAATTCCCAAGGTTTTGCGAATTTTGCATGACTCCACACAAGAAAGTTGTTCAGGATGCTCAACTTGGTCGATTTGCACCGTCAAAACGCGATTTCCAGAGTTGACTATTAGAAAAACAAGATGGCCGCTCTTCCCTTTTCCCTGCCCGGGGAATAACCTTTTTAATTTTCGAGGCACCCCAAAAAGCCGATTAGCGTGATTACTTCTTGCGGATACCCCACCCGAGTGTGCCGGTGCAAATTTGAACCCCGTCAATGTTTTACTTTGGCGGTAATCGACGATTTTTGGTCAAATTATGACGTCACCTTTGCACCAAAAATGTGTAATTCCCAAGGTTTTGCGAATTTTGCATGACTCCACACAGGAAAGTTGTTCAGGATGCTCAACTTGGTCGATTTGCACCGTCAAAACGCGATTTCCAGAGTTGACTATTAGAAAAACAAGATGGCCGCTCTTCCCTTTTCCCTGCCCGGGGAATAACCTTTTTAATTTTCGAGGCACCCCGAAATCCGAATTACCGTGATTACTTCTTGCGGATACCCCACCCGAGTGTGCCGGTACAAATTTGAACCCCGTCAATGTTTTACTTTGGCGGTAATCGACGATTTTTGGTCAAATTATGACGTCACCTTTGCACCAAAAATGTGTAATTCCCAAGGTTTTGCGAATTTTGCATGACTCCACACAGGTAAGTTGTTCAGGATGCTCAACTTGGTCGATTTGCACCGTCAAAACGCGATTTCCAGAGTTGACTATTAGAAAAACAAGATGGCCGCTCTTCCCTTTTCCCTGCCCGGGGAATAAACTTTTTAATTTTCGTGGCACCCCGAAAAACCGAATTAGCGTGATAACTTCTTGCGGATACCCCACCCGAGTGTGCCGGTGCAAATTTGAACCCCCTCAATGTTTTACTTTGGCGGTAATCGACGATTTTTGGTCAAATTATGACGTCACTTTTGCACCAAAAAGTTGTAATTCCCAAGGTTTTGCGAATTTTGCATGACTCCACACAGGAAAGTTGTTCAGGATGCTCAACTTGGTCGATTTGCACCGTCAAAACGCGATTTCCAGAGTTGACTATTAGAAAAACAAGATGGCCGCTCTTCCCTTTTCCCTGCCCGGGGAATAACCTTTTTAATTTTCGAGGCACCCCGAAATCCGAATTACCGTGATTACTTCTTGCGGATACCCCACCCGAGTGTGCCGGTGCAAATTTGAACCCGTCAATGTTTTACTTTGGCGGTAATCGACGATTTTTGGTCAAATTATGACGTCACTTTTGCACCAAAATGTTGTAATTCCCAAGGTCTTGCGAATTTTGCATGACTCCACACAAGAAAGTTGTTCAGGATGCTCAACTTGGTCGATTTGCACCGTCAAAGCGCGATTTCCAGAGTTGACTATTAGAAAAACAAGATGGCCGCTCTTCCCTTTTCCCTGCCCGGGGAATAACCTTTTTAATTTTCGAGGCACCCCGAAAAGCCAAATTAGCGTGATTACTTCTTGCGGATACCCCACCCGAGTGTGCCCGTGCAAATTTGAACCCCGTCAATGTTTTACTTTGGCGGTAATCGACGATTTTTGGTCAAATTATGACGTCACTTTTGCACCAAAAAGTTGTAATTCCCTAGGTTTTGCGAATTTTGCATGACTCCACACAGGAAAGTTGTTCAGGATGCTCAACTTGATCGATTTGCACCGTCAAAACGCGGTTTCCAGAGTTGACTATAAGAAAAACAAGATGGCCGCTCTTCCCTTTTCCCTGCCCGGGGAATAACCTTTTTAATTTTCGTGGCACCCCGAAATCCGAATTAGCGTGATTACTTCTTGCGGATACCCCACCCGAGTGTGCCGGTGCAAATTTGAAGCACGCCAATGATTTACTTTGGCGGTAATCGACGATTTTTGGTCAAGTTATGACGTCACTTTTGCACCATAAAGTTGTAATTCCCTAGGTTTTGCGAATTTTGCATGACTCCACACAGGAAAGTTGTTCAGGATGCTCAACTTGGTCGATTTGCACCGTCAAAACACGATTTCCAGAGTTGACTATTAGAAAAACAAGATGGCCGCTCTTCCCTTTTCCCTGCCCGGGGAATAAACTTTTTAATTTTCGTGGCACCCCGAAAAGCCGAATTAGCGTGATTACTTCTTGCGGATACCCCACCCGAGTGTGCCGGTGCAAATTTGAAGCACGCCAATGATTTACTTGGGCGGTAATCGACGATTTTTGGTCAAGTTATGACGTCACTTTTGCACCAAAAAGTTGTAATTCCCTAGGTGTTGCGAATTTTGCATGACTCCACACAGGAAAATTGTTCAGGATGCTCAACTTGGTCGATTTGCACCGTCAAAACGCGATTTCCAGAGTTGACTATTAGAAAAACAAGATGGCCGCTCTTCCCTTTTTCCTGCCCGGGGAATAACCTTTTTAATTTTCGAGGCACCCCGAAAAACCGAATTAGCGTGATTACTTCTTGCGGATACCCCACCCGAGTGTGCCCGTGCAAATTTGAACCCGTCAATGTTTTACTTTGGCGGTAATCGACAATTTTTGGTCAAATTATGACGTCACTTTTGCACCAAAAAGTTGTAATTCCCAAGGTTTTGCGAATTTTGCATGACTCCACACAGGAAAGTTGTTCAGGATGCTCAACTTGGTCGATTTGCACCGTCAAAACACGATTTTCAGAGTTGACTATTACAAAAACAAGATGGCCGCTCTTCCCTTTTCCCTGCTCGGGGAATAACCTTTTTAATTTTCGAGGCACCCCGAAATCCGAATTACCGTGATTACTTCTTGCGGATACCCCACCCGAGTGTGCCGGTGCAAATTTGAACCACGCCAATGTTTTACTTTGGCGGTAATCGACGATTTTGGGTCAAATTATGACGTCACTTTTGCACCAAAAAGTTGTAATTCCCTAGGTTTTGCGAATTTTGCATGACTCCACACAGGAAAGTTGTTCAGTATGCTCAACTTGATCGATTTGCACCGTCAAAACGCGGTTTCCAGAGTTGACTATAAGAAAAACAAGATGGCCGCTCTTCCCTTTTCCCTGCCCGGGGAATAACCTTTTTAATTTTCGAGGCACCCCGAAATCCGAAATAGCGTGATTACTTCTTGCGGATACCCCACCCGAGTGTGCCGGTGCAAATTTCAACCCCCTCAATGTTTTACTTTGGCGGTAATCGAAGATTTTTGGTCAAATTATGACGTCACTTTTGCACCAAAAAGTTGTAATTCCCAAGGTTTTGCGAATTTTGCATGACTCCAAACAGGAAAGTTGTTCAGGATGCTCAACTTGGTCGATTTGCACCGTCAAAACACGATTTCCAGAGTTGACTATTAGAAAAACAAGATGGCCGCTCTTCCCTTTTCCCTGCCCGGGGAATAAACTTTTTAATTTTCGTGGCACCCCGAAAAACCGAATTAGCGTGATTACTTCTTGCGGATACCCCACACGAGTGTGCCGGTGCAAATTTCAACCCCCTCAATGTTTTACTTTGGCGGTAATCGACGATTTTTGGTCAAATTATGACGTCACTTTTGCACCAAAAAGTTGTAATTCCCAAGGTTTTGCGAATTTTGAATGACTCCACACAGGAAAGTTGTTCAGGATGCTCAACTTGGTCGATTTGCACCGTCAAAACGCGATTTCCAGAGTTGACTATTAGAAAAACAAGATGGCCGCTCTTCCCTTTTCCCTGCCCGGGGAATAAACTTTTTAATTTTCGTGGCACCCCGAAAAACCGAATTAGCGTGATTACTTCTTGCGGATACCCCACCCGAGTGTGCCGGTGCAAATTTGAACCCCGTCAATGTTTTACTTTGGCGGTAATCGACAATTTTTGGTCAAATTATGACGTCACTTTTGCACCAAAAAGTTGTAATTCCCAAGGTTTTGCGAATTTTGCATGACTCCACACAGGAAAGTTGTTCAGGATGCTCAACTTGGTCGATTTGCACCGTCAAAACGCGATTTCCAGAGTTGACTATTAGAAAAACAAGATGGCCGCTCTTCCCTTTTTCCTGCCCGGGGAATAACCTTTTTAATTTTCGAGGCACCCCGAAAAGCCGAATTAGCGTGATTACTTCTTGCGGATACCCCACCCGAGTGTGCCGGTGCAAATTTGAAGCACGCCAATGATTTACTTGGGCGGTAATCGACGATTTTTGGTCAAGTTATGACGTCGCTTTTGCACCAAAAAGTTGTAATTCCCTAGGTGTTGCGAATTTTGCATGACTCCACACAGGAAAATTGTTCAGGATGCTCAACTTGGTCGATTTGCACCGTCAAAACGCGATTTCCAGAGTTGACTATTAGAAAAACAAGATGGCCGCTCTTCCCTTTTTCCTGCCCGGGGAATAACCTTTTTAATTTTCGTGGCACCCCGAAAAACCGAATTAGCGTGATTACTTCTTGCGGATACCCCACCCGAGTGTGCCCGTGCAAATTTGAACCCGTCAATATTTTACTTTGGCGGTAATCGACGATTTTTGGTGAAATTATGACGTCACTTTTGCACCAAAAAGTTGTAATTCCCAAGGTTTTGCGAATTTTGCATGACTCCACACAAGAAAGTTGTTCAGGATGCTCAACATGGTCGATTTGCACCGTCAAAACGCGATTTCCAGAGTTGACTATAATTAGAAAAACAAGATGGCCGCTCTTCCCTTTTTCCTGCCCGGGGAATAACCTTTTTAATTTTCGAGGCACCCCGAAAAGCCGAATTAGCGTGATTACTTTTTGCGGATACCCCACCCGAGTGTGCCGGTGCAAATTTGAACCCGTGAATGTTTTACTTTGGCGGTAATCGACGATTTTTGGTCAAATTATGACGTCACTTTTGCACCAAAAAGTTGTAATTCCCAAGGTTTTGCGAATTTTGCATGACTCCACACAAGAAAGTTGTTCAGGATGCTCAACTTGGTCGATTTGCACCGTCAAAGCGCGATTTCCAGAGTTGACTATTAGAAAAACAAGATGGCCGCTCTTCCCTTTTCCCTGCCCGGGGAATAACCTTTTTAATTTTCGAGGCACCCCGAAAAGCCGAATTAGCGTGATTACTTCTTCCGGATACCCCACCCGAGTGTGCCCGTGCAATTTTGAACCCCGTCAATGTTTTACTTTGGCGGTAATCGACGATTTTTGGTCAAATTATGACGTCACTTTTGCACCAAAAAGTTGTAATTCCCTAGGTTTTGCGAATTTTGCATGACTCCACACAGGAAAGTTGTTCAGGATGCTCAACTTGATCGATTTGCACCGTCAAAACGCGGTTTCCAGAGTTGATAAGAAAAACAAGATGGCCGCTCTTCCCTTTTCCCTGCCCGGGGAATAACCTTTTTAATTTTCGAGGAACCCCGAAATCCGAATTAGCGTGATTACTTCTTGCGGATACCCCACCCGAGTGTGCCCGTGCAAATTTCAACCCCGTCAATGTTTTACTTTGGCGGTAATCGACGATTTTTGGTCAAATTATGACGTCACTTTTGCACCAAAAAGTTGTAATTCCCAAGGTTTTGCGAATTTTGCATGACTCCAAACAGGAAAGTTGTTCAGGATGCTCAACTTGGTCGATTTGCACCGTCAAAACGCGATTTCCAGAGTTGACTATTAGAAAAACAAGATGGCCGCTCTTCCCTTTTCCCTGCCCGGGGAATAACCTTTTTAATTTTCGTGGCACCCCGAAAAACCGAATTAGCGTGATTACTTCTTGCGGATACCCCACCCGAGTGTGCCGGTGCAAATTTGAACCCCGTCAATGTTTTACTTTGGCGGTAATCGACGATTTTTGGTCAAATTATGACGTCACTTTTGCACCAAAAAGTTGTAATTCCCAAGGTTTTGCGAATTTTGCATGACTCCACACAGGAAAGTTGTTCAGGATGCTCAACTTGGTCGATTTGCACCGTCAAAACGCGATTTCCAGAGTTGACTATTAGAAAAACAAGATGGCCGCTCTTCCCTTTTTCCTGCCCGGGGAATAACCTTTTTAATTTTCGAGGCACCCCGAAAAGCCGAATTAGCGTGATTACTTCTTGCGGATACCCCACCCGAGTGTGCCGGTGCAAATTTGAAGCACGCCAATGATTTACTTGGGCGGTAATCGACGATTTTTGGTCAAGTTATGACGTCACTTTTGCACCAAAAAGTTGTAATTCCCTAGGTGTTGCGAATTTTGCATGACTCCACACAGGAAAATTGTTCAGGATGCTCAACTTGGTCGATTTGCACCGTCAAAACGCGATTTCCAGAGTTGACTATTAGAAAAACAAGATGGCCGCTCTTCCCTTTTTCCTGCCCGGGGAATAACCTTTTTAATTTTCGTGGCACCCCGAAAAACCGAATTAGCGTGATTACTTCTTGCGGATACCCCACCCGAGTGTGCCCGTGCAAATTTGAACCCGTCAATATTTTACTTTGGCGGTAATCGACGATTTTTGGTGAAATTATGACGTCACTTTTGCACCAAAAAGTTGTAATTCCCAAGGTTTTGCGAATTTTGCATGACTCCACACAAGAAAGTTGTTCAGGATGCTCAACATGGTCGATTTGCACCGTCAAAACGCGATTTCCAGAGTTGACTATAATTAGAAAAACAAGATGGCCGCTCTTCCCTTTTTCCTGCCCGGGGAATAACCTTTTTAATTTTCGAGGCACCCCGAAAAGCCGAATTAGCGTGATTACTTTTTGCGGATACCCCACCCGAGTGTGCCGGTGCAAATTTGAACCCGTGAATGTTTTACTTTGGCGGTAATCGACGATTTTTGGTCAAATTATGACGTCACTTTTGCACCAAAAAGTTGTAATTCCCAAGGTTTTGCGAATTTTGCATGACTCCACACAAGAAAGTTGTTCAGGATGCTCAACTTGTTCGATTTGCACCGTCAAAGCGCGATTTCCAGAGTTGACTATTAGAAAAACAAGATGGCCGCTCTTCCCTTTTCCCTGCCCGGGGAATAACCTTTTTAATTTTCGAGGCACCCCGAAAAGCCGAATTAGCGTGATTACTTCTTCCGGATACCCCACCCGAGTGTGCCCGTGCAATTTCGAACCCCGTCAATGTTTTACTTTGGCGGTAATCGACGATTTTTGGTCAAATTATGACGTCACTTTTGCACCAAAAAGTTGTAATTCCCTAGGTTTTGCGAATTTTGCATGACTCCACACAGGAAAGTTGTTCAGGATGCTCAACTTGATCGATTTGCACCGTCAAAACGCGGTTTCCAGAGTTGATAAGAAAAACAAGATGGCCGCTCTTCCCTTTTCCCTGCCCGGGGAATAACCTTTTTAATTTTCGAGGCACCCCGAAATCCGAATTAGCGTGATTACTTCTTGCGGATACCCCACCCGAGTGTGCCCGTGCAAATTTCAACCCCCTCAATGTTTTACTTTGGCGGTAATCGACGATTTTTGGTCAAATTATGACGTCACTTTTGCACCAAAAAGTTGTAATTCCCAAGGTTTTGCGAATTTTGCATGACTCCAAACAGGAAAGTTGTTCAGGATGCTCAACTTGGTCGATTTGCACCGTCAAAACGCGATTTCCAGAGTTGACTATTAGAAAAACAAGATGGCCGCTCTTCCCTTTTCCCTGCCCGGGGAATAACCTTTTTAATTTTCGTGGCACCCCGAAAAACCGAATTAGCGTGATTACTTCTTGCGGATACCCCACCCGAGTGTGCCGGTGCAAATTTGAACCCCGTCAATGTTTTACTTTGGCGGTAATCGACGATTTTTGGTCAAATTATGACGTCACTTTTGCACCAAAAAGTTGTAATTCCCAAGGTTTTGCGAATTTTGCATGACTCCACACAGGAAAGTTGTTCAGGATGCTCAACTTGGTCGATTTGCACCGTCAAAACGCGATTTCCAGAGTTGACTATTAGAAAAACAAGATGGCCGCTCTTCCCTTTTTCCTGCCCGGGGAATAACCTTTTTAATTTTCGAGGCACCCCGAAAAGCCGAATTAGCGTGATTACTTCTTGCGGATACCCCACCCGAGTGTGCCGGTGCAAATTTGAAGCACGCCAATGATTTACTTGGGCGGTAATCGACGATTTTTGGTCAAGTTATGACGTCACTTTTGCACCAAAAAGTTGTAATTCCCTAGGTGTTGCGAATTTTGCATGACTCCACACAGGAAAATTGTTCAGGATGCTCAACTTGGTCGATTTGCACCGTCAAAACGCGATTTCCAGAGTTGACTATTAGAAAAACAAGATGGCCGCTCTTCCCTTTTTCCTGCCCGGGGAATAACCTTTTTAATTTTCGTGGCACCCCGAAAAACCGAATTAGCGTGATTACTTCTTGCGGATACCCCACCCGAGTGTGCCCGTGCAAATTTGAACCCGTCAATATTTTACTTTGGCGGTAATCGACGATTTTTGGTGAAATTATGACGTCACTTTTGCACCAAAAAGTTGTAATTCCCAAGGTTTTGCGAATTTTGCATGACTCCACACAAGAAAGTTGTTCAGGATGCTCAACATGGTCGATTTGCACCGTCAAAACGCGATTTCCAGAGTTGACTATAATTAGAAAAACAAGATGGCCGCTCTTCCCTTTTTCCTGCCCGGGGAATAACCTTTTTAATTTTCGAGGCACCCCGAAAAGCCGAATTAGCGTGATTACTTTTTGCGGATACCCCACCCGAGTGTGCCGGTGCAAATTTGAACCCGTGAATGTTTTACTTTGGCGGTAATCGACGATTTTTGGTCAAATTATGACGTCACTTTTGCACCAAAAAGTTGTAATTCCCAAGGTTTTGCGAATTTTGCATGACTCCACACAAGAAAGTTGTTCAGGATGCTCAACTTGTTCGATTTGCACCGTCAAAGCGCGATTTCCAGAGTTGACTATTAGAAAAACAAGATGGCCGCTCTTCCCTTTTCCCTGCCCGGGGAATAACCTTTTTAATTTTCGAGGCACCCCGAAAAGCCGAATTAGCGTGATTACTTCTTCCGGATACCCCACCCGAGTGTGCCCGTGCAATTTCGAACCCCGTCAATGTTTTACTTTGGCGGTAATCGACGATTTTTGGTCAAATTATGACGTCACTTTTGCACCAAAAAGTTGTAATTCCCTAGGTTTTGCGAATTTTGCATGACTCCACACAGGAAAGTTGTTCAGGATGCTCAACTTGATCGATTTGCACCGTCAAAACGCGGTTTCCAGAGTTGATAAGAAAAACAAGATGGCCGCTCTTCCCTTTTCCCTGCCCGGGGAATAACCTTTTTAATTTTCGAGGCACCCCGAAATCCGAATTAGCGTGATTACTTCTTGCGGATACCCCACCCGAGTGTGCCCGTGCAAATTTCAACCCCCTCAATGTTTTACTTTGGCGGTAATCGACGATTTTTGGTCAAATTATGACGTCACTTTTGCACCAAAAAGTTGTAATTCCCTAGGTTTTGCGAATTTTGCATGACTCCAAACAGGAAAGTTGTTCAGGATGCTCAACTTGGTCGATTTGCACCGTCAAAACACGATTTCCAGAGTTGACTATTAGAAAAACAAGATGGCCGCTCTTCCCTTTTCCCTGCCCGGGGAATAAACTTTTTAATTTTCGTGGCACCCCGAAAAACCGAATTAGCGTGATTACTTCTTGCGGATACCCCACCCGAGTGTGCCGGTGCAAATTTGAACCCCGTCAATGTTTTACTTTGGCGGTAATCGACGATTTTTGGTCAAATTATGACGTTACTTTTGCACCAAAAAGTTGTAATTCCCAAGGTTTTGCGAATTTTGCATGACTTCACACAGGAAAGTTGTTCAGGATGCTCAACTTGGTCGATTTGCACCGTCAAAACGCGATTTCCAGAGTTGACTATTAGAAAAACAAGATGGCCGCTCTTCCCTTTTACCTGGCCGGGGAATAAACTTTTTAATTTTCGTGGCACCCCGAAATACCGAATTAGCGTGATTACTTCTTGCGGATACCCCACCCGAGTGTGCCGGTGAAATTTGAACCCGTCAATGTTTTACTTTGGCGGTAATCGACGATTTTTGGTCAAATTATGACGTCACTTTTGCACCAAAAAGTTGTAATTCCCAAGGTTTTGCGAATTTTGCATGACTCCACACAGGAAAGTTGTTCAGGATGCTCAACTTGGTCGATTTGCACCGTCAAAACGCGATTTCCAGAGTTGACTATTAGAAAAACAAGATGGCCGCTCTTCCCTTTTACCTGGCCGGGGAATAAACTTTTTAATTTTCGTGGCACCCCGAAATACCGAATTAGCGTGATTACTTCTTGCGGATACCCCACCCGAGTGTGCCGGTGCAAATTTGAACCCGTCAATGTTTTACTTTGGCGGTAATCGACGATTTTTGGTGAAATTATGACGTCACTTTTGCACCAAAAAGTTGTAATTCCCAAGGTTTTGCGAATTTTGCATGACTCCACACAGGAAAGTTGTTCAGGATGCTCAACTTGGTCGATTTGCACCGTCAAAACGCGATTTCCAGAGTTGACTATTAGAAAAACAAGACGGCCGCTCTTCCCTTTTTCCTGCCCGGGGAATAACCTTTTTAATTTTCGAGGCTCCCCGAAAAGCCGAATTAGCGTGATTACTTCTTGCGGATACCCCACCCGAGTGTGCCGGTGCAAATTTGAAGCACGCCAATTATTTACGTTGGCGGTAATCGACGATTTTTGGTCAAGTTATGACGTCACTTTTGCACCAAAAAGTTGTAATTCCCTAGGTTTTGCAAATTTTGCATGACTCCACACAGGAAAATTGTTCAGGATGCTCAACTTGGTCGATTTGCACCGTCAAAACGCGATTTCCAGAGTTGACTATTAGAAAAACAAGATGGCCGCTCTTCCCTTTTACCTGGCCGGGGAATAAACTTTTTAATTTTCGTGGCACCCCGAAAAACCGAGTTAGCGTGATTACTTCTTGCGGATACCCCACCCGAGTGTGCCGGTGCAAATTTGAACCCCGTCAATGTTTTACTTTGGCGGTAATCGACGATTTTTGGTCAAATTATGACGTCACTTTTGCACCAAAAAGTTGTAATTCCCAAGGTTTTGCGAATTTTGCATGACGCCACACAGGAAAGTTGTTCAGGATGCTCAACTTAGTCGATTTGCACCGTCAAAACGCGATTTCCAGAGTTGACTATTAGAAAAACAAGATGGCCGCTCTTCCCTTTTCCCTGCCCGGGGAATAACCTTTTTAATTTTCGAGGCACCCCGAAAAGCCGAATTAGCGTGATTACTTCTTGCGGATACCCCACCCGAGTGTGCCCGTGCAAATTTGAACCCCGTCAATGTTTTACTTTGGCGGTAATCGACGATTTTTGGTCAAATTATGACGTCACTTTTGCACCAAAAAGTTGTAATTCCCAAGGTTTTGCGAATTTTGCATGACTCCACACAGGAAAGTTGTTCAGGATGCTCAACTTAGTCGATTTGCACCGTCAAAACGCGATTTCCAGAGTTGACTATTAGAAAAACAAGATGGCCGCTCTTCCCTTTTCCCTGCCCGGGGAATAAACTTTTTAATTTTCGTGGCACCCCGAAAAACCGAATTAGCGTGATTACTTCTTGCGGATACCCCACCCGAGTGTGCCGGTGCAAATTTGAACCCGTCAATGTTTTACTTTGGCGGTAATCGACGATTTTTGGTGAAATTCTGACGTCACTTTTGCACCAAAAAGTTGTAATTCCCAAGGTTTTGCGAATTTTGCATGACTCCACACAGGAAAGTTGTTCAGGATGCTCAACTTGGTCGATTTGCACCGTCAAAACGCGATTTCCAGAGTTGACTATTAAAAAAAACAAGATGGCCGCTCTTCCCTTTTCCCTGCCCGGGGAATAAACTTTTTAATTTTCGTGGCACCCCGAAAAACCGAATTAGCGTGATTACTTCTTGCGGATACCCCACCCGAGTGTGCCGGTGCAAATTTGAACCCCCTTAATGTTTTACTTTGGCGGTAATCGACGATTTTTTGTCAAATTATGACGTCACTTTTGCACCAAAAAAGTTGTAATTCCCAAGGTTTTGCGAATTTTGCATGACTCCACACAGGAAAGTTGTTCAGGATGCTCAACTTGGTCGATTTTCACCGTCAAATCGCGATTTCCAGAGTTGACTATTAGAAAAACAAGATGGCCGCTCTTCCCTTTTCCCTGCCCGGGGAATAAACTTTTTAATTTTCGTGGCACCCCGAAAAACCGAATTAGCGTGATTACTTCTTGCGGATACCCCACCCGAGTGTGCCCGTGCAAATTTGAACCCCGTCAATGTTTTACTTTGGCGGTAATCGACGATTTTTGGTCAAATTATGACGTCACTTTTGCACCAAAAAGTTGTAATTCCCAAGGTTTTGCGAATTTTGCGTGACTCCACACAGGAAAGTTGTTCAGGATGCTCAACTTAGTCGATTTGCACCGTGAAAACGCGATTTCCAGAGTTGACTATTAGAAAAACAAGATGGCCGCTCTTCCCTTTTCCCTGCCCGGGGAATAACCTTTTTAATTTTCGAGGCACCCCGAAAAGCCGAATTAGCGTGATTACTTCTTGCGGATACCCCACCCGAGTGTGCCCGTGCAAATTTGAACCCCGTCAATGTTTTACTTTGGCGGTAATCGACGATTTTTGGTCAAATTATGACGTCACTTTTGCACCAAAAAGTTGTAATTCCCAAGGTTTTGCGAATTTTGCATGACTCCACACAGGAAAGTTGTTCAGGATGCTCAACTTAGTCGATTTGCACCGTCAAAACGCGATTTCCAGAGTTGACTATTAGAAAAACAAGATGGCCGCTCTTCCCTTTTCCCTGCCCGGGGAATAAACTTTTTAATTTTCGTGGCACCCCGAAAAACCGAATTAGCGTGATTACTTCTTGCGGATACCCCATTCGAGTGTGCCGGTGCAAATTTGAAGCACGCCAATGATTTACTTTGGCGGTAATCGACGATTTTTGGTCAAGTTATGACGTCACTTTTGCACCAAAAAGTTGTAATTCCCTAGGTTTTGCGAATTTTGCATGACTCCACACAGGAAAATTGTTCAGGATGCTCAACTTGGTCGATTTGCACCATCAAAACGCGATTTCCAGAGTTGACTATTAGAAAAACAAGATGGCCGCTCTTCCCTTTTTCCTGCCCGGGGAATAACCTTTTTAATTTTCGAGGCACCCCGAAAAGCCGAATTAGCGTGATTACTTCTTGCGGATACCCCACCCGAGTGTGCCCGTGCAAATTTGAAGCACGCCAATGATTTACTTTGGCGGTAATCGACGATTTTTGGTCAAGTTATGACGTCACTTTTGCACCAAAAAGTTGTAATTCCCTAGGTTTTGCGAATTTTGCATGACTCCACACAGGAAAATTGTTCAGGATGCTCAACTTGGTCGATTTGCACCGTCAAAACGCGATTTCCAGAGTTGGCTATTAGAAAAACAAGATGGCCGCTCTTCCCTTTTACCTGGCCGGGGAATAAACATTTTAATTTTCGAGGCACCCCGAAAAACCGAATTAGCGTGATTACTTCTTGCGGATACCCCACCCGAGTGTGCCGGTGCAAATTTCAACCCCCTCAATGTTTTACTTTGGCGGTAATCGACGATTTTTGGTCAAATTATGACGTCACTTTTGCACCAAAAAGTTGTAATTCCCAAGGTTTTGCGAATTTTGCATGACTCCACACAGGAAAGTTGTTCAGGATGCTTAACTTGGTCGATTTGCACCGTCAAAACGCGATTTTCAGAGTTGACTATTAGAAAAACAAGATGGCCGCTCTTCCCTTTTCCCTGCCCGGGGAATAACCTTTTTAATTTTCGAGGCACCCCGAAAAGCCGAATTAGCGTGATTACTTCTTGCGGATACCACACCCGAGTGTGCCCGTGCAAATTTGAACCCCGTCAATGTTTTACTTTGTCGGTAATCGACGATTTTTGGTCAAATTATGACGTCACTTTTGCACCAAAAAGTTGTAATTCCCAAGGTTTTGCGAATTTTGCATGACCCCACACAGGAAAGTTGTTCAGGATGCTCAACTTGGTCGATTTGCACCGTCAAAACGCGATTTCCAGAGTTGACTATTATAAAAACAAGATGGCCGCTCTTCCCTTTTCCCTGCCCGGGGAATAAACTTTTTAATTTTCTTGGCACCCCGAAAAACCGAATTAGCGTAATTACTTCTTGCGGATACCCCACCCGAGTGTGCCAGTGCAAATTTGAACCCCTTCAATGTTTTACTTTGACGGTAATCGACGATTTTTGGTCAAATTATGACGTCACTTTTGCACCAAAAAGATGTAATTCCCAAGGTTTTGCGAATTTTGCATGACTCCACACAGGAAAGTTGTTCAGGATGCTCAACTTAGTCGATTTGCACCGTCAAAACGCGATTTCCAGAGTTGACTATTAGAAAAACAAGATGGCCGCTCTTCCCTTTTCCCTGCCCGGGGAATAAACTTTTTAATTTTCGTGGCACCCCGAAAAACCGAATTAGCGTGATTACTTCTTGCGGATACCCCACCCGAGTGTGCCGGTGCAAATTTGAACCCCGTCAATGTTTTACTTTGGCGGTAATCGACGATTTTTGGTCAAATTATGACGTCACTTTTGCTCCAAAAAGTTGTAATTCCCAAGGTTTTGCGAATTTTGCATGACTCCACACAGGAAAGTTGTTCAGGATGCTCAACTTGGTCGATTTGCACCGTCAAAACGCGATTTCCAGAGTTCACTATTAGAAAAACAAGCTGGCCGCTCTTCCCTTTTTCCTGCCCGGGGAATAACCTTTTTAATTTTCGAGGCACCCCGAAAAGCCGAATTAGCGTGATTACTTCTTGCGGATACCCCACCCGAGTGTGCCGGTGCAAATTTGAAGCACGCCAATGATTTACTTTGGCGGTAATCGACGATTTTTGGTCAAGTTATGACGTCACTTTTGCACCAAAAAGTTGTAATTCCCTAGGTTTTGCGAATTTTGCATGACTCCACACAGGAAAATTGTTCAGGATGCTCAACTTGGTCGATTTGCACCGTCAAAACGCGATTTCCAGAGTTGGCTATTAGAAAAACAAGATGGCCGCTCTTCCCTTTTACCTGGCCGGGGAATAAACTTTTTAATTTTCGTGGCACCCCGAAAAACCGAATTAGCGTGATTACTTCTTGCGGATACCCCACCCGAGTGTGCCGGTGCAAATTTCAACCCCCTCAATGTTTTACTTTGGCGGTAATCGACGATTTTTGGTCAAATTATGACGTCACTTTTGCACCAAAAAGTTGTAATTCCCAAGGTTTTGCGAATTTTGCATGACTCCACACAGGAAAGTTGTTCAGGATGCTCAACTTGGTCGATTTGCACCGTCAAAACGCGATTTCCAGAGTTGACTATTAGAAAAACAAGATGGCCGCTCTTCCCTTTTCCCTGCCCGGGGAATAACCTTTTTAATTTTCGAGGCACCCCGAAAAGCCGAATTAGCGTGATTACTTCTTGCGGATACCCCACCCGAGTGTGCCCGTGCAAATTTGAACCCCGTCAATGTTTTACTTTGGCGGTAATCGACGATTTTTGGTCAAATTATGACGTCACTTTTGCACCAAAAAGTTGTAATTCCCAAGGTTTTGCGAATTTTGCATGACTCCACACAGGAAAGTTGTTCAGGATGCTCAACTTGGTCGATTTGCACCGTCAAAACGCGATTTCCAATGTTGACTATTAGAAAAACAAGATGGCCGCTCTTCCCTTTTCCCTGCCCGGGGAATAAACTTTTTAATTTTCGTGGCACCCCGAAAAACCGAATTAGCGTGATTACTTCTTGCTGATACCCCACCCGAGTGTGCCAGTGCAAATTTGAACCCCTTCAATGTTTTACTTTGACGGTAATCGACGATTTTTGGTCAAATTATGACGTCACTTTTGCACCAAAAAGTTGTAATTCCCAAGGTTTTGCGAATTTTGTATGACTCCACACAGGAAAGTTGTTCAGGATGCTCAACTTAGTCGATTCGCACCGTCAAAACGCGATTTCCAGAGTTGACTATTAGAAAAACAAGATGGCCGCTCTTCCCTTTTACCTGGCCGGGGAATAAACTTTTTAATTTTCGTGGCACCCCGAAAAACCGAATTAGCGTGATTACTTCTTGCGGATACCCCACCCGAGTGTGCCGGTGCAAATTTCAACCCCCTCAATGTTTTACTTTGGCGGTAATCGACGATTTTTGGTCAAATTATGACGTCACTTTTGCACCAAAAAGTTGTAATTCCCAAGGTTTTGCGAATTTTGCATGACTCCACACAGGAAAGTTGTTCAGGATGCTCAACTTGGTCGATTTGCACCGTCAAAACGCGATTTCCAGAGTTGACTATTAGAAAAACAAGATGGCCGCTCTTCCCTTTTCCCTGCCCGGGGAATAACCTTTTTAATTTTCGAGGCACCCCGAAAAGCCGAATTAGCGTGATTACTTCTTGCGGATACCCCACCCGAGTGTGCCCGTGCAAATTTGAACCCCGTCAATGTTTTACTTTGGCGGTAATCGACGATTTTTGGTCAAATTATGACGTCACTTTTGCACCAAAAAGTTGTAATTCCCAAGGTTTTGCGAATTTTGCATGACTCCACACAGGAAAGTTGTTCAGGATGCTCAACTTGGTCGATTTGCACCGTCAAAACGCGATTTCCAATGTTGACTATTAGAAAAACAAGACGGCCGCTCTTCCCTTTTCCCTGCCCGGGGAATAAACTTTTTAATTTTCGTGGCACCCCGAAAAACCGAATTAGCGTGATTACTTCTTGCTGATACCCCACCCGAGTGTGCCAGTGCAAATTTGAACCCCTTCAATGTTTTACTTTGACGGTAATCGACGATTTTTGGTCAAATTATGACGTCACTTTTGCACCAAAAAGTTGTAATTCCCAAGGTTTTGCGAATTTTGCATGACTCCACACAGGAAAGTTGTTCAGGATGCTCAACTTAGTCGATTCGCACCGTCAAAACGCGATTTCCAGAGTTGACTATTAGAAAAACAAGATGGCCGCTCTTCCCTTTTCCCTGCCCGGGGAATAATCTTTTTAATTTTCGTGGCACCCCGAAAAACCGAATTAGCGTGATTACTTCTTGCGGATACCCCACCCGAGTGTGCCCGTGCAAATTTCAACCCCCTCAATGTTTTACTTTGGCGGTAATCGACGATTTTTGGTCAAATTATGACGTCACTTTTGCACCAAAAAGTTGTAATTCCCAAGGTTTTGCGAATTTTGCATGACTCCACACAGGAAAGTTGTTCAGGATGCTCAACTTGGTCGATTTGCACCGTCAAAACGCGATTTCCAGAGTTGACTATTAGAAAAACAAGATGGCCGCTCTTCCCTTTTTCCAGCCCGGGGAATATACTTTTTAATTTTCGAGGCACCCCGAAAAGCCGAATTAGCGTGATTACTTCTTGCGGATACCCCACCCGAGTGTGCCGGTGCAAATTTGAACCACGCCAATGATTTACTTTGGCGGTAATCGACGATTTTTGGTCAAATTATGACGTCACTTTTGCACCAAAAAGTTGTAATTCCCAAGGTTTTGCGAATTTTGCATGACTCCACACAGGAAAGTTGTTCAGGATGCTCAACTTGGTTGATTTGCATCGTCAAAACGCGATTTCCAGAGTTGACTATTAGAAAAACAAGATGGCCGCTCTTCCCTTTTCCCTGCCCGGGGAATAACCTTTTTAATTTTCGAGGCACCCCGAAAAGCCGAATTAGCGTGATTACTTCTTGCGGATACCCCACCCGAGTGTGCCCGTGCAAATTTGAACCCCGTCAATGTTTTACTTTGGCGGTAATCGACGATTTTTGGTCAAATTATGACGTCACTTTTGCACCAAAAAGTTGTAATTCCCAAGGTTTTGCGAATTTTGCATGACTCCACACAGGAAAGTTGTTCAGGATGCTCAACTTGGTCGATTTGCACCGTCAAAACGCGATTTCCAGAGTTGACTCTTAGAAAAACAAGATGGCCGCTCTTCCCTTTTCCCTGCCCGGGGAATAAACTTTTTAATTTTCGTGGCACCCCGAAAAACCGAATTAGCGTGATTACTTCTTGCTGATACCCCACCCGAGTGTGCCAGTGCAAATTTGAACCCCTTCAATGTTTTACTTTGACGGTAATCGACGATTTTTGGTCAAATTATGACGTCACTTTTGCACCAAAAAGTTGTAATTCCCAAGGTTTTGCGAATTTTGCATGACTCCACACAGGAAAGTTGTTCAGGATGCTCAACTTAGTCGATTCGCACCGTCAAAACGCGATTTCCAGAGTTGACTATTAGAAAAACAAGATGGCCGCTCTTCCCTTTTACCTGGCCGGGGAATAAACTTTTTAATTTTCGTGGCACCCCGAAAAACCGAATTAGCGTGATTACTTCTTGCGGATACCCCACCCGAGTGTGCCGGTGCAAATTTCAACCCCCTCAATGTTTTACTTTGGCGGTAATCGACGATTTTTGGTCAAATTATGACGTCACTTTTGCACCAAAAAGTTGTAATTCCCAAGGTTTTGCGAATTTTGCATGACTCCACACAGGAAAGTTGTTCAGGATGCTCAACTTGGTCGATTTGCACCGTCAAAACGCGATTTCCAGAGTTGACTATTAGAAAAACAAGATGGCCGCTCTTCCCTTTTCCCTGCCCGGGGAATAACCTTTTTAATTTTCGAGGCACCCCGAAAAGCCGAATTAGCGTGATTACTTCTTGCGGATACCCCACCCGAGTGTGCCCGTGCAAATTTGAACCCCGTCAATGTTTTACTTTGGCGGTAATCGACGATTTTTGGTCAAATTATGACGTCACTTTTGCACCAAAAAGTTGTAATTCCCAAGGTTTTGCGAATTTTGCATGACTCCACACAGGAAAGTTGTTCAGGATGCTCAACTTGGTCGATTTGCACCGTCAAAACGCGATTTCCAATGTTGACTATTAGAAAAACAAGACGGCCGCTCTTCCCTTTTCCCTGCCCGGGGAATAAACTTTTTAATTTTCGTGGCACCCCGAAAAACCGAATTAGCGTGATTACTTCTTGCTGATACCCCACCCGAGTGTGCCAGTGCAAATTTGAACCCCTTCAATGTTTTACTTTGACGGTAATCGACGATTTTTGGTCAAATTATGACGTCACTTTTGCACCAAAAAGTTGTAATTCCCAAGGTTTTGCGAATTTTGCATGACTCCACACAGGAAAGTTGTTCAGGATGCTCAACTTAGTCGATTCGCACCGTCAAAACGCGATTTCCAGAGTTGACTATTAGAAAAACAAGATGGCCGCTCTTCCCTTTTCCCTGCCCGGGGAATAATCTTTTTAATTTTCGTGGCACCCCGAAAAACCGAATTAGCGTGATTACTTCTTGCGGATACCCCACCCGAGTGTGCCCGTGCAAATTTCAACCCCCTCAATGTTTTACTTTGGCGGTAATCGACGATTTTTGGTCAAATTATGACGTCACTTTTGCACCAAAAAGTTGTAATTCCCAAGGTTTTGCGAATTTTGCATGACTCCACACAGGAAAGTTGTTCAGGATGCTCAACTTGGTCGATTTGCACCGTCAAAACGCGATTTCCAGAGTTGACTATTAGAAAAACAAGATGGCCGCTCTTCCCTTTTTCCAGCCCGGGGAATATACTTTTTAATTTTCGAGGCACCCCGAAAAGCCGAATTAGCGTGATTACTTCTTGCGGATACCCCACCCGAGTGTGCCGGTGCAAATTTGAACCACGCCAATGATTTACTTTGGCGGTAATCGACGATTTTTGGTCAAATTATGACGTCACTTTTGCACCAAAAAGTTGTAATTCCCAAGGTTTTGCGAATTTTGCATGACTCCACACAGGAAAGTTGTTCAGGATGCTCAACTTGGTTGATTTGCATCGTCAAAACGCGATTTCCAGAGTTGACTATTAGAAAAACAAGATGGCCGCTCTTCCCTTTTCCCTGCCCGGGGAATAACCTTTTTAATTTTCGAGGCACCCCGAAAAGCCGAATTAGCGTGATTACTTCTTGCGGATACCCCACCCGAGTGTGCCCGTGCAAATTTGAACCCCGTCAATGTTTTACTTTGGCGGTAATCGACGATTTTTGGTCAAATTATGACGTCACTTTTGCACCAAAAAGTTGTAATTCCCAAGGTTTTGCGAATTTTGCATGACTCCACACAGGAAAGTTGTTCAGGATGCTCAACTTGGTCGATTTGCACCGTCAAAACGCGATTTCCAGAGTTGACTCTTAGAAAAACAAGATGGCCGCTCTTCCCTTTTCCCTGCCCGGGGAATAAACTTTTTAATTTTCGTGGCACCCCGAAAAACCGAATTAGCGTGATTACTTCTTGCTGATACCCCACCCGAGTGTGCCAGTGCAAATTTGAACCCCTTCAATGTTTTACTTTGACGGTAATCGACGATTTTTGGTCAAATTATGACGTCACTTTTGCACCAAAAAGTTGTAATTCCCAAGGTTTTGCGAATTTTGCATGACTCCACACAGGAAAGTTGTTCAGGATGCTCAACTTAGTCGATTCGCACCGTCAAAACGCGATTTCCAGAGTTGACTATTACAAAAACAAGATGGCCGCTCTTCCCTTTTCCCTGCCCGGGGAATAAACTTTTTAATTTTCGTGGCACCCCGAAAAACCGAATTAGCGTGATTACTTCTTGCGGATACCCCACCCGAGTGTGCCCGTGCAAATTTGAACCCCGTCAATGTTTTACTTTGGCGGTAATCGACGATTTTTGGTCAAATTATGACGTCACTTTTGCACCAAAAAGTTGTAATTCCCTAGGTTTTGCGAATTTTGCATGACTCCACACAGGAAAGTTGTTCAGGATGCTCAACTTGGTCGATTTGCACCGTCAAAACGCGATTTCCAGAGTTGACTATTAGAAAAACAAGACGGCCGCTCTTCCCTTTTTCCAGCCCGTGGAATATACTTTTTAATTTTCGAGGCACCCCGAAAAGCCGAATTAGCGTGATTACTTCTTGCGGATACCCCACCCGAGTGTGCCGGTGCAAATTTGAACCACGCCAATGATTTACTTTGGCGGTAATCGACGATTTTTGGTCAAATTATGACGTCACTTTTGCACCAAAAAGTTGTAATTCCCAAGGTTTTGCGAATTTTGCATGACTCCACACAGGAAAGTTGTTCAGGATGCTCAACTTGGTCGATTTGCATCGTCAAAACGCGATTTCCAGAGTTGACTATTAGAAAAACAAGATGGCCGCTCTTCCCTTTTCCCTGCCCGGGGAATAACCTTTTTAATTTTCGAGGCACCCCGAAAAGCCGAATTAGCGTGATTACTTCTTGCGGATACCCCACCCGAGTGTGCCCGTGCAAATTTGAACCCCGTCAATGTTTTACTTTGGCGGTAATCGACGATTTTTGGTCAAATTATGACGTCACTTTTGCACCAAAAAGTTGTAATTCCCAAGGTTTTGCGAATGTTGCATGACTCCACACAGGAAAGTTGTTCAGGATGCTCAACTTGGTCGATTTGCACCGTCAAAACGCGATTTCCAGAGTTGACTATTAGAAAAACAAGATGGCCGCTCTTCCCTTTTCCCTGCCCGGGGAATAAACTTTTTAATTTTCGTGGCACCCCGAAAAACCGAATTAGCGTGATTACTTCTTGCTGATACCCCACCCGAGTGTGCCAGTGCAAATTTGAACCCCTTCAATGTTTTACTTTGACGGTAATCGACGATTTTTGGTCAAATTATGACGTCACTTTTGCACCAAAAAGTTGTAATTCCCAAGGTTTTGCGAATTTTGCATGACTCCACACAGGAAAGTTGTTCAGGATGCTCAACTTAGTCGATTCGCACCGTCAAAACGCGATTTCCAGAGTTGACTATTACAAAAACAAGATGGCCGCTCTTCCCTTTTCCCTGCCCGGGGAATAAACTTTTTAATTTTCGTGGCACCCCGAAAAACCGAATTAGCGTGATTACTTCTTGCTGATACCCCACCCGAGTGTGCCAGTGCAAATTTGAACCCCTTCAATGTTTTACTTTGACGGTAATCGACGATTTTTGGTCAAATTATGACGTCACTTTTGCACCAAAAAGTTGTAATTCCCAAGGTTTTGCGAATTTTGCATGACTCCACACAGGAAAGTTGTTCAGGATGCTCAACTTAGTCGATTCGCACCGTCAAAACGCGATTTCCAGAGTTGACTATTAGAAAAACAAGATGGCCGCTCTTCCCTTTTCCCTGCCCGGGGAATAAACTTTTTAATTTTCGTGGCACCCCGAAAAACCGAATTAGCGTGATTACTTCTTGCGGATACCCCACCCGAGTGTGCCCGTGCAAATTTGAACCCCGTCAATGTTTTACTTTGGCGGTAATCGACGATTTTTGGTCAAATTATGACGTCACTTTTGCACCAAAAAGTTGTAATTCCCTAGGTTTTGCGAATTTTGCATGACTCCACACAGGAAAGTTGTTCAGGATGCTCAACTTGGTCGATTTGCACCGTCAAAACGCGATTTCCAGAGTTGACTATTAGAAAAACAAGACGGCCGCTCTTCCCTTTTTCCAGCCCGTGGAATATACTTTTTAATTTTCGAGGCACCCCGAAAAGCCGAATTAGCGTGATTACTTCTTGCGGATACCCCACCCGAGTGTGCCGGTGCAAATTTGAACCACGCCAATGATTTACTTTGGCGGTAATCGACGATTTTTGGTCAAATTATGACGTCACTTTTGCACCAAAAAGTTGTAATTCCCAAGGTTTTGCGAATTTTGCATGACTCCACACAGGAAAGTTGTTCAGGATGCTCAACTTGGTCGATTTGCATCGTCAAAACGCGATTTCCAGAGTTGACTATTAGAAAAACAAGATGGCCGCTCTTCCCTTTTCCCTGCCCGGGGAATAACCTTTTTAATTTTCGAGGCACCCCGAAAAGCCGAATTAGCGTGATTACTTCTTGCGGATACCCCACCCGAGTGTGCCCGTGCAAATTTGAACCCCGTCAATGTTTTACTTTGGCGGTAATCGACGATTTTTGGTCAAATTATGACGTCACTTTTGCACCAAAAAGTTGTAATTCCCAAGGTTTTGCGAATGTTGCATGACTCCACACAGGAAAGTTGTTCAGGATGCTCAACTTGGTCGATTTGCACCGTCAAAACGCGATTTCCAGAGTTGACTATTAGAAAAACAAGATGGCCGCTCTTCCCTTTTCCCTGCCCGGGGAATAAACTTTTTAATTTTCGTGGCACCCCGAAAAACCGAATTAGCGTGATTACTTCTTGCGGATACCCTACCCGAGTGTGCCGGTGCAAATTTGAACCTTGTCAATGTTTTACTTTGGCGGTAATCGACGATTTTTGGTCAAATTATGACGTCACTTTTGCACCAAAAAGTTGTAATTCCCAAGGTTTTGCGAATTTTGCATGACTCCACACAGGAAAGTTGTTCAGGATGCTCAACTTGGTCGATTTGCACCGTCAAAACGCGATTTCCAGAGTGGACTATTAGAAAAACAAGATGGCCGCTCTTCCCTTTTTCCTGCCCGGGGAATAAACTTTTTAATTTTCGAGGCACCCCGAAAAGCCGAATTAGCGTGATTACTTCTTGCGGATACCCCACCCGAGTGTGCCGGTGCAAATTTGAAGCACGCCAATGATTTACTTTGGCGGTAATCGACGATTTTTGGTCAAGTTATGACGTCACTTTTGCACCAAAAAGTTGTAATTCCCTAGGTTTTGCGAATTTTGCATGACTCCACACAGGAAAGTTGTTCAGGATGCTCAACTTGGTCGATTTGCACCGTCAAAACGCGATTTCCAGAGTTGGCTATTAGAAAAACAAGATGGCCGCTCTTCCCTTTTACCTGGCCGGGGAATAAACATTTTAATTTTCGAGGCACCCCGAAAAACCGAATTAGCGTGATTACTTCTTCCGGATACCCCACCCGAGTGTGCCGGTGCAAATTTCAACCCCCTCAATGTTTTACTTTGGCGGTAATCGACGATTTTTGGTCAAATTATGACGTCACTTTTGCACCAAAAAGTTGTAATTCCCAAGGTTTTGCGAATTTTGCATGACTCCACACAGGAAAGTTGTTCAGGATGCTTAACTTGGTCGATTTGCACCGTCAAAACGCGATTTTCAGAGTTGACTATTAGAAAAACAAGATGGCCGCTCTTCCCTTTTCCCTGCCCGGGGAATAACCTTTTTAATTTTCGAGGCACCCCGAAAAGCCGAATTAGCGTGATTACTTCTTGCGGATACCACACCCGAGTGTGCCCGTGCAAATTTGAACCCCGTCAATGTTTTACTTTGGCGGTAATCGACGATTTTTGGTCAAATTATGACGTCACTTTTGCACCAAAAAGTTGTAATTCCCAAGGTTTTGCGAATTTTGCATGACCCCACACAGGAAAGTTGTTCAGGATGCTCAACTTGGTCGATTTGCACCGTCAAAACGCGATTTCCAGAGTTGACTATTATAAAAACAAGATGGCCGCTCTTCCCTTTTCCCTGCCCGGGGAATAAACTTTTTAATTTTCTTGGCACCCCGAAAAACCGAATTAGCGTAATTACTTCTTGCAAATACCCCACCCGAGTGTGCCAGTGCAAATTTGAACCCCTTCAATGTTTTACTTTGACGGTAATCGACGATTTTTGGTCAAATTATGACGTCACTTTTGCACCAAAAAGATGTAATTCCCAAGGTTTTGCGAATTTTGCATGACTCCACACAGGAAAGTTGTTCAGGATGCTCAACTTAGTCGATTTGCACCGTCAAAACGCGATTTCCAGAGTTGACTATTAGAAAAACAAGATGGCCGCTCTTCCCTTTTCCCTGCCCGGGGAATAAACTTTTTAATTTTCGTGGCACCCCGAAAAACCGAATTAGCGTGATTACTTCTTGCGGATACCCCACCCGAGTGTGCCGGTGCAAATTTGAACCCCGTCAATGTTTTACTTTGGCGGTAATCGACGATTTTTGGTCAAATTATGACGTCACTTTTGCTCCAAAAAGTTGTAATTCCCAAGGTTTTGCGAATTTTGCATGACTCCACACAGGAAAGTTGTTCAGGATGCTCAACTTAGTCGATTCGCACCGTCAAAACGCGATTTCCAGAGTTGACTATTACAAAAACAAGATGGCCGCTCTTCCCTTTTCCCTGCCCGGGGAATAAACTTTTTAATTTTCGTGGCACCCCGAAAAACCGAATTAGCGTGATTACTTCTTGCGGATACCCCACCCGAGTGTGCCCGTGCAAATTTGAACCCCGTCAATGTTTTACTTTGGCGGTAATCGACGATTTTTGGTCAAATTATGACGTCACTTTTGCACCAAAAAGTTGTAATTCCCTAGGTTTTGCGAATTTTGCATGACTCCACACAGGAAAGTTGTTCAGGATGCTCAACTTGGTCGATTTGCACCGTCAAAACGCGATTTCCAGAGTTGACTATTAGAAAAACAAGACGGCCGCTCTTCCCTTTTTCCAGCCCGTGGAATATACTTTTTAATTTTCGAGGCACCCCGAAAAGCCGAATTAGCGTGATTACTTCTTGCGGATACCCCACCCGAGTGTGCCGGTGCAAATTTGAACCACGCCAATGATTTACTTTGGCGGTAATCGACGATTTTTGGTCAAATTATGACGTCACTTTTGCACCAAAAAGTTGTAATTCCCAAGGTTTTGCGAATTTTGCATGACTCCACACAGGAAAGTTGTTCAGGATGCTCAACTTGGTCGATTTGCATCGTCAAAACGCGATTTCCAGAGTTGACTATTAGAAAAACAAGATGGCCGCTCTTCCCTTTTCCCTGCCCGGGGAATAACCTTTTTAATTTTCGAGGCACCCCGAAAAGCCGAATTAGCGTGATTACTTCTTGCGGATACCCCACCCGAGTGTGCCCGTGCAAATTTGAACCCCGTCAATGTTTTACTTTGGCGGTAATCGACGATTTTTGGTCAAATTATGACGTCACTTTTGCACCAAAAAGTTGTAATTCCCAAGGTTTTGCGAATGTTGCATGACTCCACACAGGAAAGTTGTTCAGGATGCTCAACTTGGTCGATTTGCACCGTCAAAACGCGATTTCCAGAGTTGACTATTAGAAAAACAAGATGGCCGCTCTTCCCTTTTCCCTGCCCGGGGAATAAACTTTTTAATTTTCGTGGCACCCCGAAAAACCGAATTAGCGTGATTACTTCTTGCGGATACCCTACCCGAGTGTGCCGGTGCAAATTTGAACCTTGTCAATGTTTTACTTTGGCGGTAATCGACGATTTTTGGTCAAATTATGACGTCACTTTTGCACCAAAAAGTTGTAATTCCCAAGGTTTTGCGAATTTTGCATGACTCCACACAGGAAAGTTGTTCAGGATGCTCAACTTGGTCGATTTGCACCGTCAAAACGCGATTTCCAGAGTGGACTATTAGAAAAACAAGATGGCCGCTCTTCCCTTTTTCCTGCCCGGGGAATAAACTTTTTAATTTTCGAGGCACCCCGAAAAGCCGAATTAGCGTGATTACTTCTTGCGGATACCCCACCCGAGTGTGCCGGTGCAAATTTGAAGCACGCCAATGATTTACTTTGGCGGTAATCGACGATTTTTGGTCAAGTTATGACGTCACTTTTGCACCAAAAAGTTGTAATTCCCTAGGTTTTGCGAATTTTGCATGACTCCACACAGGAAAGTTGTTCAGGATGCTCAACTTGGTCGATTTGCACCGTCAAAACGCGATTTCCAGAGTTGGCTATTAGAAAAACAAGATGGCCGCTCTTCCCTTTTACCTGGCCGGGGAATAAACATTTTAATTTTCGAGGCACCCCGAAAAACCGAATTAGCGTGATTACTTCTTGCGGATACCCCACCCGAGTGTGCCGGTGCAAATTTCAACCCCCTCAATGTTTTACTTTGGCGGTAATCGACGATTTTTGGTCAAATTATGACGTCACTTTTGCACCAAAAAGTTGTAATTCCCAAGGTTTTGCGAATTTTGCATGACTCCACACAGGAAAGTTGTTCAGGATGCTTAACTTGGTCGATTTGCACCGTCAAAACGCGATTTTCAGAGTTGACTATTAGAAAAACAAGATGGCCGCTCTTCCCTTTTCCCTGCCCGGGGAATAACCTTTTTAATTTTCGAGGCACCCCGAAAAGCCGAATTAGCGTGATTACTTCTTGCGGATACCACACCCGAGTGTGCCCGTGCAAATTTGAACCCCGTCAATGTTTTACTTTGGCGGTAATCGACGATTTTTGGTCAAATTATGACGTCACTTTTGCACCAAAAAGTTGTAATTCCCAAGGTTTTGCGAATTTTGCATGACCCCACACAGGAAAGTTGTTCAGGATGCTCAACTTGGTCGATTTGCACCGTCAAAACGCGATTTCCAGAGTTGACTATTATAAAAACAAGATGGCCGCTCTTCCCTTTTCCCTGCCCGGGGAATAAACTTTTTAATTTTCTTGGCACCCCGAAAAACCGAATTAGCGTAATTACTTCTTGCGGATACCCCACCCGAGTGTGCCAGTGCAAATTTGAACCCCTTCAATGTTTTACTTTGACGGTAATCGACGATTTTTGGTCAAATTATGACGTCACTTTTGCACCAAAAAGATGTAATTCCCAAGGTTTTGCGAATTTTGCATGACTCCACACAGGAAAGTTGTTCAGGATGCTCAACTTAGTCGATTTGCACCGTCAAAACGCGATTTCCAGAGTTGACTATTAGAAAAACAAGATGGCCGCTCTTCCCTTTTCCCTGCCCGGGGAATAAACTTTTTAATTTTCGTGGCACCCCGAAAAACCGAATTAGCGTGATTACTTCTTGCGGATACCCCACCCGAGTGTGCCGGTGCAAATTTGAACCCCGTCAATGTTTTACTTTGGCGGTAATCGACGATTTTTGGTCAAATTATGACGTCACTTTTGCTCCAAAAAGTTGTAATTCCCAAGGTTTTGCGAATTTTGCATGACTCCACACAGGAAAGTTGTTCAGGATGCTCAACTTGGTCGATTTGCACCGTCAAAACGCGATTTCCAGAGTTCACTATTAGAAAAACAAGCTGGCCGCTCTTCCCTTTTTCCTGCCCGGGGAATAACCTTTTTAATTTTCTTGGCACCCCGAAAAGCCGAATTAGCGTGATTACTTCTTGCGGATACCCCACCCGAGTGTGCCGGTGCAAATTTGAAGCACGCCAATGATTTACTTTGGCGGTAATCGACGATTTTTGGTCAAGTTATGACGTCACTTTTGCACCAAAAAGTTGTAATTCCCTAGGTTTTGCGAATTTTGCATGACTCCACACAGGAAAATTGTTCAGGATGCTCAACTTGGTCGATTTGCACCGTCAAAACGCGATTTCCAGAGTTGGCTATTAGAAAAACAAGATGGCCGCTCTTCCCTTTTACCTGGCCGGGGAATAAACTTTTTAATTTTCGTGGCACCCCGAAAAACCGAATTAGCGTGATTACTTCTTGCGGATACCCCACCCGAGTGTGCCGGTGCAAATTTCAACCCCCTCAATGTTTTACTTTGGCGGTAATCGACGATTTTTGGTCAAATTATGACGTCACTTTTGCACCAAAAAGTTGTAATTCCCAAGGTTTTGCGAATTTTGCATGACTCCACACAGGAAAGTTGTTCAGGATGCTCAACTTGGTCGATTTGCACCGTCAAAACGCGATTTCCAGAGTTGACTATTAGAAAAACAAGATGGCCGCTCTTCCCTTTTCCCTGCCCGGGGAATAACCTTTTTAATTTTCGAGGCACCCCGAAAAGCCGAATTAGCGTGATTACTTCTTGCGGATACCCCACCCGAGTGTGCCCGTGCAAATTTGAACCCCGTCAATGTTTTACTTTGGCGGTAATCGACGATTTTTGGTCAAATTATGACGTCACTTTTGCACCAAAAAGTTGTAATTCCCAAGGTTTTGCGAATTTTGCATGACTCCACACAGGAAAGTTGTTCAGGATGCTCAACTTGGTCGATTTGCACCGTCAAAACGCGATTTCCAGAGTGGACTATTAGAAAAACAAGATGGCCGCTCTTCCCTTTTTCCTGCCCGGGGAATAAACTTTTTAATTTTCGAGGCACCCCGAAAAGCCGAATTAGCGTGATTACTTCTTGCGGATACCCCACCCGAGTGTGCCGGTGCAAATTTGAAGCACGCCAATGATTTACTTTGGCGGTAATCGACGATTTTTGGTCAAGTTATGACGTCACTTTTGCACCAAAAAGTTGTAATTCCCTAGGTTTTGCGAATTTTGCATGACTCCACACAGGAAAGTTGTTCAGGATGCTCAACTTGGTCGATTTGCACCGTCAAAACGCGATTTCCAGAGTTGACTATTAGAAAAACAAGATGGCCGCTCTTCCCTTTTCCCTGCCCGGGGAATAAACTTTTTAATTTTCGTGGCACCCCGAAAAACCGAATTAGCGTAATTACTTCTTGCGGATACCCCACCCGAGTGTGCCGGTGCAAATTTGAACCCCGTCAATGTTTTACTTTGGCGGTAATCGACGATTTTTGGTCAAATTATGACGTCACTTTTGCACCAAAAAGTTGTAATTCCCAAGGTTTTGCGAATTTTGCATGACTCCACACAGGAAAGTTGTTCAGGATGCTCAACTTGGTCGATTTGCACCGTCAAAACGCGATTTCCAGAGTTGACTATTAGAAAAACAAGATGGCCGCTCTTCCCTTTTTCCTGCCCGGGGAATAAACTTTTTAATTTTCGAGGCACCCCGAAAAGCCGAATTAGCGTGATTACTTCTTGCGGATACCCCACCCGATTGTGCCCGTACAAATTTGAACCCCGTCAATGTTTTACTTTGGCGGTAATCGACGATTTTTGGTCAAATTATGACGTCACTTTTGCACCAAAATGTTGTAATTCCCAAGGTTTTGCGAATTTTGCATGACTCCACACAGGAAAGTTGTTCAGGATGCTCAACTTGGTCGATTTGCACCGTCAAAACGCGATTTCCAGAGTTGACTATTAGAAAAACAAGATGGCCGCTCTTCCCTTTTCCCTGCCAGGGGAATAAACTTTTTAATTTTCATGGCACCCCGAAAAACCGAATTAGCGTGATTACTTCTTGCGGATACCCAACCCGAGTGTGCCGGTGCAAATTTGAACCCCGTCAATGTTTTACTTTGGCGATAATCGACGATTTTTGGTCAAATTATGACGTCACTTTTGCACCAAAAAGTTGTAACTCCCAAGGTTTTGCGAATTTTGCATGACTCCACACAGGAAAGTTGTTCAGGATGCTCAACTTGGTCGATTTGTACCGTCAAAACGCGATTTCCAGAGTTGACTATTAGAAAAACAAGATGGCCGCTCTTCCCTTTTTCCTGCCCGGGGAATAACCTTTTTAATTTTCGAGGCACCCCGAAATCCGAATTAGCGTGATTACTTCTTGCGGATACCCCACCCGAGTGTGCCCGTGCAAATTTGAACCCCGTCAATGTTTTCTTTGGCGGTAATCGACGATTTTTGGTCAAATTATGACGTCACTTTTGCACCAAAATGTTGTAATTCCCAAGGTTTTGCGATTTTTGCATGACTCCACACAGGAAAGTTGTTCAGGATGCTCAACTTGGTCGATTTGCACCGTCAAAACGCGATTTCCAGAGTTGACTATTAGAAAAACAAGATGGCCGCTCTTCCCTTTTCCCTGCCCGGGGAATAACCTTTTTAATTTTCGAGGCACCCCGAAATCCGAATTAGCGTGATTACTTCTTGCGGATACCCCACCCGAGTGTGCCCGTGCAAATTTGAACCACGCCAATGTTTTACTTTGGCGGTAATCGACGATTTTGGGTCAAATTATGACGTCACTTTTGCACCAAAAAGTTGTAATTCCCTAGGTTTTGCGAATTTTGCATGACTCCACACAGGAAAGTTGTTCAGGATGCTCAACTTGGTCGATTTGCACCGTCAAAACGCGATTTCCAGAGTTGACTATTAGAACAACAAGATGGCCGCTCTTCCCATTTTCCTGCCCGGGGAATAAACTTTTTAATTTTCGAGGCACCCCGAAAAGCCGAATTAGCGTGATTACTTCTTGCGGATACCCCACCCGAGTGTGCCCGTACAAATTTGAACCCCGTCAATGTTTTACTTTGGCGGTAATCGACGATTTTTGGTCAAATTATGACGTCACTTTTGCACCAAAATATTGTAATTCCCAAGGTTTTGCGATTTTTGCATGACTCCACACAGGAAAGTTGTTCAGGATGCTCAACTTGGTCGATTTGCACCGTCAAAACGCGATTTCCAGAGTTGACTATTAGAAAAACAAGATGGCCGCTCTTCCCTTTTCCCTGCCAGGGGAATAAACTTTTTAATTTTCGTGGCACCCCGAAAAACCGAATTAGCGTGATTACTTCTTGCGGATACCCAACCCGAGTGTGCCGGTGCAAATTTGAACCCCGTCAATGTTTTACTTTGGCGATAATCGACGATTTTTGGTCAAATTATGACGTCACTTTTGCACCAAAAAGTTGTAACTCCCAAGGTTTTGCGAATTTTGCATGACTCCACACAGGAAAGTTGTTCAGGATGCTCAACTTGGTCGATTTGCACCGTCAAAACGCGATTTCCAGAGTTGACTATTAGAAAAACAAGATGGCCGCTCTTCCCTTTTTCCTGCCCGGGGAATAACCTTTTTAATTTTCGAGGCACCCCGAAAAGCCGAATTAGCGTGATTACTTCTTGCGGATACCCCACCCGAGTGTGCCCGTGCAAATTTGAACCCCGTCAATGTTTTCTTTGGCGGTAATCGACGATTTTTGGTCAAATTATGACGTCACTTTTGCACCAAAATGTTGTAATTCCCAAGGTTTTGCGATTTTTGCATGACTCCACACAGGAAAGTTGTTCAGGATGCTCAACTTGGTCGATTTGCACCGTCAAAACGCGATTTCCAGAGTTGACTATTAGAAAAACAAGATGGCCGCTCTTCCCTTTTTCCTGCCCGGGGAATAACCTTTTTAATTTTCGAGGCACCCCGAAATCCGAATTAGCGTGATTACTTCTTGCGGATACCCAACCCGAGTGTGCCCGTGCAAATTTGAACCACGCCAATGTTTTACTTTGGCGGTAATCGACGATTTTGGGTCAAATTATGACGTCACTTTTGCACCAAAAAGTTGTAATTCCCTAGGTTTTGCGAATTTTGCATGACTCCACACAGGAAAGTTGTTCAGTATGCTCAACTTGATCGATTTGCACCGTCAAAACGCGGTTTCCAGAGTTGACTATAAGAAAAACAAGATGGCCGCTCTTCCCTTTTCCCTGCCCGGGGAATAACCTTTTTAATTTTCGTGGCACCCCGAAATCCGAATTAGCGTGATTACTTCTTGCGGATACCCCACCCGAGTGTGCCGGTGCAAATTTGAAGCACGCCAATGATTTACTTTGGCGGTAATCGACGATTTTTGGTCAAGTTATGACGTCACTTTTGCACCAAAAAGTTGTAATTCCCTAGGTTTTGCGAATTTTGCATGACTCCACACAGGAAAGTTGTTCAGGATGCTCAACTTGGTCGATTTGCACCGTCAAAACGCGATTTCCAGAGTTGACTACTAGAAAAACAAGATGGCCGCTCTTCCCTTTTACCTGGCCGGGATATAAACTTTTTAATTTTCGTGGCACCCTGAAAAACCGAATTAGCGTGATTACTTCTTGCGGATACCCCACCCGAGTGTGCCCGTGCAAATTTGAACCCCGTCAATGTTTTACTTTGGCGGTAATCGACGATTTTTGGTCAAATTATGACGTCACCTTTGCACCAAAAAGTTGTATTTCCCTAGGTTTTGCAAATTTTGCATGACTCCACACAGGAAAGTTGTTCAGGATGCTCAACTTGGTCGATTTGCACCGTCAAAACGAGATTTCCAGAGTTGACTATTAAAAAAACAAGATGGCCGCTCTTCCCTTTTTCCTGCCCGGGGAATAACCTTTTTAATTTTCGAGGCACCCCGAAAAGCCGAATTAGCGTGATTACTTCTTGCGGATACCCCACCCGAGTGTGCCCGTGCAAATTTGAACCACGCCAATGTTTTACTTTGGCGGTAATCGACGATTTTGGGTCAAATTATGACGTCACTTTTGCACCAAAAAGTTGTAATTCCCTAGGTTTTGCGAATTTTGCATGACTCCACACAGGAAAGTTGTTCAGTATGCTCAACTTGATCGATTTGCACCGTCAAAACGCGGTTTCCAGAGTTGACTATAAGAAAAACAAGATGGCCGCTCTTCCCTTTTCCCTGCCCGGGGAATAACCTTTTTAATTTTCGTGGCACCCCGAAATCCGAATTAGCGTGATTACTTCTTGCGGATACCCCACCCGAGTGTGCCGGTGCAAGTTTGAAGCACGCCAATGATTTACTTTGGCGGTAATCGACGATTTTTGGTCAAGTTATGACGTCACTTTTGCACCATAAAGTTGTAATTCCCTAGGTTTTGCGAATTTTGCATGACTCCACACAGGAAAGTTGTTCAGGATGCTCAACTTGGTCGATTTGCACCGTCAAAACGCGATTTCCAGAGTTGACTACTAGAAAAACAAGATGGCCGCTCTTCCCTTTTACCTGGCCGGGATATAAACTTTTTAATTTTCGTGGCACCCTGAAAAACCGAATTAGCGTGATTACTTCTTGCGGATACCCCACCCGAGTGTGCCGGTGCAAATTTGAACCCCGTCAATGTTTTACTTTGGCGGTAATCGACGATTTTTGGTCAAATTATGACGTCACTTTTGCACCAAAAAGTTGCATTTCCCTAGGTTTTGCAAATTTTGCATGACTCCACACAGGAAAGTTGTTCAGGATGCTCAACTTGGTCGATTTGCACCGTCAAAACGCGATTTCCAGAGTTGACTATTAGAAAAACAAGATGGCCGCTCTTCCCTTTTTCCTGCCCGGGGAATAACCTTTTTAATTTTCGAGGCACCCCGAAAAGCCGAATTAGCGTGATTACTTCTTGCGGATACCCCACCCGAGTGTGCCGGTGCAAATTTGAAGCACGCCAATGATTTACTTTGGCGGTAATCGACGATTTTTGGTCAAGTTATGACGTCACTTTTGCACCAAAAAGTTGTAATTCCCTAGGTTTTGCGAATTTTGCATGACTCCACACAGGAAAGTTGTTCAGGATGCTCAACTTGGTCGATTTGCACCGTCAAAACGCGATTTCCAGAGTTGACTACTAGAAAAACAAGATGGCCGCTCTTCCCTTTTACCTGGCCGGGATATAAACTTTTTAATTTTCGTGGCACCCTGAAAAACCGAATTAGCGTGATTACTTCTTGCGGATACCCCACCCGAGTGTGCCCGTGCAAATTTGAACCCCGTCAATGTTTTACTTTGGCGGTAATCGACGATTTTTGGTCAAATTATGACGTCACCTTTGCACCAAAAAGTTGTATTTCCCTAGGTTTTGCAAATTTTGCATGACTCCACACAGGAAAGTTGTTCAGGATGCTCAACTTGGTCGATTTGCACCGTCAAAACGAGATTTCCAGAGTTGACTATTAAAAAAACAAGATGGCCGCTCTTCCCTTTTTCCTGCCCGGGGAATAACCTTTTTAATTTTCGAGGCACCCCGAAAAGCCGAATTAGCGTGATTACTTCTTGCGGATACCCCACCCGAGTGTGCCCGTGCAAATTTGAACCCCGTCAATGTTTTACTTTGGCGGTAATCGACGATTTTTGGTCAAATTATGACGTCACTTTTGCACCAAAAAGTTGTATTTCCCTAGGTTTTGCAAATTTTGCATGACTCCACACAGAAAAGTTGTTCAGGATGCTCAACTTGGTCGATTTGCACCGTCAAAACGCGATTTCCAGAGTTGACTATTAGAAAAACAAGATGGCCGCTCTTCACTTTTCCCTGCCCGGGGAATAAACTTTTTAATTTTCGTGGCACCCCGAAAAACCGAATTAGCGTGATTACTTCTTGCGGATACCCCACCCGAGTGTGCCCGTGCAAATTTGAACCCCCTCAATGTTTTACTTTGGCGGTAATCGACGATTTTTGGTCAAATTATGACGTCACTTTTGCACCAAAAAGTTGTAATTCCCAAGGTTTTGCGAATTTTGCATGACTCCACACAGGAAAGTTGTTCAGGATGCTCAACTTGGTCGATTTGCACCGTCAAAACGCGATTTCCAGAGTTGACTATTAGAAAAACAAGATGGCCGCTCTTCCCTTTTTCCTGCCCGGGGAATAACCTTTTTAATTTTCGAGGCACCCCGAAAAGCCGAATTAGCGTGATTACTTCTTGCGGATACCCCACCCGAGTGTGCCCGTGCAAATTTGAACCCCGTCAATGTTTTACTTTGGCGGTAATCGACGATTTTGGGTCAAATTATGACGTCACTTTTGCACCAAAATGTTGTAATTCCCAAGGTTTTGCGAATTTTGCATAACTCCACACAGGAAAGTTGTTCAGGATGCTCAACTTGGTCGATTTGCACCGTCAAAACGCGATTTCCAGAGTTGACTATTAGAAAAACAAGATGGCCGCTCTTCCCTTTTCCCTGCCCGGGGAATAAACTTTTTAATTTTCGTGGCACCCCGAAAAACCGAACTAGCGTGATTACTTCTTGCGGATACCCCACCCGAGTGTGCCGGTGCAAATTTGAACCCCCTCAATGTTTTACTTTGGCGGTAATCGACGATTTTTGGTCAAATTATGATGTCACTTTTGCACCAAAAAGTTGTAATTCCCAGGGTTTTGCGAATTTTGCATGACTCCACACAGGAAAGTTGTTCAGGATGCTCAACTTGGTCGATTTGCACCGTCAAAACGCGATTTCCAGAGTTGACTATTAGAAAAACAAGATGGCCGCTCTTCCCTTTTCCCTGCCAGGGGAATAAACTTTTTAATTTTCGTGGCACCCCGAAAAACCGAATTAGCGTGATTACTTCTTGCGGATACCCCACCCGAGTGTGCCGGTGCAAATTTGAACCCCGTCAATGTTTTACTTTGGCGATAATCGACGATTTTTGGTCAAATTATGACGTCACTTTTGCACCAAAAAGTTGTAATTCCCAAGGTTTTGCGAATTTTGCATGACTCCACACAGGAAAGTTGTTCAGGATGCTCAACTTGGTCGATTTGCACCGTCAAAACGCGATTTCCAGAGTTGACTATTAGAAAAACAAGATGGCCGCTCTTCCCTTTTTCCTGCCCGGGGAATAACCTTTTTAATTTTCGAGGCACCCCGAAAAGCCGAATTAGCGTGATTACTTCTTGCGGATACCCCAGCCGAGTGTGCCCGTGCAAATTTGAACCCCGTCAATGTTTTACTTTGGCGGTAATCGACGATTTTTGGTCAAATTATGACGTCACTTTTGCACCAAAATGTTGTAATTCCCTAGGTTTTGCGAATTTTGCATAACTCCACACAGGAAAGTTGTTCAGGATGCTCAACTTGGTCGATTTGCACCGTCAAAACGCGATTTCCAGAGTTGACTATTAGAAAAACAAGATGGCCGCTCTTCCCTTTTCCCTGCCCGGGGAATAAACTTTTTAATTTTCGTGGCACCCCAAAAAACCGAATTAGCGTGATTACTTCTTGCGGATACCCCACCCGAGTGTGCCGGTGCAAATTTGAACCCCGTCAATGTTTTACTTTGGCGGTAATCGACGATTTTTGGTCAAATTATGATGTCACTTTTGCACCAAAAAGTTGTAATTCCCAGGGTTTTGCGAATTTTGCATGACTCCACACAGGAAAGTTGTTCAGGATGCTCAACTTGGTCGATTTGCACCGTCAAAACGCGATTTCCAGAGTTGACTATTAGAAAAACAAGATGGCCGCTCTTCCCTTTTCCCTGCCAGGGGAATAAACTTTTTAATTTTCGTGGCACCCCGAAAAACCGAATTAGCGTGATTACTTCTTGCGGATACCCCACCCGAGTGTGCCGGTGCAAATTTGAACCCCGTCAATGTTTTACTTTGGCGATAATCGACGATTTTTGGTCAAATTATGACGTCACTTTTGCACCAAAAAGTTGTAATTCCCAAGGTTTTGCGAATTTTGCATGACTCCACACAGGAAAGTTGTTCAGGATGCTCAACTTGGTCGATTTGCACCGTCAAAACGCGATTTCCAGAGTTGACTATTAGAAAAACAAGATGGCCGCTCTTCCCTTTTTCCTGCCCGGGGAATAACCTTTTTAATTTTCGAGGCACCCCGAAAAGCCGAATTAGCGTGATTACTTCTTGCGGATACCCCACCCGAGTGTGCCCGTGCAAATTTGAACCCCGTCAATGTTTTACTTTGGCGGTAATCGACGATTTTTGGTCAAATTATGACGTCACTTTTGCACCAAAATGTTGTAATTCCCAAGGTTTTGCGAATTTTGCATGACTCCACACAGGAAAGTTGTTCAGGATGCTCAACTTGGTCGATTTGCACCGTCAAAACGCGATTTCCAGAGTTGAGTATTAGAAAAACAAGATGGCCGCTCTTCCCTTTTCCCTGCCCGGGGAATAAACTTTTTAATTTTCGTGGCACCCCGAAAAACCGAATTAGCGTGATTACTTCTTGCGGATACCCCACCCGAGTGTGCCGGTGCAAATTTGAACCCCCTCAATGTTTTACTTTGGCGGTAATCGACGATTTTTGGTCAAATTATGACGTCACTTTTGCACCAAAAAGTTGTAATTCCCAAGGTTTTGCGAATTTTGCATGACTCCACACAGGAAAGTTGTTCAGGATGCTCAACTTGGTCGATTTGCACCGTCAAAACGCGATTTCCAGAGTTGAGTATTAGAAAAACAAGATGGCCGCTCTTCCCTTTTCCCTGCCCGGGGAATAAACTTTTTAATTTTCGTGGCACCCCGAAAAACCGAATTAGCGTGATTACTTCTTGCGGATACTTCACCCGAGTGTGCCGGTGCAAATTTGAACCCCCTCAATGTTTTACTTTGGCGGTAATCGACGATTTTTGGCAAATTATGACGTCACTTTTGCACCAAAAAGTTGTAATTCCCAAGGTTTTGCGAATTTTGCATGACTCCACACAGGAAAGTTGTTCAGGATGCTCAACTTGGTCGATTTGCACCGTCAAAACGCGATTTCAAGAGTTGACTATAAGAAAAACAAAATGGCCGCTCTTCCCTTTTCCCTGCCCGGGAATAACCTTTTTAATTTTCGAGGCACCCCGAAAAGCCGAATTAGCGTGATTACTTCTTGCGGATACCCCACCCGAGTGTGCCGGTGCAAATTTGAACCCCCTCAATGTTTTACTTTGGCGGTAATCGACGATTTTTGGTAAAATTATGACGTCACTTTTGCACCAAAAAGTTGTAATTCCCAAGGTTTTGCGAATTTTGCATGACTCCACACAGGAAAGTTGTTCAGGAAGCTCAACTTGGTCGATTTGCACCGTCAAAACGCGATTTCCAGAGTTGACTATTAGAAAAACAAGATGGCCGCTCTTCCCTTTTTCCTGCCCGGGGAATAACCTTTTTAATTTTCGAGGCACCCCGAAAAGCCGAATTAGCGTGATTACTTCTTGCGGATACCCCACCTGAGTGTGCCGGTGCAAATTTGAAGCACGCCAATGATTTACTTTGGCGGTAATCGACGATTTTTGGTCAAGTTATGACGTCACTTTTGCACCAAAAAGTTGTAATTCCCAAGGTTTTGCGAATTTTGCATGACTCCACACAGGAAAGTTGTTCAGGATGCTCAACTTGGTCGATTTGCACCGTCAAAACGCGATTTCCAGAGTTGACTATTAGAAAAACAAGATGGCCGCTCTTCCCTTTTTCCTGCCCGGGGAATAACCTTTTTAATTTTCGAGGCACCCCGAAAAGCCGAATTTGCGTGATTACTTCTTGCGGATACCCCACCCGAGTGTGCCCGTGCAAATTTGAACCCCGTCAATGTTTTACTTTGGCGGTAATCGACGATTTTTGGTCAAATTATGACGTCACTTTTGCACCAAAATGTTGTAATTCCCAAGGTTTTGCGAATTTTGCATGACTCCACACAGGAAAGTTGTTCAGGATGCTCAACTTGGTCGATTTGCACCGTCAAAACGCGATTTCCAGAGTTGACTATTAGAAAAACAAGATGGCCGCTCTTCCCTTTTTCCTGCCCGGGGAATAACCTTTTTAATTTTCGAGGCACCCCGAAAAGCCGAATTAGCGTGATTACTTCTTGCGGATACCCCACCCGAGTGTGCCGGTGCAAATTTGAAGCACGCCAATGATTTACTTTGGCGGTAATCGACGATTTTTGGTCAAGTTATGACGTCACTTTTGCACCATAAAGTTGTAATTCCCTAGGTTTTGCGAATTTTGCATGACTCCACACAGGAAAGTTGTTCAGGATGCTCAACTTGGTCGATTTGCACCGTCAAAACGCGATTTCCAGAGTTGACTACTAGAAAAACAAGATGGCCGCTCTTCCCTTTTACCTGGCCGGGATATAAACTTTTTAATTTTCGTGGCACCCTGAAAAACCGAATTAGCGTGATTACTTCTTGCGGATACCCCACCCGAGTGTGCCGGTGCAAATTTGAACCCCGTCAATGTTTTACTTTGGCGGTAATCGACGATTTTTGGTCAAATTATGACGTCACTTTTGCACCAAAAAGTTGCATTTCCCTAGGTTTTGCAAATTTTGCATGACTCCACACAGGAAAGTTGTTCAGGATGCTCAACTTGGTCGATTTGCACCGTCAAAACGCGATTTCCAGAGTTGACTATTAGAAAAACAAGATGGCCGCTCTTCCCTTTTTCCTGCCCGGGGAATAACCTTTTTAATTTTCGAGGCACCCCGAAAAGCCGAATTAGCGTGATTACTTCTTGCGGATACCCCACCCGAGTGTGCCGGTGCAAATTTGAAGCACGCCAATGATTTACTTTGGCGGTAATCGACGATTTTTGGTCAAGTTATGACGTCACTTTTGCACCAAAAAGTTGTAATTCCCTAGGTTTTGCGAATTTTGCATGACTCCACACAGGAAAGTTGTTCAGGATGCTCAACTTGGTCGATTTGCACCGTCAAAACGCGATTTCCAGAGTTGACTACTAGAAAAACAAGATGGCCGCTCTTCCCTTTTACCTGGCCGGGATATAAACTTTTTAATTTTCGTGGCACCCTGAAAAACCGAATTAGCGTGATTACTTCTTGCGGATACCCCACCCGAGTGTGCCCGTGCAAATTTGAACCCCGTCAATGTTTTACTTTGGCGGTAATCGACGATTTTTGGTCAAATTATGACGTCACCTTTGCACCAAAAAGTTGTATTTCCCTAGGTTTTGCAAATTTTGCATGACTCCACACAGGAAAGTTGTTCAGGATGCTCAACTTGGTCGATTTGCACCGTCAAAACGAGATTTCCAGAGTTGACTATTAAAAAAACAAGATGGCCGCTCTTCCCTTTTTCCTGCCCGGGGAATAACCTTTTTAATTTTCGAGGCACCCCGAAAAGCCGAATTAGCGTGATTACTTCTTGCGGATACCCCACCCGAGTGTGCCCGTGCAAATTTGAACCCCGTCAATGTTTTACTTTGGCGGTAATTGACGATTTTTGGTCAAATTATGACGTCACTTTTGCACCAAAAAGTTGTATTTCCCTAGGTTTTGCAAATTTTGCATGACTCCACACAGAAAAGTTGTTTAGGATGCTCAACTTGGTCGATTTGCACCGTCAAAACGCGATTTCCAGAGTTGACTATTAGAAAAACAAGATGGCCGCTCTTCACTTTTCCCTGCCCGGGGAATAAACTTTTTAATTTTCGTGGCACCCCGAAAAACCGAATTAGCGTGATTACTTCTTGCGGATACCCCACCCGAGTGTGCCCGTGCAAATTTGAACCCCCTCAATGTTTTACTTTGGCGGTAATCGACGATTTTTGGTCAAATTATGACGTCACTTTTGCACCAAAAAGTTGTAATTCCCAAGGTTTTGCGAATTTTGCATGACTCCACACAGGAAAGTTGTTCAGGATGCTCAACTTGGTCGATTTGCACCGTCAAAACGCGATTTCCAGAGTTGACTATTAGAAAAACAAGATGGCCGCTCTTCCCTTTTTCCTGCCCGGGGAATAACCTTTTTAATTTTCGAGGCACCCCGAAAAGCCGAATTAGCGTGATTACTTCTTGCGGATACCCCACCCGAGTGTGCCCGTGCAAATTTGAACCCCGTCAATGTTTTACTTTGGCGGTAATCGACGATTTTGGGTCAAATTATGACGTCACTTTTGCACCAAAATGTTGTAATTCCCAAGGTTTTGCGAATTTTGCATAACTCCACACAGGAAAGTTGTTCAGGATGCTCAACTTGGTCGATTTGCACCGTCAAAACGCGATTTCCAGAGTTGACTATTAGAAAAACAAGATGGCCGCTCTTCCCTTTTCCCTGCCCGGGGAATAAACTTTTTAATTTTCGTGGCACCCCGAAAAACCGAACTAGCGTGATTACTTCTTGCGGATACCCCACCCGAGTGTGCCGGTGCAAATTTGAACCCCGTCAATGTTTTACTTTGGCGATAATCGACGATTTTTGGTCAAATTATGACGTCACTTTTGCACCAAAAAGTTGTAATTCCCAAGGTTTTGCGAATTTTGCATGACTCCACACAGGAAAGTTGTTCAGGATGCTCAACTTGGTCGATTTGCACCGTCAAAACGCGATTTCCAGAGTTGACTATTAGAAAAACAAGATGGCCGCTCTTCCCTTTTTCCTGCCCGGGGAATAACCTTTTTAATTTTCGAGGCACCCCGAAAAGCCGAATTAGCGTGATTACTTCTTGCGGATACCCCACCCGAGTGTGCCCGTGCAAATTTGAACCCCGTCAATGTTTTACTTTGGCGGTAATCGACGATTTTTGGTCAAATTATGACGTCACTTTTGCACCAAAATGTTGTAATTCCCAAGGTTTTGCGAATTTTGCATGACTCCACACAGGAAAGTTGTTCAGGATGCTCAACTTGGTCGATTTGCACCGTCAAAACGCGATTTCCAGAGTTGAGTATTAGAAAAACAAGATGGCCGCTCTTCCCTTTTCCCTGCCCGGGGAATAAACTTTTTAATTTTCGTGGCACCCCGAAAAACCGAATTAGCGTGATTACTTCTTGCGGATACCCCACCCGAGTGTGCCGGTGCAAATTTGAACCCCCTCAATGTTTTACTTTGGCGGTAATCGACGATTTTTGGTCAAATTATGACGTCACTTTTGCACCAAAAAGTTGTAATTCCCAAGGTTTTGCGAATTTTGCATGACTCCACACAGGAAAGTTGTTCAGGATGCTCAACTTGGTCGATTTGCACCGTCAAAACGCGATTTCAAGAGTTGACTATAAGAAAAACAAAATGGCCGCTCTTCCCTTTTCCCTGCCCGGGAATAACCTTTTTAATTTTCGAGGCACCCCGAAAAGCCGAATTAGCGTGATTACTTCTTGCGGATACCCCACCCGAGTGTGCCGGTGCAAATTTGAACCCCCTCAATGTTTTACTTTGGCGGTAATCGACGATTTTTGGTAAAATTATGACGTCACTTTTGCACCAAAAAGTTGTAATTCCCAAGGTTTTGCGAATTTTGCATGACTCCACACAGGAAAGTTGTTCAGGAAGCTCAACTTGGTCGATTTGCACCGTCAAAACGCGATTTCCAGAGTTGACTATTAGAAAAACAAGATGGCCGCTCTTCCCTTTTTCCTGCCCGGGGAATAACCTTTTTAATTTTCGAGGCACCCCGAAAAGCCGAATTAGCGTGATTACTTCTTGCGGATACCCCACCTGAGTGTGCCGGTGCAAATTTGAAGCACGCCAATGATTTACTTTGGCGGTAATCGACGATTTTTGGTCAAGTTATGACGTCACTTTTGCACCAAAAAGTTGTAATTCCCAAGGTTTTGCGAATTTTGCATGACTCCACACAGGAAAGTTGTTCAGGATGCTCAACTTGGTCGATTTGCACCGTCAAAACGCGATTTCCAGAGTTGACTATTAGAAAAACAAGATGGCCGCTCTTCCCTTTTTCCTGCCCGGGGAATAACCTTTTTAATTTTCGAGGCACCCCGAAAAGCCGAATTTGCGTGATTACTTCTTGCGGATACCCCACCCGAGTGTGCCCGTGCAAATTTGAACCCCGTCAATGTTTAACTTTGGCGGTAATCGACGATTTTTGGTCAAATTATGACGTCACTTTTGCACCAAAATGTTGTAATTCCCAAGGTTTTGCGAATTTTGCATGACTCCACACAGGAAAGTTGTTCAGGATGCTCAACTTGGTCGATTTGCACCGTCAAAACGCGATTTCCAGAGTTGACTATTAGAAAAACAAGATGGCCGCTCTTCCCTTTTTCCTGCCCGGGGAATAACCTTTTTAATTTTCGAGGCACCCCGAAAAGCCGAATTAGCGTGATTACTTCTTGCGGATACCCCACCCGAGTGTGCCGGTGCAAATTTGAAGCACGCCAATGATTTACTTTGGCGGTAATCGACGATTTTTGGTCAAGTTATGACGTCACTTTTGCACCAAAAAGTTGTATTTCCCTAGGTTTTGCAAATTTTGCATGACTCCACACAGGAAAGTTGTTCAGGATGCTCAACTTGATCGATTTGCACCGTCAAAACGCGGTTTCCAGAGTTGACTATAAGAAAAACAAGATGGCCGCTCTTCCCTTTCCCTGCCCGGGGAATAACCTTTTTAATTTTCGAGGCACCCCGAAATCCGAATTAGCGTGATTACTTCTTGCGGATACCCCACCCGAGTGTGCCTGTGCAAATTTGAACCCCCTCAATGTTTTACTTTGGCGGTAATCGACGATTTTCGGTCAAATTATGACGTCACTTTTGCACCAAAAAGTTGTAATTCCCAAGGTTTTGCGAATTTTGCATGACTCCACACAGGAAAGTTGTTCAGGATGCTCAACTTGGTCGATTTGCACCGTCAAAACGCGATTTCCAGAGTTGACTATTAGAAAAACAAGATGGCCGCTCTTCCCTTTTTCCTGCCCGGGGAATAACCTTTTGAATTTTCGAGGCACCCCGAAAAGCCGAATTAGCGTGATTACTTCTTGCGGATACCCCACCCGAGTGTGCCCGTGCAAATTTGAACCCCGTCAATGTTTTACTTTGGCGGTAATCGACGATTTTTGGTCAAATTATGACGTCACTTTTGCACCAAAATGTTGTAATTCCCAAGGTTTTGCGAATTTTGCATGACTCCACACAGGAAAGTTGTTCAGGATGCTCAACTTGGTCGATTTGCACCGTCAAAACGCGATTTCCAGAGTTGACTATTAGAAAAAACAAGATGGCCGCTCTTCCCTTTTCCCTGCCCGGGGAATAAACTTTTTAATTTTCGTGGCACCCCGAAAAACCGAATTAGCGTGATTACTTCTTGCGGATACCCCACCCGAGTGTGCCGGTGCAAATTTGAACCCCCTCAATGTTTTACTTTGGCGGTAATCGACGATTTTTGGTCAAATTATGACGTCACTTTTGCACCAAAAAGTTGTAATTCCCAAGGTTTTTCGAATTTTGCATGACTCCACGCAGGAAAGTTGTTCAGGATGCTCAACTTGGTCGATTTGCACCGTCAAAACGCGATTTCCAGAGTTGACTATTAGAAAAACAAGATGGCCGCTCTTCCCTTTTCCCTGCCAGGGGAATAAACTTTTTAATTTTCGTGGCACCCTGAAAAACCGAATTAGCGTGATTACTTCTTGCGGATACCCCACCCGAGTGTGCCGGTGCAAATTTGAACCCCGTTAATGTTTTACTTTGGCGATAATCGACGATTTTTGGTCAAATTATGACGTCACTTTTGCACCAAAAAGTTGTAATTCCCAAGGTTTTGCGAATTTTGCATGACTCCACACAGGAAAGTTGTTCAGGATGCTCAACTTGGTCGATTTGCACCGTCAAAACGCGATTTCAAGAGTTGACTATAAGAAAAACAAAATGGCCGCTCTTCCCTTTTCCCTGCCCGGGAATAACCTTTTTAATTTTCGAGGCACCCCGAAAAGCCGAATTAGCGTGATTACTTCTTGCGGATACCCCACCCGAGTGTGCCGGTGCAAATTTGAACCCCCTCAATGTTTTACTTTGGCGGTAATCGACGATTTTTGGTAAAATTATGACGTCACTTTTGCACCAAAAAGTTGTAATTCCCAAGGTTTTGCGAATTTTGCATGACTCCACACAGGAAAGTTGTTCAGGAAGCTCAACTTGGTCGATTTGCACCGTCAAAACGCGATTTCCAGAGTTGACTATTAGAAAAACAAGATGGCCGCTCTTCCCTTTTTCCTGCCCGGGGAATAACCTTTTTAATTTTCGAGGCACCCCGAAAAGCCGAATTAGCGTGATTACTTCTTGCGGATACCCCACCCGAGTGTGCCGGTGCAAATTTGAAGCACGCCAATGATTTACTTTGGCGGTAATCGACGATTTTTGGTCAAGTTATGACGTCACTTTTGCACCAAAAAGTTGTATTTCCCTAGGTTTTGCAAATTTTGCATGACTCCACACAGGAAAGTTGTTCAGGATGCTCAACTTGATCGATTTGCACCGTCAAAACGCGGTTTCCAGAGTTGACTATAAGAAAAACAAGATGGCCGCTCTTCCCTTTTCCCTGCCCGGGGAATAACCTTTTTAATTTTCGAGGCACCCCGAAATCCGAATTAGCGTGATTACTTCTTGCGGATACCCCACCCGAGTGTGCCTGTGCAAATTTGAACCCCCTCAATGTTTTACTTTGGCGGTAATCGACGATTTTTGGTCAAATTATGACGTCACTTTTGCACCAAAATGTTGTAATTCCCAAGGTTTTGCGAATTTTGCATGACTCCACACAGGAAAGTTGTTCAGGATGCTCAACTTGGTCGATTTGCACCGTCAAAACGCGATTTCCAGAGTTGACTATTAGAAAAACAAGATGGCCGCTCTTCCCTTTTTCCTGCCCGGGGAATAACCTTTTTAATTTTCGAGGCACCCCGAAAAGCCGAATTTGCGTGATTACTTCTTGCGGATACCCCACCCGAGTGTGCCCGTGCAAATTTGAACCCCGTCAATGTTTTACTTTGGCGGTAATCGACGATTTTTGGTCAAATTATGACGTCACTTTTGCACCAAAATGTTGTAATTCCCAAGGTTTTGCGAATTTTGCATGACTCCACACAGGAAAGTTGTTCAGGATGCTCAACTTGGTCGATTTGCACCGTCAAAACGCGATTTCCAGAGTTGACTATTAGAAAAACAAGATGGCCGCTCTTCCCTTTTTCCTGCCCGGGGAATAACCTTTTTAATTTTCGAGGCACCCCGAAAAGCCGAATTAGCGTGATTACTTCTTGCGGATACCCCACCCGAGTGTGCCGGTGCAAATTTGAAGCACGCCAATGATTTACTTTGGCGGTAATCGACGATTTTTGGTCAAGTTATGACGTCACTTTTGCACCAAAAAGTTGTATTTCCCTAGGTTTTGCAAATTTTGCATGACTCCACACAGGAAAGTTGTTCAGGATGCTCAACTTGATCGATTTGCACCGTCAAAACGCGGTTTCCAGAGTTGACTATAAGAAAAACAAGATGGCCGCTCTTCCCTTTCCCTGCCCGGGGAATAACCTTTTTAATTTTCGAGGCACCCCGAAATCCGAATTAGCGTGATTACTTCTTGCGGATACCCCACCCGAGTGTGCCGGTGCAAATTTGAACCCCCTCAATGTTTTACTTTGGCGGTAATCGACGATTTTCGGTCAAATTATGACGTCACTTTTGCACCAAAAAGTTGTAATTCCCAAGGTTTTGCGAATTTTGCATGACTCCACACAGGAAAGTTGTTCAGGATGCTCAACTTGGTCGATTTGCACCGTCAAAACGCGATTTCCAGAGTTGACTATTAGAAAAACAAGATGGCCGCTCTTCCCTTTTTCCTGCCCGGGGAATAACCTTTTGAATTTTCGAGGCACCCCGAAAAGCCGAATTAGCGTGATTACTTCTTGCGGATACCCCACCCGAGTGTGCCCGTGCAAATTTGAACCCCGTCAATGTTTTACTTTGGCGGTAATCGACGATTTTTGGTCAAATTATGACGTCACTTTTGCACCAAAATGTTGTAATTCCCAAGGTTTTGCGAATTTTGCATGACTCCACACAGGAAAGTTGTTCAGGATGCTCAACTTGGTCGATTTGCACCGTCAAAACGCGATTTCCAGAGTTGACTATTAGAAAAACAAGATGGCCGCTCTTCCCTTTTCCCTGCCCGGGGAATAAACTTTTTAATTTTCGTGGCACCCCGAAAAACCGAATTAGCGTGATTACTTCTTGCGGATACCCCACCCGAGTGTGCCGGTGCAAATTTGAACCCCCTCAATGTTTTACTTTGGCGGTAATCGACGATTTTTGGTCAAATTATGACGTCACTTTTGCACCAAAAAGTTGTAATTCCCAAGGTTTTGCGAATTTTGCATGACTCCACGCAGGAAAGTTGTTCAGGATGCTCAACTTGGTCGATTTGCACCGTCAAAACGCGATTTCCAGAGTTGACTATTAGAAAAACAAGATGGCCGCTCTTCCCTTTTCCCTGCCAGGGGAATAAACTTTTTAATTTTCGTGGCACCCTGAAAAACCGAATTAGCGTGATTACTTCTTGCGGATACCCCACCCGAGTGTGCCGGTGCAAATTTGAACCCCCTCAATGTTTTACTTTGGCGGTAATCGACGATTTTTGGTCAAATTATGACGTCACTTTTGCACCAAAAAGTTGTAATTCCCAAGGTTTTGCGAATTTTGCATGACTCCACGCAGGAAAGTTGTTCAGGATGCTCAACTTGGTCGATTTGCACCGTCAAAACGCGATTTCCAGAGTTGACTATTAGAAAAACAAGATGGCCGCTCTTCCCTTTTCCCTGCCAGGGGAATAAACTTTTTAATTTTCGTGGCACCCTGAAAAACCGAATTAGCGTGATTACTTCTTGCGGATACCCCACCCGAGTGTGCCGGTGCAAATTTGAACCCCGTTAATGTTTTACTTTGGCGATAATCGACGATTTTTGGTCAAATTATGACGTCACTTTTGCACCAAAAAGTTGTAATTCCCAAGGTTTTGCGAATTTTGCATGACTCCACACAGGAAAGTTGTTCAGGATGCTCAACTTGGTCGATTTGCACCGTCAAAACGCGATTTCCAGAGTTGACTATTAGAAAAACAAGATGGCCGCTCTTCCCTTTTTCCTTCCCGGGGAATAACCTTTTTAATTTTCGAGGCACCCCGAAAAGCCGAATAAGCGTGATTACTTCTTGCGGATACCCCACCCGAGTGTGCCCGTGCAAATTTGAACCCCGTCAATGTTTTACTTTGGCGGTAATCGACGATTTTTGGTCAAATTATGACGTCACTTTTGCACCAAAATGTTGTAATTCCCAAGGTTTTGCGAATTTTGCATGACTCCACACAGGAAAGTTGTTCAGGATGCTCAACTTGGTCGATTTGCACCGTCAAAACGCGATTTCCAGAGTTGACTATTAGAAAAACAAGATGGCCGCTCTTCCCTTTTCCCTGCCAGGGGAATAAACTTTTTAATTTTCGTGGCACCCCGAAAAACCGAATTAGCGTGATTACTTCTTGCGGATACCCCACCCGAGTGTGCCGGTGCAAATTTGAACCCCGTCAATGTTTTACTTTGGCGATAATCGACGATTTTTGGTCAAATTATGACGTCACTTTTGCACCAAAAAGTTGTAATTCCCAAGGTTTTGCGAATTTTGCATGACTCCACACAGGAAAGTTGTTCAGGATGCTCAACTTGGTCGATTTGCACCGTCAAAACGCGATTTCCAGAGTTGACTATTAGAAAAACAAGATGGCCGCTCTTCCCTTTTTCCTGCCCGGGGAATAACCTTTTTAATTTTCGAGGCACCCCGAAAAGCCGAATAAGCGTGATTACTTCTTGCGGATACCCCACCCGAGTGTGCCGGTGCAAATTTGAACCCCCTCAATGTTTTACTTTGGCGGTAATCGACGATTTTTGGTCAAATTATGACGTCACTTTTGCACCAAAAAGTTGTAATTCCCAAGGTTTTGCGAATTTTGCATGACTCCACACAGGAAAGTTGTTCAGGATGCTCAACTTGGTCGATTTGCACCGTCAAAACGCGATTTCCAGAGTTGACTATTAGAAAAACAAGATGGCCGCTCTTCCCTTTTTCCTGCCCGGGGAATAACCTTTTTAATTTTCGAGGCACCCCGAAAAGCCGAATTAGCGTGATTACTTCTTGCGGATACCCCACCCGAGTGTGCCGGTGCAAATTTGAAGCACGCCAATGATTTACTTTGGCGGTAATCGACGATTTTTGGTCAAGTTATGACGTCACTTTTGCACCAAAAAGTTGTATTTCCCTAGGTTTTGCAAATTTTGCATGACTCCACACAGGAAAGTTGTTCAGGATGCTCAACTTGATCGATTTGCACCGTCAAAACGCGGTTTCCAGAGTTGACTATAAGAAAAACAAGATGGCCGCTCTTCCCTTTCCCTGCCCGGGGAATAACCTTTTTAATTTTCGAGGCACCCCGAAATCCGAATTAGCGTGATTACTTCTTGCGGATACCCCACCCGAGTGTGCCTGTGCAAATTTGAACCCCCTCAATGTTTTACTTTGGCGGTAATCGACGATTTTCGGTCAAATTATGACGTCACTTTTGCACCAAAAAGTTGTAATTCCCAAGGTTTTGCGAATTTTGCATGACTCCACACAGGAAAGTTGTTCAGGATGCTCAACTTGGTCGATTTGCACCGTCAAAACGCGATTTCCAGAGTTGACTATTAGAAAAACAAGATGGCCGCTCTTCCCTTTTTCCTGCCCGGGGAATAACCTTTTTAATTTTCGAGGCACCCCGAAAAGCCGAATTAGCGTGATTACTTCTTGCGGATACCCCACCCGAGTGTGCCCGTGCAAATTTGAACCCCGTCAATGTTTTACTTTGGCGGTAATCGACGATTTTTGGTCAAATTATGACGTCACTTTTGCACCAAAATGTTGTAATTCCCAAGGTTTTGCGAATTTTGCATGACTCCACACAGGAAAGTTGTTCAGGATGCTCAACTTGGTCGATTTGCACCGTCAAAACGCGATTTCCAGAGTTGACTATTAGAAAAACAAGATGGCCGCTCTTCCCTTTTCCCTGCCCGGGGAATAAACTTTTTAATTTTCGTGGCACCCCGAAAAACCGAATTAGCGTGATTACTTCTTGCGGATACCCCACCCGAGTGTGCCGGTGCAAATTTGAACCCCCTCAATGTTTTACTTTGGCGGTAATCGACGATTTTTGGTCAAATTATGACGTCACTTTTGCACCAAAAAGTTGTAATTCCCAAGGTTTTGCGAATTTTGCATGACTCCACACAGGAAAGTTGTTCAGGATGCTCAACTTGGTCGATTTGCACCGTCAAAACGCGATTTCCAGAGTTGACTATTAGAAAAACAAGATGGCCGCTCTTCCCTTTTCCCTGCCAGGGGAATAAACTTTTTAATTTTCGTGGCACCCTGAAAAACCGAATTAGCGTGATTACTTCTTGCGGATACCCCACCCGAGTGTGCCGGTGCAAATTTGAACCCCGTCAATGTTTTACTTTGGCGATAATCGACGATTTTTGGTCAAATTATGACGTCACTTTTGCACCAAAAAGTTGTAATTCCCAAGGTTTTGCGAATTTTGCATGACTCCACACAGGAAAGTTGTTCAGGATGCTCAACTTGGTCGATTTGCACCGTCAAAACGCGATTTCCAGAGTTGACTATTAGAAAAACAAGATGGCCGCTCTTCCCTTTTTCCTTCCCGGGGAATAACCTTTTTAATTTTCGAGGCACCCCGAAAAGCCGAATAAGCGTGATTACTTCTTGCGGATACCCCACCCGAGTGTGCCCGTGCAAATTTGAACCCCGTCAATGTTTTACTTTGGCGGTAATCGACGATTTTTGGTCAAATTATGACGTCACTTTTGCACCAAAATGTTGTAATTCCCAAGGTTTTGCGAATTTTGCATGACTCCACACAGGAAAGTTGTTCAGGATGCTCAACTTGGTCGATTTGCACCGTCAAAACGCGATTTCCAGAGTTGACTATTAGAAAAACAAGATGGCCGCTCTTCCCTTTTCCCTGCCAGGGGAATAAACTTTTTAATTTTCGTGGCACCCCGAAAAACCGAATTAGCGTGATTACTTCTTGCGGATACCCCACCCGAGTGTGCCGGTGCAAATTTGAACCCCGTCAATGTTTTACTTTGGCGATAATCGACGATTTTTGGTCAAATTATGACGTCACTTTTGCACCAAAAAGTTGTAATTCCCAAGGTTTTGCGAATTTTGCATGACTCCACACAGGAAAGTTGTTCAGGATGCTCAACTTGGTCGATTTGCACCGTCAAAACGCGATTTCCAGAGTTGACTATTAGAAAAACAAGATGGCCGCTCTTCCCTTTTTCCTGCCCGGGGAATAACCTTTTTAATTTTCGAGGCACCCCGAAAAGCCGAATTAGCGTGATTACTTCTTGCGGATACCCCACCCGAGTGTGCCCGTGCAAATTTGAACCACGTCAATGTTTTACTTTGGCGGTAATCGACGATTTTTGGTCAAATTATGACGTCACTTTTGCACCAAAATGTTGTAATTCCCAAGGTTTTGCGAATTTTGCATGACTCCACACAGGAAAGTTGTTCAGGATGCTCAACTTGGTCGATTTGCACCGTCAAAACGCGATTTCAAGAGTTGACTATTAGAAAAACAAGATGGCCGCTCTTCCCTTTTCCCTGCCAGGGGAATAAACTTTTTAATTTTCGTGGCACCCCGAAAAACCGAATTAGCGTGATTACTTCTTGCGAATACCCAACCCGAGTGTGCCGGTGCAAATTTGAACCCCGTCAATGTTTTACTTTGGCGATAATCGACGATTTTTGGTCAAATTATGACGTCACTTTTGCACCAAAAAGTTGTAATTCCCAAGGTTTTGCGAATTTTGCATGACTCCACACAGGAAAGTTGTTCAGGATGCTCAACTTGGTCGATTTGCACCGTCAAAACGCGATTTCCAGAGTTGACTATTAGAAAAACAAGATGGCCGCTCTTCCCTTTTTCCTGCCCGGGGAATAACATTTTTAATTTTCGAGGCACCCCGAAAAGCCGAATAAGCGTAATTACTTCTTGCGGATACCCCACCCGAGTGTGCCCGTGCAAATTTGAACCACGTCAATGTTTTACTTTGGCGGTAATCGACGATTTTTGGTCAAATTATGACGTCACTTTTGCACCAAAATGTTGTAATTCCCAAGGTTTTGCGAATTTTGCATGACTCCACACAGGAAAGTTGTTCAGGATGCTCAACTTGGTCGATTTGCACCGTCAAAACGCGATTTCAAGAGTTGACTATTAGAAAAACAAGATGGCCGCTCTTCCCTTTTCCCTGCCAGGGGAATAAACTTTTTAATTTTCGTGGCACCCCGAAAAACCGAATTAGCGTGATTACTTCTTGCGGATACCCAACCCGAGTGTGCCGGTGCAAATTTGAACCCCGTCAATGTTTTACTTTGGCGATAATCGACGATTTTTGGTCAAATTATGACGTCACTTTTGCACCAAAAAGTTGTAATTCCCAAGGTTTTGCGAATTTTGCATGACTCCACACAGGAAAGTTGTTCAGGATGCTCAACTTGGTCGATTTGCACCGTCAAAACGCGGTTTCCAGAGTTGACTATAAGAAAAACAAGATGGCCGCTCTTCCCTTTTCCCTGCCCGGGGAATAACCTTTTTAATTTTCGTGGCACCCCGAAATCCGAATTAGCGTGATTACTTCTTGCGGATACCCCACCCGAGTGTGCCGGTGCAAATTTCAACCCCCTCAATGTTTTACTTTGGCGGTAATCGACGATTTTTGGTCAAATTATGACGTCACTTTTGCACCAAAAAGTTGTAATTCCCAAGGTTTTGCGAATTTTGCATGACTCCACACAGGAAAGTTGTTCAGGATGCTCAACTTGGTCGATTTGCACCGTCAAAACGCGATTTCCAGAGTTGACTATTAGAAAAACAAGATGGCCGCTCTTCCCTTTTTCCTGCCCGGGGAATAACATTTTTAATTTTCGAGGCAACCCGAAAAGCCGAATTAGCGTGATTACTTCTTGCGGATACCCCACCCGAGTGTGCCGGTGCAAATTTGAAGCACGCCAATGATTTACTTTGGCGGTAATCGACGATTTTTGGTCAAGTTATGACGTCACTTTTGCACCAAAAAGTTGTAATTCCCTAGGTTTTGCGAATTTTGCATGACTCCACACAGGAAAATTGTTCAGGATGCTCAACTTGGTCGATTTGCACCGTCAAAACGCGATTTCCAGAGTTGACTACTAGAAAAACAAGATGGCCGCTCTTCCCTTTTACCTGGCCGGGGAATTAACTTTTTAATTTTCGTGGCACCCCGAAAAACCGAATTAGCGTGATTACTTCTTGCGGATACCCCACCCGAGTGTGCCGGTGCAAATTTGAACCCGTCAATGTTTTACTTTGGCGGTAATCGACGATTTTTGGTCAAATTATGACGTCACTTTTGCACCAAAAAGTTGTATTTCCCTAGGTTTTGCAATTTTTGCATGACTCCACACAGGAAAGTTGTTCAGGATGCTCAACTTGGTCGATTTGCACCGTCAAAACGCGATTTACAGAGTTGACTATTAGAAAAACAAGATGGCCGCTCTTCCCTTTTACCTGGCCGGGGAATAAACTTTTTAATTTTCGTGGCACCCCGAAAAACCGAATTAGCGTGATTACTTCTTGCGGATACCCCACCCGAGTGTGCCGGTGCAAATTTGAACCCGTCAATGTTTTACTTTGGCGGTAATCGACGATTTTTGGTCAAATTATGACGTCACTTTTGCACCAAAAAGTTGTATTTCCCTAGGTTTTGCAATTTTTGCATGACTCCACACAGGAAAGTTGTTCAGGATGCTCAACTTGGTCGATTTGCACCGTCAAAACGCGATTTCCAGAGTTGACTATTGGAAAAACAAGATGGCCGCTCTTCCCTTTTCCCTGCCCGGGGAATATCCTTTTTAATTTTCGAGGCACCCCGAAAAGCCGAATTAGCGTGATTACTTCTTGCGGATACCCCACCCGAGTGTGCCGGTGCAAATTTGAACCCCGTCAATGTTTTACTTTGGCGATAATCGACGATTTTTGGTCAAATTATGACGTCACTTTTGCACCAAAAAGTTGTAATTCCCAAGGTTTTGCGAATTTTGCATGACTCCACACAGGAAAGTTGTTCAGGATGCTCAACTTGGTCGATTTGCACCGTCAAAACGCGATTTCAAGAGTTGACTATTAGAAAAACAAGATGGCCGCTCTTCCCTTTTCCCTGCCAGGGGAATAAACTTTTTAATTTTCGTGGCACCCCGAAAAACCGAATTAGCGTGATTACTTCTTGCGGATACCCAACCCGAGTGTGCCGGTGCAAATTTGAACCCCGTCAATGTTTTACTTTGGCGATAATCGACGATTTTTGGTCAAATTATGACGTCACTTTCGCACCAAAAAGTTGTAATTCCCAAGGTTTTGCGAATTTTGCATGACTCCACACAGGAAAGTTGTTCAGGATGCTCAACTTGGTCGATTTGCACCGTCAAAACGCGATTTCCAGAGTTGACTATAAGAAAAACAAGATGGCCGCTCTTCCCTTTTCCCTGCCCGGGGAATAACCTTTTTAATTTTCGTGGCACCCCGAAATCCGAATTAGCGTGATTACTTCTTGCGGATACCCCACCCGAGTGTGCCGGTGCAAATTTCAACCCCCTCAATGTTTTACTTTGGCGGTAATCGACGATTTTTGGTCAAATTATGACGTCACTTTTGCACCAAAAAGTTGTAATTCCCAAGGTTTTGCGAATTTTGCATGACTCCACACAGGAAAGTTGTTCAGGATGCTCAACTTGGTCGATTTGCACCGTCAAAACGCGATTTCCAGAGTTGACTATTAGAAAAACAAGATGGCCGCTCTTCCCTTTTTCCTGCCCGGGGAATAACATTTTTAATTTTCGAGGCAACCCGAAAAGCCGAATTAGCGTGATTACTTCTTGCGGATACCCCACCCGAGTGTGCCGGTGCAAATTTGAAGCACGCCAATGATTTACTTTGGCGGTAATCGACGATTTTTGGTCAAGTTATGACGTCACTTTTGCACCAAAAAGTTGTAATTCCCTAGGTTTTGCGAATTTTGCATGACTCCACACAGGAAAATTGTTCAGGATGCTCAACTTGGTCGATTTGCACCGTCAAAACGCGATTTCCAGAGTTGACTACTAGAAAAACAAGATGGCCGCTCTTCCCTTTTACCTGGCCGGGGAATTAACTTTTTAATTTTCGTGGCACCCCGAAAAACCGAATTAGCGTGATTACTTCTTGCGGATACCCCACCCGAGTGTGCCGGTGCAAATTTGAACCCGTCAATGTTTTACTTTGGCGGTAATCGACGATTTTTGGTCAAATTATGACGTCACTTTTGCACCAAAAAGTTGTATTTCCCTAGGTTTTGCAATTTTTGCATGACTCCACACAGGAAAGTTGTTCAGGATGCTCAACTTGGTCGATTTGCACCGTCAAAACGCGATTTCCAGAGTTGACTATTAGAAAAACAAGATGGCCGCTCTTCCCTTTTACCTGGCCGGGGAATAAACTTTTTAATTTTCGTGGCACCCCGAAAAACCGAATTAGCGTGATTACTTCTTGCGGATACCCCACCCGAGTGTGCCGGTGCAAATTTGAACCCGTCAATGTTTTACTTTGGCGGTAATCGACGATTTTTGGTCAAATTATGACGTCACTTTTGCACCAAAAAGTTGTATTTCCCTAGGTTTTGCAATTTTTGCATGACTCCACACAGGAAAGTTGTTCAGGATGCTCAACTTGGTCGATTTGCACCGTCAAAACGCGATTTCCAGAGTTGACTATTGGAAAAACAAGATGGCCGCTTACCCTTTTCCCTGCCCGGGGAATAACCTTTTTAATTTTCGAGGCACCCCGAAAAGCCGAATTAGCGTGATTACTTCTTGCGGATACCCCACCCGAGTGTGCCGGTGCAAATTTGAACCCCGTCAATGTTTTACTTTGGCGATAATCGACGATTTTTGGTCAAATTATGACGTCACTTTTGCACCAAAAAGTTGTAATTCCCAAGGTTTTGCGAATTTTGCATGACTCCACACAGGAAAGTTGTTCAGGATGCTCAACTTGGTCGATTTGCACCGTCAAAACGCGATTTCCAGAGTTGACTATTAGAAAAACAAGATGGCCGCTCTTCCCTTTTCCCTGCCCGGGGAATAACCTTTTTAATTTTCGAGGCACCCCGAAAAGCCGAATTAGCGTGATTACTTCTTGCGGATACCCAACCCGAGTGTGCCGGTGCAAATTTGAACCCCGTCAATGTTTTACTTTGGCGATAATCGACGATTTTTGGTCAAATTATGACGTCACTTTTGCACCAAAAAGTTGTAATTCCCAAGGTTTTGCGAATTTTGCATGACTCCACACAGGAAAGTTGTTCAGGATGCTCAACTTGGTCGATTTGCACCGTCAAAACGCGATTTCCAGAGTTGACTATTAGAAAAACAAGATGGCCGCTCTTCCCTTTTTCCTGCCCGGGGAATAACCTTTTGAATTTTCGAGGCACCCCGAAAAGCCGAATTAGCGTGATTACTTCTTGCGGATACCCCACCCGAGTGTGCCCGTGCAAATTTGAACCCCGTCAATGTTTTCTTTGGCGGTAATCGACGATTTTTGGTCAAATTATGACGTCACTTTTGCACCAAAATGTTGTAATTCCCAAGGTTTTGCGATTTTTGCATGACTCCACACAGGAAAGTTGTTCAGGATGCTCAACTTGGTCGATTTGCACCGTCAAAACGCGATTTCCAGAGTTGACTATTAGAAAAACAAGATGGCCGCTCTTCCCTTTTCCCTGCCCGGGGAATAACCTTTTTAATTTTCGAGGCACCCCGAAATCCGAATTACCGTGATTACTTCTTGCGGATACCCCACCCGAGTGTGCCCGTGCAAATTTGAACCACGCCAATGTTTTACTTTGGCGGTAATCGACGATTTTGGGTCAAATTATGACGTCACTTTTGCACAAAAAAGTTGTAATTCCCTAGGTTTTGCGAATTTTGCATGACTCCACACAGGAAAGTTGTTCAGTATGCTCAACTTGATCGATTTGCACCGTCAAAACGCGGTTTCCAGAGTTGACTATAAGAAAAACAAGATGGCCGCTCTTCCCTTTTCCCTGCCCGGGGAATAACCTTTTTAATTTTCGTGGCACCCCGAAATCCGAATAAGCGTGATTACTTCTTGCGGATACCCCACCCGAGTGTGCCGGTGCAAATTTCAACCCCCTCAATGTTTTACTTTGGCGGTAATCGACGATTTTTGGTCAAATTATGACGTCACTTTTGCACCAAAAAGTTGTAATTCCCAAGGTTTTGCGAATTTTGCATGACTCCACACAGGAAAGTTGTTCAGGATGCTCAACTTGGTCGATTTGCACCGTCAAAACGCGATTTCCAGAGTTGACTATTAGAAAAACAAAATGGCCGCTCTTCCCTTTTTCCTGCCCGGGGAATAACCTTTTTAATTTTCGAGGCACCCCGAAAAGCCGAATTAGCGTGATTACTTCTTGCGGATACCCCACCCGAGTGTGCCGGTGCAAATTTGAAGCACGCCAATGATTTACTTTGGCGGTAATCGACGATTTTGGGTCAAATTATGACGTCACTTTTGCACCAAAAAGTTGTAATTCCCTAGGTTTTGCGAATTTTTCATGACTCCACACAGGAAAGTTGTTCAGGATGCTCAACTTGGTCGATTTGCACCGTCAAAAACCGATTTACAGAGTTGACTATTAGAAAAACAAAATGGCCGCTCTTCCCTTTTTCCTGCCCGGGGAATAACCTTTTTAATTTTCGAGGCACCCCGAAAAGCCGAATTAGCGTGATTACTTCTTGCGGATACCCCACCCGAGTGTGCCGGTGCAAATTTGAAGCACGCCAATGATTTACTTTGGCGGTAATCGACGATTTTTGGTCAAGTTATGACGTCACTTTTGCACCAAAAAGTTGTAATTCCCTAGGTTTTGCGAATTTTGCATGACTCCACACAGGAAAATTGTTCAGGATGCTCAACTTGGTCGATTTGCACCGTCAAAACGCGATTTCCAGAGTTGACTACTAGAAAAACAAGATGGCCGCTCTTCCCTTTTACCTGGCCGGGGAATAAACTTTTTAATTTTCGTGGCACCCCGAAAAACCGAATTAGCGTGATTACTTCTTGCGGATACCCCACCCGAGTGTGCCGGTGCAAATTTGAACCCGTCAATGTTTTACTTTGGCGGTAATCGACGATTTTTGGTCAAATTATGACGTCACTTTTGCACCAAAAAGTTGTAATTCCCAAGGTTTTGCGAATTTTGCAAGACTCCACACAGGAAAGTTGTTCAGGATGCTCAACTTAGTCGATTTGCACCGTCAAAACGCGATTTCAAGAGTTGACTATTAGAAAAACAAGATGGCCGCTCTTCCCTTTTCCCTGCCAGGGGAATAAACTTTTTAATTTTCGTGGCACCCCGAAAAACCGAATTAGCGTGATTACTTCTTGCGGATACCCCACCCGAGTGTGCCGGTGCAAATTTGAACCCCTTCAATGTTTTACTTTGGCGATAATCGACGATTTTTGGTCAAATTATGACGTCACTTTTGCACCAAAAAGTTGTAATTCCCAAGGTTTTGCGAATTTTGCATGACTCCACACAGGAAAGTTGTTCAGGATGCTCAACTTAGTCGATTTGCACCGTCAAAACGCGATTTCCAGAGTTGACTATTAGAAAAACAAGATGGCCGCTCTTCCCTTTTTCCTGCCCGGGGAATAAACTTTTTAATTTTCGTGGCACCCCGAAAAACCGAATTAGCGTGATTACTTCTTGCGGATACCCCACCCGAGTGTGCCCGTGCAAATTTGAACCACGCCAATGTTTTACTTTGGCGGTAATCGACGATTTTGGGTCAAATTATGACGTCACTTTTGCACCAAAAAGTTGTAATTCCCTAGGTTTTGCGAATTTTGCATGACTCCACACAGGAAAGTTGTTCAGTATGCTCAACTTGATCGATTTGCACCGTCAAAACGCGGTTTCCAGAGTTGACTATAAGAAAAACAAGATGGCCGCTCTTCCCTTTTCCCTGCCCGGGGAATAACCTTTTTAATTTTCGTGGCACCCCGAAATCCGAATTAGCGTGATTACTTCTTGCGGATACCCCACCCGAGTGTGCCGGTGCAAATTTCAATCCCCTCAATGTTTTACTTTGGCGGTAATCGACGATTTTTGGTCAAATTATGACGTCACTTTTGCACCAAAAAGTTGTAATTCCCTAGGTTTTGCGAATTTTGCATGACTCCACACAGGAAAGTTGTTCAGGATGCTCAACTTGGTCGATTTGCACCGTCAAAACGCGATTTCCAGAGTTGGCTATTAGAAAAACAAGATGGCCGCTCTTCCCTTTTACATGGCCGGGGAATAAACTTTTTAATTTTCGTGGCACCCCGAAAAACCGAATTAGCGTGATTACTTCTTGCGGATACCCCACCCGAGTGTGCCGGTGCAAATTTGAACCCGTCAATGTTTTACTTTGGCGGTAATCGACGATTTTTGGTCAAATTATGACGTCACTTTTGCACCAAAAAGTTGTAATTCCCAAGGTTTTGCGAATTTTGCATGACTCCACACAGGAAAGTTGTTCAGGATGCTCAACTTGGTCGATTTGCACCGTCAAAACGCGATTTCCAGAGTTGACTATTAGAAAAACAAGATGGCGCTCTTCCCTTTTCCCTGCCCGGGGAATAACCTTTTTAATTTTCGTGGCACCCCGAAATCCGAATTAGCGTGATTACTTCTTGCGGATACCCCACCCGAGTGTGCCGGTGCAAATTTGAACCACGCCAATGTTTTACTTTGGCGGTAATCGACGATTTTGGGTCAAATTATGACGTCACTTTTGCACCAAAAAGTTGTAATTCCCTAGGTTTTGCGAATTTTGCATGACTCCACACAGGAAAGTTGTTCAGGATGCTCAACTTGGTCGATTTGCACCGTCAAAACGCGATTTCCAGAGTTGGCTATTAGAAAAACAAGATGGCCGCTCTTCCCTTTTACATGGCCGGGGAATAAACTTTTTAATTTTCGTGGCACCCCGAAAAACCGAATTAGCGTGATTACTTCTTGCGGATACCCCACCTGAGTGTGCCGGTGCAAATTTGAACCCGTCAATGTTTTACTTTGGCGGTAATCGACGATTTTTGGTCAAATAATGACGTCATTTTTGCACCAAAAAGTTGTAATTCCCAAGGTTTTGCGAATTTTGCATGACTCCACACAGGAAAGTTGTTCAGGATGCTCAACTTGGTCGATTTGCACCGTCAAAACGCGATTTCCAGAGTTGACTATTAGAAAAACAAGATGGCCGCTCTTCCCTTTTCCCTGCCCGGGGAATAAACTTTTTAATTTTCGTGGCACCCCGAAAAACCGAATTAGCGTGATTACTTCTTGCGGATACCCCACCCGAGTGTGCCGGTGCAAATTTGAACCCCTTCAATGTTTTACTTTGACGGTAATCGACGATTTTTGGTCAAATTATGACGTCACTTTTGCACCAAAAAGTTGTAATTCCCAAGGTTTTGCGAATTTTGCATGACTCAACACAGGAAAGTTGTTCAGGATGCTCAACTTAGTCGATTTGCACCGTCAAAACGCGATTTCCAGAGTTGACTATTAGAAAAACAAGATGGCCGCTCTTCCCTTTTTCCTGCCCGGGGAATAAACTTTTTAATTTTCGTGGCACTCCGAAAAACCGAATTAGCGTGATTACTTCTTGCGGATACCCCACCCGAGTGTGCCGGTGCAAATTTGAACCCCCTCAATGTTTTACTTTGGCGGTAATCGACGATTTTTGGTCAAATTATGACGTCACTTTTGCACCAAAAAGTTGTAATTCCCTAGGTTTTGCGAATTTTGCATGACTCCACACAGGAAAGTTGTTCAGGATGCTCAACTTGGTCGATTTGCACCGTCAAAACGCGATTTCCAGAGTTGGCTATTAAAAAAACAAGATGGCCGCTCTTCCCTTTTACATGGCCGGGGAATAAACTTTTTAATTTTCGTGGCACCCCGAAAAACCGAATTAGCGTGATTACTTCTTGCGGATACCCCACCCGAGTGTGCCGGTGCAAATTTGAACCCGTCAATGTTTTACTTTGGCGGTAATCGACGATTTTTGGTCAAATAATGACGTCATTTTTGCACCAAAAAGTTGTAATTCCCAAGGTTTTGCGAATTTTGCATGACTCCACACTGGAAAGTTGTTCAGGATGCTCAACTTGGTCGATTTGCACCGTCAAAACGCGATTTCCAGAGTTGACTATTAGAAAAACAAGATGGCCGCTCTTCCCTTTTTCCTGCCCGGGGAATAAACTTTTTAATTTTCGTGGCACCCCGAAAAACCGAATTAGCGTGATTACTTCTTGCGGATACCCCACCCGAGTGTGCTGGTGCAAATTTGAACCCCCTCAATGTTTTACTTTGGCGGTAATCGACGATTTTTGGTAAAATTATGACGTCACTTTTGCACCAAAAAGTTGTAATTCCCTAGGTTTTGCGAATTTTGCATGACTCCACACAGGAAAGTTGTTCAGGATGCTCAACTTGGTCGATTTGCACCGTCAAAACGCGATTTCCAGAGTTGGCTATTAGAAAAACAAGATGGCCGCTCTTCCCTTTTACATGGCCGGGGAATAAACTTTTTAATTTTCGTGGCACCCCGAAAAACCGAATTAGCGTGATTACTTCTTGCGGATACCCCACCCGAGTGTGCCGGTGCAAATTTGAACCCGTCAATGTTTTACTTTGGCGGTAATCGACGATTTTTGGTCAAATTATGACGTCACTTTTGCACCAAAAAGTTGTAATTCCCAAGGTTTTGCGAATTTTGCATGACTCCACACAGGAAAGTTGTTCAGGATGCTCAACTTGGTCGATTTGCACCGTCAAAACGCGATTTCCAGAGTTGACTATTAGAAAAACAAGATGGCGCTCTTCCCTATTCCCTGCCCGGGGAATAAACCTTTTAATTTTCGTGGCACCCCGAAAAACCGAATTAGCGTGATTACTTCTTGCGGATACCCCACCCGAGTGTGCCGGTGCAAATTTGAACCACGCCAATGTTTACTTTGGCGGTAATCGACGATTTTGGGTCAAATTATGACGTCACTTTTGCACCAAAAAGTTGTAATTCCCTAGGTTTTGCGAATTTTGCATGACTCCACACAGGAAAGTTGTTCAGTATGCTCAACTTGATCGATTTGCACCGTCAAAACGCGGTTTCCAGAGTTGACTATAAGAAAAACAAGATGGCCGCTCTTCCCTTTTCCCTGCCCGGGGAATAACCTTTTTAATTTTCGTGGCACCCCGAAATCCGAATTAGCGTGATTACTTCTTGCGGATACCCCACCCGAGTGTGCCGGTGCAAATTTGAACCACGCCAATGTTTTACTTTGGCGGTAATCGACGATTTTGGGTCAAATTATGACGTCACTTTTGCACCAAAAAGTTGTAATTCCCTAGGTTTTGCGAATTTTGCATGACTCCACACAGGAAAGTTGTTCAGGATGCTCAACTTGGTCGATTTGCACCGTCAAAACGCGATTTCCAGAGTTGGCTATTAGAAAAACAAGATGGCCGCTCTTCCCTTTTACATGGCCGGGGAATAAACTTTTTAATTTTCGTGGCACCCCGAAAAACCGAATTAGCGTGATTACTTCTTGCGGATACCCCACCTGAGTGTGCCGGTGCAAATTTGAACCCGTCAATGTTTTACTTTGGCGGTAATCGACGATTTTTGGTCAAATAATGACGTCATTTTTGCACCAAAAAGTTGTAATTCCCAAGGTTTTGCGAATTTTGCATGACTCCACACAGGAAAGTTGTTCAGGATGCTCAACTTGGTCGATTTGCACCGTCAAAACGCGATTTCCAGAGTTGGCTATTAGAAAAACAAGATGGCCGCTCTTCCCTTTTACATGGCCGGGGAATAAACTTTTTAATTTTCGTGGCACCCCGAAAAACCGAATTAGCGTGATTACTTCTTGCGGGTACCCCACCCGAGTGTGCCGGTGCAAATTTGAACCCGTCAATGTTTTACTTTGGCGGTAATCGACGATTTTTGGTCAAATTATGACGTCACTTTTGCACCAAAAAGTTGTAATTCCCAAGGTTTTGCGAATTTTGCATGACTCCACACAGGAAAGTTGTTCAGGATGCTCAACTTGGTCGATTTGCACCGTCAAAACGCGATTTCCAGAGTTGACTATTAGAAAAACAAGATGGCGCTCTTCACTATTCCCTGCCCGGGGAATAACCTTTTTAATTTTCGAGGCACCCCGAAAAGCCGAATTAGCGTGATTACTTCTTGCGGATACCCCACCCGAGTGTGCCCGTGCAAATTTGAACCCCGTCAATGTTTTACTTTGGCGGTAATCGACGATTTTTGGTCAAATTATGACGTCACTTTTGCACCAAAAGTTGTAATTCCCAAGGTTTTGCGAATTTTGCATGACTCCACACAGGAAAGTTGTTCAGGATGCTCAACTTGGTCGATTTGCACCGTCAAAACGCGATTTCCAGAGTTGACTATTAGAAAAACAAGATGGCCGCTCTTCCCTTTTCTCTGCCCGGGGATTAAACTTTTTAATTTTCGTGGCACCCCGAAAAAACGAATTAGCGTGATTACTTCTTGCGGATACCCCACCCGAGTGTGCCGGTGCAAATTTGAACCCCTTCAATGTTTTACTTTGACGGTAATCGACGATTTTTGGTCAAATTATGACGTCACTTTTGCACCAAAAAGTTGTAATTCCCAAGGTTTTGCGAATTTTGCATGACTCCACACAGGAAAGTTGTTCAGGATGCTCAACTTGGTCGATTTGCACCGTCAAAACGCGATTTCCAGAGTTGACTATTAGAAAAACAAGATGGCCGCTCTTCCCTTTTCCCTGCCCGGGGAATAAACTTTTTAATTTTCGTGGCACCCCGAAAAACCGAATTAGCGTGATTACTTCTTGCGGATACCCCACCCGAGTGTGCCGGTGCAAATTTGAACCCCGTCAATGTTTTACTTTGGCGGTAATCGAAGATTTTTGGTCAAATTATGACGTCACTTTTGCACCAAAAAGTTGTAATTCCCAAGGTTTTGCGAATTTTGCATGACTCCACACAGGAAAGTTGTTCAGGATGCTCAACTTGGTCGATTTGCACCGTCAAAACGCGATTTCCAGAGTTGACTATTAGAAAAACAAGATGGCCGCTCTTCCCTTTTTCCTGCCCGGGGAATAACCTTTTTAATTTTCGAGGCACCCCGAAAAGCCGAATTAGCGTGATTACTTCTTGCGGATACCCCACCCGAGTGTGCCGGTGCAAATTTGAAGCACGCCAATGATTTACTTTGGCGGTAATCGACGATTTTAGGTCAAGTTATGACGTCACTTTTGCACCAAAAAGTTGTAATTCCCTAGGTTTTGCGAATTTTGCATGACTCCACACAGGAAAGTTGTTCAGGATGCTCAACTTGGTCGATTTGCACCGTCAAAACGCGATTTCCAGAGTTGACTATTAGAAAAACAAGATGGCCGCTCTTCCCTTTTACCTGGCCGGGGAATAAACTTTTTAATTTCCGTGGCACCCCGAAAAACCGAATTAGCGTGATTACTTCTTGCGGAAACCCCACCCGAGTGTGCCCGTGCAAATTTGAACCCCGTCAATGTTTTACTTTGGCGGTAATCGACGATTTTTGGTCAAATTATGACGTCACTTTTGCACCAAAAAGTTGTAATTCCCAAGGTTTTGCGAATTTTGCATGACTCCACACAGGAAAGTTGTTCAGGATGCTCAACTTGGTCGATTTGCACCGTCAAACGCGATTTCCAGAGTTGACTATTAGAAAAACAAGATGGCGCTCTTCCCTTTTCCCTGCCCGGGGAATAACCTTTTTAATTTTCGAGGCACCCCGAAAAGCCGAATTAGCGTGATTACTTCTTGCGGATACCCCACCCGAGTGTGCCCGTGCAAATTTGAACCCCGTCAATGTTTTACTTTGGCGGTAATCGACGATTTTTAGTCAAATTATGACGTCACTTTTGCACCAAAAAGTTGTAATTACCAAGGTTTTGCGAATTTTGCATGACTCCACACAGGAAAGTTGTTCAGGATGCTCAACTTGGTCGATTTGCACCGTCAAAACGCGATTTCCAGAGTTGACTATTAGAAAAACAAGATGGCCGCTCTTCCCTTTTACCTGCCCGGGGAATAACCTTTTTAATTTTCGAGGCACCCCGAAACGCCGAATTAGCGTGATTACTTCTTGCGGATACCCCACCCGAGTGTGCCGGTGCAAATTTGAACCTGCCAATGATTTACTTTGGCGGTAATCGACGATTTTTGGTCAAATTATGACGTCACTTTTGCACCAAAAAGTTGTAATTCCCAAGGTTTTGCGAATTTTGCATGACTCCACACAGGAAAGTTGTTCAGGATGCTCAACTTGGTCGATTTGCACCGTCAAAACGCGATTTCCAGAGTTGACTATTAGAAAAACAAGATGGCCGCTCTTCCCATTTCCCTGCCCGGGGAATAAACTTTTTAATTTTCGTGGCACCCCGAAAAACCGAATTAGCGTGATTACTTCTTGCGGATACCCCACCCGAGTGTGCCGGTGCAAATTTGAAGCACGCCAATGATTTACTTTGGCGGTAATCGACGATTTTTGGTCAAGTTATGACGTCACTTTTGCACCAAAAAGTTGTAATTCCCTAGGTTTTGCGAAATTTGCATGACTCCACACAGGAAAATTGTTCAGGATGCTCAACTTGGTCGATTTGCACCGTCAAAACGCGATTTCCAGAGTTGACTATTAGAAAAACAAGATGGCCGCTCTTCCCTTTTCCCTGCCCGGGGAATAAACTTTTTAATTTTCGTGGCACCCCGAAAAACCGAATTAGCGTGATTACTTCTTGCGGATACCCCACCCGAGTGTGCCGGTGCAAATTTGAACCCCGTCAATGTTTTACTTTGGCGGTAATCGACGATTTTTTGTCAAATTATGACGTCACTTTTGCACCAAAAAGTTGTAATTCCCTAGGTTTTGCGAATTTTGCATGACTCCACACAGGAAAGTTGTTCAGGATACTCAACTTGGTCGATTTGCACCGTCAAAACGCGATTTCCAGAGTTGACTATTAGAAAAACAAGATGGCCGCTCTTCCCTTTTACCTGCCCGGGGAATAACCTTTTTAATTTTCGAGGCACCCCGAAACGCCGAATTAGCGTGATTACTTCTTGCGGATACCCCACCCGAGTGTGCCGGTGCAAATTTGAACCTGCCAATGATTTACTTTGGCGGTAATCGACGATTTTTGGTCAAATTATGACGTCACTTTTGCACCAAAAAGTTGTAATTCCCAAGGTTTTGCGAATTTTGCATGACTCCACACAGGAAAGTTGTTCAGGATGCTCAACTTGGTCGATTTGTACCGTCAAAACGCGATTTCCGGAGTTGACTATTAGAAAAACAAGATGGCCGCTCTTCCCTTTTCCCTGCCCGGGGAATAAACTTTTTAATTTTCGTGGCACCCCGAAAAACCGAATTAGCGTGATTACTTCTTGCGGATACCCCACCCGAGTGTGCCGGTGCAAATTTGAACCCCGTCAATGTTTTACTTTGGCGGTAATCGACGATTTTTGGTCAAATTATGACGTCACTTTTGCACCAAAAAGTTGTAATTCCCAAGGTTTTGCGAATTTTGCATGACTCCACACAGGAAAGTTGTTCAGGATGCTCAACTTGGTCGATTTGCACCGTCAAAACGCGATTTCCAGAGTTGACTATTAGAAAAACAAGATGGCCGCTCTTCCCTTTTACCTGCCCGGGGAATAACCTTTTTAATTTTCGAGGCACCCCGAAACGCCGAATTAGCGTGATTACTTCTTGCGGATACCCCACCCGAGTGTGCCGGTGCAAATTTGAACCTGCCAATGATTTACTTTGGCGGTAATCGACGATTTTTGGTCAAATTATGACGTCACTTTTGCACCAAAAAGTTGTAATTCCCAAGGTTTTGCGAATTTTGCATGACTCCACACAGGAAAGTTGTTCAGGATGCTCAACTTGGTCGATTTGCACCGTCAAAATGCGATTTCCAGAGTTGACTATTAGAAAAACAAGATGGCCGCTCTTCCCTTTTTCCTGCCCGGGGAATAACCTTTTTAATTTTCGAGGCACCCCGAAAAGCCAAATTAGCGTGATTACTTCTTGCGGATACCCCACCCGAGTGTGCCGGTGCAAATTTGAAGCACGCCAATGATTTACTTTGGCGGTAATCGACGATTTTAGGTCAAGTTATGACGTCACTTTTGCACCAAAAAGTTGTAATTCCCTAGGTTTTGCGAATTTTGCATGACTCCACACAGGAAAGTTGTTCAGGATGCTCAACTTGGTCGATTTGCACCGTCAAAACGCGATTTCCAGAGTTGACTATTAGAAAAACAAGATGGCCGCTCTTCCCTTTTACCTGGCCGGGGAATAAACTTTTTAATTTCCGTGGCACCCCGAAAAACCGAATTAGCGTGATTACTTCTTGCGGATACCCCACCCGAGTGTGCCCGTGCAAATTTGAACCCGTCAATGTTTTACTTTGGCGGTAATCGACGATTTTTGGTCAAATAATGACGTCATTTTTGCACCAAAAAGTTGTAATTCCCAAGGTTTTGCGAATTTTGCATGACTCCACACAGGAAAGTTGTTCAGGATGCTCAACTTGGTCGATTTGCACCGTCAAAACGCGATTTCCAGAGTTGACTATTAGAAAAACAAGATGGCCGCTCTTCCCTTTTCCCTGCCCGGGGAATAAACTTTTTAATTTTCGTGGCACCCCGAAAAACCGAATTAGCGTGATTACTTCTTGCGGATACCCCACCCGAGTGTGCCGGTGCAAATTTGAACCCCTTCAATGTTTTACTTTGACGGTAATCGACGATTTTTGGTCAAATTATGACGTCACTTTTGCACCAAAAAGTTGTAATTCCCAAGGTTTTGCGAATTTTGCATGACTCCACACAGGAAAGTTGTTCAGGATGCTCAACTTAGTCGATTTGCACCGTCAAAACGCGATTTCCAGAGTTGACTATTAGAAAAACAAGATGGCCGCTCTTCCCTTTTTCCTGCCCGGGGAATAAACTTTTTAATTTTCGTGGCACCCCGAAAAACCGAATTAGCGTGATTACTTCTTGCGGATACCCCACCCGAGTGTGCCGGTGCAAATTTGAACCCTCTCAATGTTTTACTTTGGCGGTAATCGACGATTTTTGGTCAAATTATGACGTCACTTTTGCACCAAAAAGTTGTAATTCCCTAGGTTTTGCGAATTTTGCATGACTCCACACAGGAAAGTTGTTCAGGATGCTCAACTTGGTCGATTTGCACCGTCAAAACGCGATTTCCAGAGTTGGCTATTAGAAAAACAAGATGGCCGCTCTTCCCTTTTACATGGCCGGGGAATAAACTTTTTAATTTTCGTGGCACCCCGAAAAACCGAATTAGCGTGATTACTTCTTGCGGATACCCCACCCGAGTGTGCCGGTGCAAATTTGAACCCGTCAATGTTTTACTTTGGCGGTAATCGACGATTTTTGGTCAAATTATAACGTCACTTTTGCACCAAAAAGTTGTAATTCCCAAGGTTTTGCGAATTTTGCATGACTCCACACAGGAAAGTTGTTCAGGATGCTCAACTTGGTCGATTTGCACCGTCAAAACGCGATTTCCAGAGTTGACTATTAGAAAAACAAGATGGCGCTCTTCCCTATTCCCTGCCCGGGGAATAACCTTTTTAATTTTCGAGGCACCCCGAAAAGCCGAATTAGCGTGATTACTTCTTGCGGATACCCCACCCGAGTGTGCCCGTGCAAATTTGAACCCCGTCAATGTTTTACTTTGGCGGTAATCGACGATTTTTGGTCAAATTATGACGTCACTTTTGCACCAAAAAGTTGTAATTCCCAAGGTTTTGCGAATTTTGCATGACTCCACACAGGAAAGTTGTTCAGGATGCTCAACTTGGTCGATTTGCACCGTCAAAACGCGATTTCCAGAGTTGACTATTAGAAAAACAAGATGGCCGCTCTTCCCTTTTCTCTGCCCGGGGAATAAACTTTTTATTTTTCGTGGCACCCCGAAAAAACGAATTAGCGTGATTACTTCTTGCGGATACCCCACCCGAGTGTGCCGGTGCAAATTTGAACCCCTTCAATGTTTTACTTTGACGGTAATCGACGATTTTTGGTCAAATTATGACGTCACTTTTGCACCAAAAAGTTGTAATTCCCAAGGTTTTGCGAATTTTGCATGACTCCACACAGGAAAGTTGTTCAGGATGCTCAACTTGGTCGATTTGCACCGTCAAAACGCGATTTCCAGAGTTGACTATTAGAAAAACAAGACGGCCGCTCTTCCCTTTTTCCAGCCCGTGGAATATACTTTTTAATTTTCGAGGCACCCCGAAAAGCCGAATTAGCGTGATTACTTCTTGCGGATACCCCACCCGAGTGTGCCGGTGCAAATTTGAACCACGCCAATGATTTACTTTGGCGGTAATCGACGATTTTTGGTCAAATTATGACGTCACTTTTGCACCAAAAAGTTGTAATTCCCAAGGTTTTGCGAATTTTGCATGACTCCACACAGGAAAGTTGTTCAGGATGCTCAACTTGGTCGATTTGCATCGTCAAAACGCGATTTCCAGAGTTGACTATTAGAAAAACAAGATGGCCGCTCTTCCCTTTTCCCTGCCCGGGGAATAACCTTTTTAATTTTCGAGGCACCCCGAAAAGCCGAATTAGCGTGATTACTTCTTGCGGATACCCCACCCGAGTGTGCCCGTGCAAATTTGAACCCCGTCAATGTTTTACTTTGGCGGTAATCGACGATTTTTGGTCAAATTATGACGTCACTTTTGCACCAAAAAGTTGTAATTCCCAAGGTTTTGCGAATGTTGCATGACTCCACACAGGAAAGTTGTTCAGGATGCTCAACTTGGTCGATTTGCACCGTCAAAACGCGATTTCCAGAGTTGACTATTAGAAAAACAAGATGGCCGCTCTTCCCTTTTCCCTGCCCGGGGAATAAACTTTTTAATTTTCGTGGCACCCCGAAAAACCGAATTAGCGTGATTACTTCTTGCGGATACCCTACCCGAGTGTGCCGGTGCAAATTTGAACCTTGTCAATGTTTTACTTTGGCGGTAATCGACGATTTTTGGTCAAATTATGACGTCACTTTTGCACCAAAAAGTTGTAATTCCCAAGGTTTTGCGAATTTTGCATGACTCCACACAGGAAAGTTGTTCAGGATGCTCAACTTGGTCGATTTGCACCGTCAAAACGCGATTTCCAGAGTGGACTATTAGAAAAACAAGATGGCCGCTCTTCCCTTTTTCCTGCCCGGGGAATAAACTTTTTAATTTTCGAGGCACCCCGAAAAGCCGAATTAGCGTGATTACTTCTTGCGGATACCCCACCCGAGTGTGCCGGTGCAAATTTGAAGCACGCCAATGATTTACTTTGGCGGTAATCGACGATTTTTGGTCAAGTTATGACGTCACTTTTGCACCAAAAAGTTGTAATTCCCTAGGTTTTGCGAATTTTGCATGACTCCACACAGGAAAGTTGTTCAGGATGCTCAACTTGGTCGATTTGCACCGTCAAAACGCGATTTCCAGAGTTGACTATTAGAAAAACAAGATGGCCGCTCTTCCCTTTTCCCTGCCCGGGGAATAAACTTTTTAATTTTCGTGGCACCCCGAAAAACCGAATTAGCGTAATTACTTCTTGCGGATACCCCACCCGAGTGTGCCGGTGCAAATTTGAACCCCGTCAATGTTTTACTTTGGCGGTAATCGACGATTTTTGGTCAAATTATGACGTCACTTTTGCACCAAAAAGTTGTAATTCCCAAGGTTTTGCGAATTTTGCATGACTCCACACAGGAAAGTTGTTCAGGATGCTCAACTTGGTCGATTTGCACCGTCAAAACGCGATTTCCAGAGTTGACTATTAGAAAAACAAGATGGCCGCTCTTCCCTTTTTCCTGCCCGGGGAATAAACTTTTTAATTTTCGAGGCACCCCGAAAAGCCGAATTAGCGTGATTACTTCTTGCGGATACCCCACCCGATTGTGCCCGTACAAATTTGAACCCCGTCAATGTTTTACTTTGGCGGTAATCGACGATTTTTGGTCAAATTATGACGTCACTTTTGCACCAAAATGTTGTAATTCCCAAGGTTTTGCGATTTTTGCATGACTCCACACAGGAAAGTTGTTCAGGATGCTCAACTTGGTCGATTTGCACCGTCAAAACGCGATTTCCAGAGTTGACTATTAGAAAAACAAGATGGCCGCTCTTCCCTTTTCCCTGCCAGGGGAATAAACTTTTTAATTTTCATGGCACCCCGAAAAACCGAATTAGCGTGATTACTTCTTGCGGATACCCAACCCGAGTGTGCCGGTGCAAATTTGAACCCCGTCAATGTTTTACTTTGGCGATAATCGACGATTTTTGGTCAAATTATGACGTCACTTTTGCACCAAAAAGTTGTAACTCCCAAGGTTTTGCGAATTTTGCATGACTCCACACAGGAAAGTTGTTCAGGATGCTCAACTTGGTCGATTTGTACCGTCAAAACGCGATTTCCAGAGTTGACTATTAGAAAAACAAGATGGCCGCTCTTCCCTTTTTCCTGCCCGGGGAATAACCTTTTTAATTTTCGAGGCACCCCGAAAAGCCGAATTAGCGTGATTACTTCTTGCGGATACCCCACCCGAGTGTGCCCGTGCAAATTTGAACCCCGTCAATGTTTTCTTTGGCGGTAATCGACGATTTTTGGTCAAATTATGACGTCACTTTTGCACCAAAATGTTGTAATTCCCAAGGTTTTGCGATTTTTGCATGACTCCACACAGGAAAGTTGTTCAGGATGCTCAACTTGGTCGATTTGCACCGTCAAAACGCGATTTCCAGAGTTGACTATTAGAAAAACAAGATGGCCGCTCTTCCCTTTTCCCTGCCCGGGGAATAACCTTTTTAATTTTCGAGGCACCCCGAAATCCGAATTAGCGTGATTACTTCTTGCGGATACCCCACCCGAGTGTGCCCGTGCAAATTTGAACCACGCCAATGTTTTACTTTGGCGGTAATCGACGATTTTGGGTCAAATTATGACGTCACTTTTGCACCAAAAAGTTGTAATTCCCTAGGTTTTGCGAATTTTGCATGACTCCACACAGGAAAGTTGTTCAGGATGCTCAACTTGGTCGATTTGCACCGTCAAAACGCGATTTCCAGAGTTGACTATTAGAACAACAAGATGGCCGCTCTTCCCATTTTCCTGCCCGGGGAATAAACTTTTTAATTTTCGAGGCACCCCGAAAAGCCGAATTAGCGTGATTACTTCTTGCGGATACCCCACCCGAGTGTGCCCGTACAAATTTGAACCCCGTCAATGTTTTACTTTGGCGGTAATCGACGATTTTTGGTCAAATTATGACGTCACTTTTGCACCAAAATATTGTAATTCCCAAGGTTTTGCGATTTTTGCATGACTCCACACAGGAAAGTTGTTCAGGATGCTCAACTTGGTCGATTTGCACCGTCAAAACGCGATTTCCAGAGTTGACTATTAGAAAAACAAGATGGCCGCTCTTCCCTTTTCCCTGCCAGGGGAATAAACTTTTTAATTTTCGTGGCACCCCGAAAGACCGAATTAGCGTGATTACTTCTTGCGGATACCCAACCCGAGTGTGCCGGTGCAAATTTGAACCCCGTCAATGTTTTACTTTGGCGATAATCGACGATTTTTGGTCAAATTATGACGTCACTTTTGCACCAAAAAGTTGTAACTCCCAAGGTTTTGCGAATTTTGCATGACTCCACACAGGAAAGTTGTTCAGGATGCTCAACTTGGTCGATTTGCACCGTCAAAACGCGATTTCCAGAGTTGACTATTAGAAAAACAAGATGGCCGCTCTTCCCTTTTTCCTGCCCGGGGAATAACCTTTTTAATTTTCGAGGCACCCCGAAAAGCCGAATTAGCGTGATTACTTCTTGCGGATACCCCACCCGAGTGTGCCCGTGCAAATTTGAACCCCGTCAATGTTTTACTTTGGCGGTAATCGACGATTTTTGGTCAAATTATGACGTCACTTTTGCACCAAAATGTTGTAATTCCCAAGGTTTTGCGATTTTTGCATGACTCCACACAGGAAAGTTGTTCAGGATGCTCAACTTGGTCGATTTGCACCGTCAAAACGCGATTTCCAGAGTTGACTATTAGAAAAACAAGATGGCCGCTCTTCCCTTTTTCCTGCCCGGGGAATAACCTTTTTAATTTTCGAGGCACCCCGAAATCCGAATTAGCGTGATTACTTCTTGCGGATACCCAACCCGAGTGTGCCCGTGCAAATTTGAACCACGCCAATGTTTTACTTTGGCGGTAATCGACGATTTTGGGTCAAATTATGACGTCACTTTTGCACCAAAAAGTTGTAATTCCCTAGGTTTTGCGAATTTTGCATGACTCCACACAGGAAAGTTGTTCAGTATGCTCAACTTGATCGATTTGCACCGTCAAAACGCGGTTTCCAGAGTTGACTATAAGAAAAACAAGATGGCCGCTCTTCCCTTTTCCCTGCCCGGGGAATAACCTTTTTAATTTTCGTGGCACCCCGAAATCCGAATTAGCGTGATTACTTCTTGCGGATACCCCACCCGAGTGTGCCGGTGCAAATTTGAAGCACGCCAATGATTTACTTTTGCGGTAATCGACGATTTTTGGTCAAGTTATGACGTCACTTTTGCACCATAAAGTTGTAATTCCCTAGGTTTTGCGAATTTTGCATGACTCCACACAGGAAAGTTGTTCAGGATGCTCAACTTGGTCGATTTGCACCGTCAAAACGCGATTTCCAGAGTTGACTACTAGAAAAACATGATGGCCGCTCTTCCCTTTTACCTGGCCGGGATATAAACTTTTTAATTTTCGTGGCACCCTGAAAAACCGAATTAGCGTGATTACTTCTTGCGGATACCCCACCCGAGTGTGCCGGTGCAAATTTGAACCCCGTCAATGTTTTACTTTGGCGGTAATCGACGATTTTTGGTCAAATTATGACGTCACTTTTGCACCAAAAAGTTGCATTTCCCTAGGTTTTGCAAATTTTGCATGACTCCACACAGGAAAGTTGTTCAGGATGCTCAACTTGGTCGATTTGCACCGTCAAAACGAGATTTCCAGAGTTGACTATTAGAAAAACAAGATGGCCGCTCTTCCCTTTTTCCTGCCCGGGGAATAACCTTTTTAATTTTCGAGGCACCCCGAAAAGCCGAATTAGCGTGATTACTTCTTGCGGATACCCCACCCGAGTGTGCCGGTGCAAATTTGAAGCACGCCAATGATTTACTTTGGCGGTAATCGACGATTTTTGGTCAAGTTATGACGTCACTTTTGCACCAAAAAGTTGTAATTCCCTAGGTTTTGCGAATTTTGCATGACTCCACACAGGAAAGTTGTTCAGGATGCTCAACTTGGTCGATTTGCACCGTCAAAACGCGATTTCCAGAGTTGACTACTAGAAAAACAAGATGGCCGCTCTTCCCTTTTACCTGGCCGGGATATAAACTTTTTAATTTTCGTGGCACCCTGAAAAACCGAATTAGCGTGATTACTTCTTGCGGATACCCCACCCGAGTGTGCCCGTGCAAATTTGAACCCCGTCAATGTTTTACTTTGGCGGTAATCGACGATTTTTGGTCAAATTATGACGTCACCTTTGCACCAAAAAGTTGTATTTCCCTAGGTTTTGCAAATTTTGCATGACTCCACACAGGAAAGTTGTTCAGGATGCTCAACTTGGTCGATTTGCACCGTCAAAACGAGATTTCCAGAGTTGACTATTAAAAAAACAAGATGGCCGCTCTTCCCTTTTTCCTGCCCGGGGAATAACCTTTTTAATTTTCGAGGCACCCCGAAAAGCCGAATTAGCGTGATTACTTCTTGCGGATACCCCACCCGAGTGTGCCCGTGCAAATTTGAACCACGCCAATGTTTTACTTTGGCGGTAATCGACGATTTTGGGTCAAATTATGACGTCACTTTTGCACCAAAAAGTTGTAATTCCCTAGGTTTTGCGAATTTTGCATGACTCCACACAGGAAAGTTGTTCAGTATGCTCAACTTGATCGATTTGCACCGTCAAAACGCGGTTTCCAGAGTTGACTATAAGAAAAACAAGATGGCCGATCTTCCCTTTTCCCTGCCCGGGGAATAACCTTTTTAATTTTCGTGGCACCCCGAAATCCGAATTAGCGTGATTACTTCTTGCGGATACCCCACCCGAGTGTGCCGGTGCAAATTTGAAGCACGCCAATGTTTTACTTTGGCGGTAATCGACGATTTTTGGTCAAATTATGACGTCACTTTTGCACCAAAAAGTTGCATTTCCCTAGGTTTTGCAAATTTTGCATGACTCCACACAGGAAAGTTGTTCAGGATGCTCAACTTGGTCGATTTGCACCGTCAAAACGAGATTTCCAGAGTTGACTATTAGAAAAACAAGATGGCCGCTCTTCCCTTTTTCCTGCCCGGGGAATAACCTTTTTAATTTTCGAGGCACCCCGAAAAGCCGAATTAGCGTGATTACTTCTTGCGGATACCCCACCCGAGTGTGCCGGTGCAAATTTGAAGCACGCCAATGATTTACTTTGGCGGTAATCGACGATTTTTGGTCAAGTTATGACGTCACTTTTGCACCAAAAAGTTGTAATTCCCTAGGTTTTGCGAATTTTGCATGACTCCACACAGGAAAGTTGTTCAGGATGCTCAACTTGGTCGATTTGCACCGTCAAAACGCGATTTCCAGAGTTGACTACTAGAAAAACAAGATGGCCGCTCTTCCCTTTTACCTGGCCGGGATATAAACTTTTTAATTTTCGTGGCACCCTGAAAAACCGAATTAGCGTGATTACTTCTTGCGGATACCCCACCCGAGTGTGCCCGTGCAAATTTGAACCCCGTCAATGTTTTACTTTGGCGGTAATCGACGATTTTTGGTCAAATTATGACGTCACCTTTGCACCAAAAAGTTGTATTTCCCTAGGTTTTGCAAATTTTGCATGACTCCACACAGGAAAGTTGTTCAGGATGCTCAACTTGGTCGATTTGCACCGTCAAAACGAGATTTCCAGAGTTGACTATTAAAAAAACAAGATGGCCGCTCTTCCCTTTTTCCTGCCCGGGGAATAACCTTTTTAATTTTCGAGGCACCCCGAAAAGCCGAATTAGCGTGATTACTTCTTGCGGATACCCCACCCGAGTGTGCCCGTGCAAATTTGAACCACGCCAATGTTTTACTTTGGCGGTAATCGACGATTTTGGGTCAAATTATGACGTCACTTTTGCACCAAAAAGTTGTAATTCCCTAGGTTTTGCGAATTTTGCATGACTCCACACAGGAAAGTTGTTCAGTATGCTCAACTTGATCGATTTGCACCGTCAAAACGCGGTTTCCAGAGTTGACTATAAGAAAAACAAGATGGCCGATCTTCCCTTTTCCCTGCCCGGGGAATAACCTTTTTAATTTTCGTGGCACCCCGAAATCCGAATTAGCGTGATTACTTCTTGCGGATACCCCACCCGAGTGTGCCGGTGCAAATTTGAAGCACGCCAATGATTTACTTTGGCGGTAATCGACGATTTTTGGTCAAGTTATGACGTCACTTTTGCACCATAAAGTTGTAATTCCCTAGGTTTTGCGAATTTTGCATGACTCCACACAGGAAAGTTGTTCAGGATGCTCAACTTGGTCGATTTGCACCGTCAAAACGCGATTTCCAGAGTTGACTACTAGAAAAACAAGATGGCCGCTCTTCCCTTTTACCTGGCCGGGATATAAACTTTTTAATTTTCGTGGCACCCTGAAAAACCGAATTAGCGTGATTACTTCTTGCGGATACCCCACCCGAGTGTGCCGGTGCAAATTTGAACCCCGTCAATGTTTTACTTTGGCGGTAATCGACGATTTTTGGTCAAATTATGACGTCACTTTTGCACCAAAAAGTTGCATTTCCCTAGGTTTTGCAAATTTTGCATGACTCCACACAGGAAAGTTGTTCAGGATGCTCAACTTGGTCGATTTGCACCGTCAAAACGCGATTTCCAGAGTTGACTATTAGAAAAACAAGATGGCCGCTCTTCCCTTTTTCCTGCCCGGGGAATAACCTTTTTAATTTTCGAGGCACCCCGAAAAGCCGAATTAGCGTGATTACTTCTTGCGGATACCCCACCCGAGTGTGCCGGTGCAAATTTGAAGCACGCCAATGATTTACTTTGGCGGTAATCGACGATTTTTGGTCAAGTTATGACGTCACTTTTGCACCAAAAAGTTGTAATTCCCTAGGTTTTGCGAATTTTGCATGACTCCACACAGGAAAGTTGTTCAGGATGCTCAACTTGGTCGATTTGCACCGTCAAAACGCGATTTCCAGAGTTGACTACTAGAAAAACAAGATGGCCGCTCTTCCCTTTTACCTGGCCGGGATATAAACTTTTTAATTTTCGTGGCACCCTGAAAAACCGAATTAGCGTGATTACTTCTTGCGGATACCCCACCCGAGTGTGCCCGTGCAAATTTGAACCCCGTCAATGTTTTACTTTGGCGGTAATCGACGATTTTTGGTCAAATTATGACGTCACCTTTGCACCAAAAAGTTGTATTTCCCTAGGTTTTGCAAATTTTGCATGACTCCACACAGGAAAGTTGTTCAGGATGCTCAACTTGGTCGATTTGCACCGTCAAAACGAGATTTCCAGAGTTGACTATTAAAAAAACAAGATGGCCGCTCTTCCCTTTTTCCTGCCCGGGGAATAACCTTTTTAATTTTCGAGGCACCCCGAAAAGCCGAATTAGCGTGATTACTTCTTGCGGATACCCCACCCGAGTGTGCCCGTGCAAATTTGAACCCCGTCAATGTTTTACTTTGGCGGTAATCGACGATTTTTGGTCAAATTATGACGTCACTTTTGCACCAAAAAGTTGTATTTCCCTAGGTTTTGCAAATTTTGCATGACTCCACACAGAAAAGTTGTTCAGGATGCTCAACTTGGTCGATTTGCACCGTCAAAACGCGATTTCCAGAGTTGACTATTAGAAAAACAAGATGGCCGCTCTTCACTTTTCCCTGCCCGGGGAATAAACTTTTTAATTTTCGTGGCACCCCGAAAAACCGAATTAGCGTGATTACTTCTTGCGGATACCCCACCCGAGTGTGCCCGTGCAAATTTGAACCCCCTCAATGTTTTACTTTGGCGGTAATCGACGATTTTTGGTCAAATTATGACGTCACTTTTGCACCAAAAAGTTGTAATTCCCAAGGTTTTGCGAATTTTGCATGACTCCACACAGGAAAGTTGTTCAGGATGCTCAACTTGGTCGATTTGCACCGTCAAAACGCGATTTCCAGAGTTGACTATTAGAAAAACAAGATGGCCGCTCTTCCCTTTTTCCTGCCCGGGGAATAACCTTTTTAATTTTCGAGGCACCCCGAAAAGCCGAATTAGCGTGATTACTTCTTGCGGATACCCCACCCGAGTGTGCCCGTGCAAATTTGAACCCCGTCAATGTTTTACTTTGGCGGTAATCGACGATTTTGGGTCAAATTATGACGTCACTTTTGCACCAAAATGTTGTAATTCCCAAGGTTTTGCGAATTTTGCATAACTCCACACAGGAAAGTTGTTCAGGATGCTCAACTTGGTCGATTTGCACCGTCAAAACGCGATTTCCAGAGTTGACTATTAGAAAAACAAGATGGCCGCTCTTCCCTTTTCCCTGCCCGGGGAATAAACTTTTTAATTTTCGTGGCACCCCGAAAAACCGAACTAGCGTGATTACTTCTTGCGGATACCCCACCCGAGTGTGCCGGTGCAAATTTGAACCCCCTCAATGTTTTACTTTGGCGGTAATCGACGATTTTTGGTCAAATTATGATGTCACTTTTGCACCAAAAAGTTGTAATTCCCAGGGTTTTGCGAATTTTGCATGACTCCACACTGGAAAGTTGTTCAGGATGCTCAACTTGGTCGATTTGCACCGTCAAAACGCGATTTCCAGAGTTGACTATTAGAAAAACAAGATGGCCGCTCTTCCCTTTTCCCTGCCAGGGGAATAAACTTTTTAATTTTCGTGGCACCCCGAAAAACCGAATTAGCGTGATTACTTCTTGCGGATACCCCACCCGAGTGTGCCGGTGCAAATTTGAACCCCGTCAATGTTTTACTTTGGCGATAATCGACGATTTTTGGTCAAATTATGACGTCACTTTTGCACCAAAAAGTTGTAATTCCCAAGGTTTTGCGAATTTTGCATGACTCCACACAGGAAAGTTGTTCAGGATGCTCAACTTGGTCGATTTGCACCGTCAAAACGCGATTTCCAGAGTTGACTATTAGAAAAACAAGATGGCCGCTCTTCCCTTTTTCCTGCCCGGGGAATAACCTTTTTAATTTTCGAGGCACCCCGAAAAGCCGAATTAGCGTGATTACTTCTTGCGGATACCCCAGCCGAGTGTGCCCGTGCAAATTTGAACCCCGTCAATGTTTTACTTTGGCGGTAATCGACGATTTTTGGTCAAATTATGACGTCACTTTTGCACCAAAATGTTGTAATTCCCTAGGTTTTGCGAATTTTGCATAACTCCACACAGGAAAGTTGTTCAGGATGCTCAACTTGGTCGATTTGCACCGTCAAAACGCGATTTCCAGAGTTGACTATTAGAAAAACAAGATGGCCGCTCTTCCCTTTTCCCTGCCCGGGGAATAAACTTTTTAATTTTCGTGGCACCCCAAAAAACCGAATTAGCGTGATTACTTCTTGCGGATACCCCACCCGAGTGTGCCGGTGCAAATTTGAACCCCGTCAATGTTTTACTTTGGCGGTAATCGACGATTTTTGGTCAAATTATGATGTCACTTTTGCACCAAAAAGTTGTAATTCCCAGGGTTTTGCGAATTTTGCATGACTCCACACAGGAAAGTTGTTCAGGATGCTCAACTTGGTCGATTTGCACCGTCAAAACGCGATTTCCAGAGTTGACTATTAGAAAAACAAGATGGCCGCTCTTCCCTTTTCCCTGCCAGGGGAATAAACTTTTTAATTTTCGTGGCACCCCGAAAAACCGAATTAGCGTGATTACTTCTTGCGGATACCCCACCCGAGTGTGCCGGTGCAAATTTGAACCCCGTCAATGTTTTACTTTGGCGATAATCGACGATTTTTGGTCAAATTATGACGTCACTTTTGCACCAAAAAGTTGTAATTCCCAAGGTTTTGCGAATTTTGCATGACTCCACACAGGAAAGTTGTTCAGGATGCTCAACTTGGTCGATTTGCACCGTCAAAACGCGATTTCCAGAGTTGACTATTAGAAAAACAAGATGGCCGCTCTTCCCTTTTTCCTGCCCGGGGAATAACCTTTTAATTTTCGAGGCACCCCGAAAAGCCGAATTAGCGTGATTACTTCTTGCGGATACCCCACCCGAGTGTGCCCGTGCAAATTTGAACCCCGTCAATGTTTTACTTTGGCGGTAATCGACGATTTTGGGTCAAATTATGACGTCACTTTTGCACCAAAATGTTGTAATTCCCAAGGTTTTGCGAATTTTGCATAACTCCACACAGGAAAGTTGTTCAGGATGCTCAACTTGGTCGATTTGCACCGTCAAAACGCGATTTCCAGAGTTGACTATTAGAAAAACAAGATGGCCGCTCTTCCCTTTTCCCTGCCCGGGGAATAAACTTTTTAATTTTCGTGGCACCCCGAAAAACCGAACTAGCGTGATTACTTCTTGCGGATACCCCACCCGAGTGTGCCGGTGCAAATTTGAACCCCCTCAATGTTTTACTTTGGCGGTAATCGACGATTTTTGGTCAAATTATGATGTCACTTTTGCACCAAAAAGTTGTAATTCCCAGGGTTTTGCGAATTTTGCATGACTCCACACTGGAAAGTTGTTCAGGATGCTCAACTTGGTCGATTTGCACCGTCAAAACGCGATTTCCAGAGTTGACTATTAGAAAAACAAGATGGCCGCTCTTCCCTTTTCCCTGCCAGGGGAATAAACTTTTTAATTTTCGTGGCACCCCGAAAAACCGAATTAGCGTGATTACTTCTTGCGGATACCCCACCCGAGTGTGCCGGTGCAAATTTGAACCCCGTCAATGTTTTACTTTGGCGATAATCGACGATTTTTGGTCAAATTATGACGTCACTTTTGCACCAAAAAGTTGTAATTCCCAAGGTTTTGCGAATTTTGCATGACTCCACACAGGAAAGTTGTTCAGGATGCTCAACTTGGTCGATTTGCACCGTCAAAACGCGATTTCCAGAGTTGACTATTAGAAAAACAAGATGGCCGCTCTTCCCTTTTTCCTGCCCGGGGAATAACCTTTTTAATTTTCGAGGCACCCCGAAAAGCCGAATTAGCGTGATTACTTCTTGCGGATACCCCACCCGAGTGTGCCCGTGCAAATTTGAACCCCGTCAATGTTTTACTTTGGCGGTAATCGACGATTTTTGGTCAAATTATGACGTCACTTTTGCACCAAAATGTTGTAATTCCCTAGGTTTTGCGAATTTTGCATAACTCCACACAGGAAAGTTGTTCAGGATGCTCAACTTGGTCGATTTGCACCGTCAAAACGCGATTTCCAGAGTTGACTATTAGAAAAACAAGATGGCCGCTCTTCCCTTTTCCCTGCCCGGGGAATAAACTTTTTAATTTTCGTGGCACCCCAAAAAACCGAATTAGCGTGATTACTTCTTGCGGATACCCCACCCGAGTGTGCCGGTGCAAATTTGAACCCCGTCAATGTTTTACTTTGGCGGTAATCGACGATTTTTGGTCAAATTATGATGTCACTTTTGCACCAAAAAGTTGTAATTCCCAGGGTTTTGCGAATTTTGCATGACTCCACACAGGAAAGTTGTTCAGGATGCTCAACTTGGTCGATTTGCACCGTCAAAACGCGATTTCCAGAGTTGACTATTAGAAAAACAAGATGGCCGCTCTTCCCTTTTCCCTGCCAGGGGAATAAACTTTTTAATTTTCGTGGCACCCCGAAAAACCGAATTAGCGTGATTACTTCTTGCGGATACCCCACCCGAGTGTGCCGGTGCAAATTTGAACCCCGTCAATGTTTTACTTTGGCGATAATCGACGATTTTTGGTCAAATTATGACGTCACTTTTGCACCAAAAAGTTGTAATTCCCAAGGTTTTGCGAATTTTGCATGACTCCACACAGGAAAGTTGTTCAGGATGCTCAACTTGGTCGATTTGCACCGTCAAAACGCGATTTCCAGAGTTGACTATTAGAAAAACAAGATGGCCGCTCTTCCCTTTTTCCTGCCCGGGGAATAACCTTTTAATTTTCGAGGCACCCCGAAAAGCCGAATTAGCGTGATTACTTCTTGCGGATACCCCACCCGAGTGTGCCGGTGCAAATTTGAAGCACGCCAATGATTTACTTTGGCGGTAATCGACGATTTTTGGTCAAGTTATGACGTCACTTTTGCACCAAAAAGTTGTAATTCCCTAGGTTTTGCGAATTTTGCATGACTCCACACAGGAAAGTTGTTCAGGATGCTCAACTTGGTCGATTTGCACCGTCAAAACGCGATTTCCAGAGTTGACTACTAGAAAAACAAGATGGCCGCTCTTCCCTTTTACCTGGCCGGGATATAAACTTTTTAATTTTCGTGGCACCCTGAAAAACCGAATTAGCGTGATTACTTCTTGCGGATACCCCACCCGAGTGTGCCCGTGCAAATTTGAACCCCGTCAATGTTTTACTTTGGCGGTAATCGACGATTTTTGGTCAAATTATGACGTCACCTTTGCACCAAAAAGTTGTATTTCCCTAGGTTTTGCAAATTTTGCATGACTCCACACAGGAAAGTTGTTCAGGATGCTCAACTTGGTCGATTTGCACCGTCAAAACGAGATTTCCAGAGTTGACTATTAAAAAAACAAGATGGCCGCTCTTCCCTTTTTCCTGCCCGGGGAATAACCTTTTTAATTTTCGAGGCACCCCGAAAAGCCGAATTAGCGTGATTACTTCTTGCGGATACCCCACCCGAGTGTGCCCGTGCAAATTTGAACCCCGTCAATGTTTTACTTTGGCGGTAATCGACGATTTTTGGTCAAATTATGACGTCACTTTTGCACCAAAAAGTTGTATTTCCCTAGGTTTTGCAAATTTTGCATGACTCCACACAGAAAAGTTGTTCAGGATGCTCAACTTGGTCGATTTGCACCGTCAAAACGCGATTTCCAGAGTTGACTATTAGAAAAACAAGATGGCCGCTCTTCACTTTTCCCTGCCCGGGGAATAAACTTTTTAATTTTCGTGGCACCCCGAAAAACCGAATTAGCGTGATTACTTCTTGCGGATACCCCACCCGAGTGTGCCCGTGCAAATTTGAACCCCCTCAATGTTTTACTTTGGCGGTAATCGACGATTTTTGGTCAAATTATGACGTCACTTTTGCACCAAAAAGTTGTAATTCCCAAGGTTTTGCGAATTTTGCATGACTCCACACAGGAAAGTTGTTCAGGATGCTCAACTTGGTCGATTTGCACCGTCAAAACGCGATTTCCAGAGTTGACTATTAGAAAAACAAGATGGCCGCTCTTCCCTTTTTCCTGCCCGGGGAATAACCTTTTTAATTTTCGAGGCACCCCGAAAAGCCGAATTAGCGTGATTACTTCTTGCGGATACCCCACCCGAGTGTGCCCGTGCAAATTTGAACCCCGTCAATGTTTTACTTTGGCGGTAATCGACGATTTTGGGTCAAATTATGACGTCACTTTTGCACCAAAATGTTGTAATTCCCAAGGTTTTGCGAATTTTGCATAACTCCACACAGGAAAGTTGTTCAGGATGCTCAACTTGGTCGATTTGCACCGTCAAAACGCGATTTCCAGAGTTGACTATTAGAAAAACAAGATGGCCGCTCTTCCCTTTTCCCTGCCCGGGGAATAAACTTTTTAATTTTCGTGGCACCCCGAAAAACCGAACTAGCGTGATTACTTCTTGCGGATACCCCACCCGAGTGTGCCGGTGCAAATTTGAACCCCCTCAATGTTTTACTTTGGCGGTAATCGACGATTTTTGGTCAAATTATGATGTCACTTTTGCACCAAAAAGTTGTAATTCCCAGGGTTTTGCGAATTTTGCATGACTCCACACAGGAAAGTTGTTCAGGATGCTCAACTTGGTCGATTTGCACCGTCAAAACGCGATTTCCAGAGTTGACTATTAGAAAAACAAGATGGCCGCTCTTCCCTTTTCCCTGCCAGGGGAATAAACTTTTTAATTTTCGTGGCACCCCGAAAAACCGAATTAGCGTGATTACTTATTGCGGATACCCCACCCGAGTGTGCCGGTGCAAATTTGAACCCCGTCAATGTTTTACTTTGGCGATAATCGACGATTTTTGGTCAAATTATGACGTCACTTTTGCACCAAAAAGTTGTAATTCCCAAGGTTTTGCGAATTTTGCATGACTCCACACAGGAAAGTTGTTCAGGATGCTCAACTTGGTCGATTTGCACCGTCAAAACGCGATTTCCAGAGTTGACTATTAGAAAAACAAGATGGCCGCTCTTCCCTTTTTCCTGCCCGGGGAATAACCTTTTTAATTTTCGAGGCACCCCGAAAAGCCGAATTAGCGTGATTACTTCTTGCGGATACCCCAGCCGAGTGTGCCCGTGCAAATTTGAACCCCGTCAATGTTTTACTTTGGCGGTAATCGACGATTTTTGGTCAAATTATGACGTCACTTTTGCACCAAAATGTTGTAATTCCCTAGGTTTTGCGAATTTTGCATAACTCCACACAGGAAAGTTGTTCAAGATGCTCAACTTGGTCGATTTGCACCGTCAAAACGCGATTTCCAGAGTTGACTATTAGAAAAACAAGATGGCCGCTCTTCCCTTTTCCCTGCCCGGGGAATAAACTTTTTAATTTTCGTGGCACCCCAAAAAACCGAATTAGCGTGATTACTTCTTGCGGATACCCCACCCGAGTGTGCCGGTGCAAATTTGAACCCCGTCAATGTTTTACTTTGGCGGTAATCGACGATTTTTGGTCAAATTATGATGTCACTTTTGCACCAAAAAGTTGTAATTCCCAGGGTTTTGCGAATTTTGCATGACTCCACACAGGAAAGTTGTTCAGGATGCTCAACTTGGTCGATTTGCACCGTCAAAACGCGATTTCCAGAGTTGACTATTAGAAAAACAAGATGGCCGCTCTTCCCTTTTCCCTGCCAGGGGAATAAACTTTTTAATTTTCGTGGCACCCCGAAAAACCGAATTAGCGTGATTACTTCTTGCGGATACCCCACCCGAGTGTGCCGGTGCAAATTTGAACCCCGTCAATGTTTTACTTTGGCGATAATCGACGATTTTTGGTCAAATTATGACGTCACTTTTGCACCAAAAAGTTGTAATTCCCGAGGTTTTGCGAATTTTGCATGACTCCACACAGGAAAGTTGTTCAGGATGCTCAACTTGGTCGATTTGCACCGTCAAAACGCGATTTCCAGAGTTGACTATTAGAAAAACAAGATGGCCGCTCTTCCCTTTTTCCTGCCCGGGGAATAACCTTTTTAATTTTCGAGGCACCCCGAAAAGCCGAATTAGCGTGATTACTTCTTGCGGATACCCCACCCGAGTGTGCCCGTGCAAATTTGAACCCCGTCAATGTTTTACTTTGGCGGTAATCGACGATTTTTGGTCAAATTATGACGTCACTTTTGCACCAAAATGTTGTAATTCCCAAGGTTTTGCGAATTTTGCATGACTCCACACAGGAAAGTTGTTCAGGATGCTCAACTTGGTCGATTTGCACCGTCAAAACGCGATTTCCAGAGTTGACTATTAGAAAAACAAGATGGCCGCTCTTCCCTTTTCCCTGCCCGTGAATAAACTTTTTAATTTTCGTGGCACCCCGAAAAACCGAATTAGCGTGATTACTTCTTGCGGATACCCCACCCGAGTGTGCCGGTGCAAATTTGAACCCCCTCAATGTTTTACTTTGGCGGTAATCGACGATTTTTGGTCAAATTATGACGTCACTTTTGCACCAAAAAGTTGTAATTACCAAGGTTTTGCGAATTTTGCATGACTCCACACAGGAAAGTTGTTCAGGATGCTCAACTTGGTCGATTTGCACCGTCAAAACGCGATTTCCAGAGTTGAGTATTAGAAAAACAAGATGGCCGCTCTTCCCTTTTCCCTGCCCGGGGAATAAACTTTTTAATTTTCGTGGCACCCCGAAAAACCGAATTAGCGTGATTACTTCTTGCGGATACCCCACCCGAGTGTGCCGGTGCAAATTTGAAGCACGCCAATGATTTACTTTGGCGGTAATCGACGATTTTTGGTCAAGTTATGACGTCACTTTTGCACCAAAAAGTTGTATTTCCCTAGGTTTTGCAAATTTTGCATGACTCCACACAGGAAAGTTGTTCAGGATGCTCAACTTGATCGATTTGCACCGTCAAAACGCGGTTTCCAGAGTTGACTATAAGAAAAACAAGATGGCCGCTCTTCCCTTTCCCTGCCCGGGGAATAACCTTTTTACATTTCGAGGCACCCCGAAATCCGAATTAGCGTGATTACTTCTTGCGGATACCCCACCCGAGTGTGCCTGTGCAAATTTGAACCCCCTCAATGTTTTACTTTGGCGGTAATCGACGATTTTCGGTCAAATTATGACGTCACTTTTGCACCAAAAAGTTGTAATTCCCAAGGTTTTGCGAATTTTGCATGACTCCACACAGGAAAGTTGTTCAGGATGCTCAACTTGGTCGATTTGCACCGTCAAAACGCGATTTCCAGAGTTGACTATTAGAAAAACAAGATGGCCGCTCTTCCCTTTTTCCTGCCCGGGGAATAACCTTTTTAATTTTCGAGGCACCCCGAAAAGCCGAATTAGCGTGATTACTTCTTGCGGATACCCCACCCGAGTGTGCCCGTGCAAATTTGAACCCCGTCAATGTTTTACTTTGGCGGTAATCGACGATTTTTGGTCAAATTATGACGTCACTTTTGCACCAAAATGTTGTAATTCCCAAGGTTTTGCGAATTTTGCATGACTCCACACAGGAAAGTTGTTCAGGATGCTCAACTTGGTCGATTTGCACCGTCAAAACGCGATTTCCAGAGTTGACTATTAGAAAAACAAGATGGCCGCTCTTCCCTTTTTCCTGCCCGGGGAATAACCTTTTTAATTTTCGAGGCACCCCGAAAAGCCGAATTAGCGTGATTACTTCTTGCGGATACCCCACCCGAGTGTGCCGGTGCAAATTTGAAGCACGCCAATGATTTACTTTGGCGGTAATCGACGATTTTTGGTCAAGTTATGACGTCACTTTTGCACCAAAAAGTTGTAATTCCCTAGGTTTTGCGAATTTTGCATGACTCCACACAGGAAAGTTGTTCAGGATGCTCAACTTGGTCGATTTGCACCGTCAAAACGCGATTTCCAGAGTTGACTACTAGAAAAACAAGATGGCCGCTCTTCCCTTTTACCTGGCCGGGATATAAACTTTTTAATTTTCGTGGCACCCTGAAAAACCGAATTAGCGTGATTACTTCTTGCGGATACCCCACCCGAGTGTGCCCGTGCAAATTTGAACCCCGTCAATGTTTTACTTTGGCGGTAATCGACGATTTTTGGTCAAATTATGACGTCACCTTTGCACCAAAAAGTTGTATTTCCCTAGGTTTTGCAAATTTTGCATGACTCCACACAGGAAAGTTGTTCAGGATGCTCAACTTGGTCGATTTGCACCGTCAAAACGAGATTTCCAGAGTTGACTATTAAAAAAACAAGATGGCCGCTCTTCCCTTTTTCCTGCCCGGGGAATAACCTTTTTAATTTTCGAGGCACCCCGAAAAGCCGAATTAGCGTGATTACTTCTTGCGGATACCCCACCCGAGTGTGCCCGTGCAAATTTGAACCCCGTCAATGTTTTACTTTGGCGGTAATCGACGATTTTTGGTCAAATTATGACGTCACTTTTGCACCAAAAAGTTGTATTTCCCTAGGTTTTGCAAATTTTGCATGACTCCACACAGAAAAGTTGTTCAGGATGCTCAACTTGGTCGATTTGCACCGTCAAAACGCGATTTCCAGAGTTGACTATTAGAAAAACAAGATGGCCGCTCTTCACTTTTCCCTGCCCGGGGAATAAACTTTTTAATTTTCGTGGCACCCCGAAAAACCGAATTAGCGTGATTACTTCTTGCGGATACCCCACCCGAGTGTGCCCGTGCAAATTTGAACCCCCTCAATGTTTTACTTTGGCGGTAATCGACGATTTTTGGTCAAATTATGACGTCACTTTTGCACCAAAAAGTTGTAATTCCCAAGGTTTTGCGAATTTTGCATGACTCCACACAGGAAAGTTGTTCAGAATGCTCAACTTGGTCGATTTGCACCGTCAAAACGCGATTTCCAGAGTTGACTATTAGAAAAACAAGATGGCCGCTCTTCCCTTTTTCCTGCCCGGGGAATAACCTTTTTAATTTTCGAGGCACCCCGAAAAGCCGAATTAGCGTGATTACTTCTTGCGGATACCCCACCCGAGTGTGCCCGTGCAAATTTGAACCCCGTCAATGTTTTACTTTGGCGGTAATCGACGATTTTGGGTCAAATTATGACGTCACTTTTGCACCAAAATGTTGTAATTCCCAAGGTTTTGCGAATTTTGCATAACTCCACACAGGAAAGTTGTTCAGGATGCTCAACTTGGTCGATTTGCACCGTCAAAACGCGATTTCCAGAGTTGACTATTAGAAAAACAAGATGGCCGCTCTTCCCTTTTCCCTGCCCGGGGAATAAACTTTTTAATTTTCGTGGCACCCCGAAAAACCGAACTAGCGTGATTACTTCTTGCGGATACCCCACCCGAGTGTGCCGGTGCAAATTTGAACCCCCTCAATGTTTTACTTTGGCGGTAATCGACGATTTTTGGTCAAATTATGATGTCACTTTTGCACCAAAAAGTTGTAATTCCCAGGGTTTTGCGAATTTTGCATGACTCCACACAGGAAAGTTGTTCAGGATGCTCAACTTGGTCGATTTGCACCGTCAAAACGCGATTTCCAGAGTTGACTATTAGAAAAACAAGATGGCCGCTCTTCCCTTTTCCCTGCCAGGGGAATAAACTTTTTAATTTTCGTGGCACCCCGAAAAACCGAATTAGCGTGATTACTTATTGCGGATACCCCACCCGAGTGTGCCGGTGCAAATTTGAACCCCGTCAATGTTTTACTTTGGCGATAATCGACGATTTTTGGTCAAATTATGACGTCACTTTTGCACCAAAAAGTTGTAATTCCCAAGGTTTTGCGAATTTTGCATGACTCCACACAGGAAAGTTGTTCAGGATGCTCAACTTGGTCGATTTGCACCGTCAAAACGCGATTTCCAGAGTTGACTATTAGAAAAACAAAATGGCCGCTCTTCCCTTTTTCCTGCCCGGGGAATAACCTTTTTAATTTTCGAGGCACCCCGAAAAGCCGAATTAGCGTGATTACTTCTTGCGGATACCCCAGCCGAGTGTGCCCGTGCAAATTTGAACCCCGTCAATGTTTTACTTTGGCGGTAATCGACGATTTTTGGTCAAATTATGACGTCACTTTTGCACCAAAATGTTGTAATTCCCTAGGTTTTGCGAATTTTGCATAACTCCACACAGGAAAGTTGTTCAAGATGCTCAACTTGGTCGATTTGCACCGTCAAAACGCGATTTCCAGAGTTGACTATTAGAAAAACAAGATGGCCGCTCTTCCCTTTTCCCTGCCCGGGGAATAAACTTTTTAATTTTCGTGGCACCCCAAAAAACCGAATTAGCGTGATTACTTCTTGCGGATACCCCACCCGAGTGTGCCGGTGCAAATTTGAACCCCGTCAATGTTTTACTTTGGCGGTAATCGACGATTTTTGGTCAAATTATGATGTCACTTTTGCACCAAAAAGTTGTAATTCCCAGGGTTTTGCGAATTTTGCATGACTCCACACAGGAAAGTTGTTCAGGATGCTCAACTTGGTCGATTTGCACCGTCAAAACGCGATTTCCAGAGTTGACTATTAGAAAAACAAGATGGCCGCTCTTCCCTTTTCCCTGCCAGGGGAATAAACTTTTTAATTTTCGTGGCACCCCGAAAAACCGAATTAGCGTGATTACTTCTTGCGGATACCCCACCCGAGTGTGCCGGTGCAAATTTGAACCCCGTCAATGTTTTACTTTGGCGATAATCGACGATTTTTGGTCAAATTATGACGTCACTTTTGCACCAAAAAGTTGTAATTCCCGAGGTTTTGCGAATTTTGCATGACTCCACACAGGAAAGTTGTTCAGGATGCTCAACTTGGTCGATTTGCACCGTCAAAACGCGATTTCCAGAGTTGACTATTAGAAAAACAAGATGGCCGCTCTTCCCTTTTTCCTGCCCGGGGAATAACCTTTTTAATTTTCGAGGCACCCCGAAAAGCCGAATTAGCGTGATTACTTCTTGCGGATACCCCACCCGAGTGTGCCCGTGCAAATTTGAACCCCGTCAATGTTTTACTTTGGCGGTAATCGACGATTTTTGGTCAAATTATGACGTCACTTTTGCACCAAAATGTTGTAATTCCCAAGGTTTTGCGAATTTTGCATGACTCCACACAGGAAAGTTGTTCAGGATGCTCAACTTGGTCGATTTGCACCGTCAAAACGCGATTTCCAGAGTTGACTATTAGAAAAACAAGATGGCCGCTCTTCCCTTTTCCCTGCCCGTGAATAAACTTTTTAATTTTCGTGGCACCCCGAAAAACCGAATTAGCGTGATTACTTCTTGCGGATACCCCACCCGAGTGTGCCGGTGCAAATTTGAACCCCCTCAATGTTTTACTTTGGCGGTAATCGACGATTTTTGGTCAAATTATGACGTCACTTTTGCACCAAAAAGTTGTAATTACCAAGGTTTTGCGAATTTTGCATGACTCCACACAGGAAAGTTGTTCAGGATGCTCAACTTGGTCGATTTGCACCGTCAAAACGCGATTTCCAGAGTTGAGTATTAGAAAAACAAGATGGCCGCTCTTCCCTTTTCCCTGCCCGGGGAATAAACTTTTTAATTTTCGTGGCACCCCGAAAAACCGAATTAGCGTGATTACTTCTTACGGATACCCCACCCGAGTGTGCCGGTGCAAATTTGAAGCACGCCAATGATTTACTTTGGCGGTAATCGACGATTTTTGGTCAAGTTATGACGTCACTTTTGCACCAAAAAGTTGTATTTCCCTAGGTTTTGCAAATTTTGCATGACTCCACACAGGAAAGTTGTTCAGGATGCTCAACTTGATCGATTTGCACCGTCAAAACGCGGTTTCCAGAGTTGACTATAAGAAAAACAAGATGGCCGCTCTTCCCTTTCCCTGCCCGGGGAATAACCTTTTTAATTTTCGAGGCACCCCGAAATCCGAATTAGCGTGATTACTTCTTGCGGATACCCCACCCGAGTGTGCCTGTGCAAATTTGAACCCCCTCAATGTTTTACTTTGGCGGTAATCGACGATTTTCGGTCAAATTATGACGTCACTTTTGCACCAAAAAGTTGTAATTCCCAAGGTTTTGCGAATTTTGCATGACTCCACACAGGAAAGTTGTTCAGGATGCTCAACTTGGTCGATTTGCACCGTCAAAACGCGATTTCCAGAGTTGACTATTAGAAAAACAAGATGGCCGCTCTTCCCTT